>NW_026057585.1:91773521-91803850 GCF_023721935.1 Panthera uncia
GTCTGATGGGGGAGACACAGCCCCCCCTGGGGAGGTCCCGTGTCTGACTGGGGAGACAGAGCCCTTCCAGAAGAGGTCCTAAGTCTGATGGGAGAGATACAACCCTTCCCCGGGAGGTCCCGAGTCTGATGGGGGAGACGTGTCCCTCTACCATTTGAGAACTTCCAGTCTAACAGAGACGACCCTTATCCAGAAAAGAGATCTTTAATATAGACACAGAACTGCAGGCATAGGCCCGCTGGAGTATCTGTTTTACTGAGTTCCTGAGGGACTCAAAACCCAGAAAGAGGGAAAGGCACAAAGAGCATCCAGGAAGGCCTCCCTGAGAAGGTGATTTCTCCGGCCCCTGAAAGTCCAACCCGGCTCTTCCAGCCTCTCCGGTGATGGCAGCTAACAAGACTGGCTCCCTGTCCCCCAAGGAATTCGCCGTGTGGAGGAGGAGGGTGCTGGACACTAACAAGGAGAGCAGGGATTGGACACCCATGTAATGGGTACAGGCCAGGTTGGGAGTTTGGACCTGACGCCTGGGCACTGGGGAGCCATGGAAAGTTTTAAGCAGGGGGGGAGAGCGATCAGATTTGTGATTTGAAAAGATCAGCTGGGCTGCCAGGAGGAGGAGGGCATGGGGAGGAGTAGAGAGGCAGGAGACTCAGGGACTGGCCTGAGGGCCTGGTGGTGGGGGACGCTGGACAGAAGTCCTGAAGCTCTGCCCCCTGAGCCCCACCTGACAGAGGGGTGATGAGGTTCCATGACTGCGTCTGCACAGCTGCCTGGCTGGACTCAAGGACACAGGCCCAGGGTCCTCCTCTGTGGATGCCTATTGGTCTGTGGGAGCCCTCACAGCTGGACAAGGATATCCCAGGGTCCCCCAGATTGGGAGAGCCAGAGAAACATCAGACCACAGCCTCTGGTTCCCGCATGCAAATCCTCAGGTCCTGATTGGAGCCTTCAGCTGCCAAGGCCATGGGCCACCCCTGCCTGCTGGGCCCTCCATCTGGTTGGGCATTCGTCCCACTGGTTAGTAAAGGCTTCAGACCGGGCCGTGCAGGGGTCAGGCCGAGGCCTGAACTGACCCATCTGGGAGAACAGCTAATAAGCCCCCCAATTTGCATATATGCAAACAAGGCTCCACCGTCCACAGAGCAATTAGCATTGCCTACTGCCTGGCCAGGCCACCAGGGTTGGCCGCAGTGCCTGGGATCTTATCTGTTGGGCTCGGAGCCTGGCTTCTTCTCAGCTGAGGCCCGGCTGGGTGGATAGGTGATCAAGTCCCAGATTGGGCCTGATGCTCCCCTCCAGAGGGCAAATGAGCCTGTGCAGGGCCTGCTGGAGAGGGGCAGGGAGGGCCCAAGGCTCTTGGCCTCTTATCTTTTATTTTGGACACAGGGAGAAGGCCATCTTGGGACTGAACACGAGACGTGCAACCATCCCAGCTCTGCAAATACGGCAAAGGGGAAGAAGCTGAGGCTTTGACTCGGAGAAGCTTGAGTTCTAATCCTCACTCTATACCATTTGCTGCTGTGTAACTCTGGCTAAGTTAACTGACCTCTCTGGGCCTCAGCAGTTTCATTTGTAAAATGGAGGCCATGCCTCCCGCCAGGCCCTTGAGAGGAGTAAAAGCGTCCTTAGAGGGGTGCCTGGGTGGCTCAGTCGGTTAAGCACCCAACTCTTGATCCCCGCTCGGGTCACGATCTCACCGTTTGTGAGTTCAAGCCCCCACATCGGGCTCTGCGCTGACATTGCAGAGCCTGCTGGGGATTCCCTCTCTCTCTCTCTCTCTCTCTCTCTCTCTGCCCCTCCCCGGCTCATGCTCACTCTCTCTCAAAATAAATAAATAAACATTTAAAAAAGCCAGTCCTTGGAGGGGAAGTGTTATAGGTATAGAATCGTTGCTCATTAAAAGGCATCCCCTTGTCACCAGAACAAGAAGCATATACTTGGTTATCTCCAGCTTCTCCTCCCCTCACTCCGCTGGGTTTTGTTTCGCTCGTCTCTGATCTCGACAGCGTTTTAAATTGTGCATAAAGCATAGTTCTACCCCGACGCCTTAGGAAACTGCCCGTGAAGCTGGCTGGGGGGGCGTGTCCCCATTTCACAGATTAAGACACTGAGGCCCAGAGAGGTGAAGCAACTTGCCGGAAGTCATCCGGCAGCTTGGCAGCAGGAAGGGGCATTCGGTCTCCAGGCCCCTCCCTCTCGTGCCCTTTCTGGCCACAGCGGCTGGCGGGGAGCCGCGGCACCCACCCTGCCCCTCTGGGCCCCGTCCTCCCTGCCGCCTCTCTCGCACCTCTCAGGCCGTCATCCTGCCCCACGTTCCCTGTTCCAGGCCCTCTTGTCGCTGCGTATGCCATTCTGCTGACTGCCTGCGGAGGACGTGGCGACGGCCAGTCCCGCCCAACCAGAGAGCGGGAAGTTACTTCTCGTGTCCGACTGCAATTTCTCTTGCTTTAAAACCAACTTGTATCCTTTTTTTTTTTTTTTTTTTTTTTATCTTGGGCAGATGGGGGAAACTTTGGCTCAGCATCCCCCTCATTAAATAGCCATTGTTATCATCAAAATAGAAATGAAACAAAGCAGGCCTCAAAGCTTTCCGCTCCCTCTCTGCCTGTCTCTCTCTCTCCGGCTTCCTCACCAGAGGTCCTTGATCCTTCCTCCCCAAAGCCGGTTCTCATCATCCTGGATGTTCGTCTCTTCTCCAAGGTCTGGCTGCCCCAGCATCCTGTCCCTCATGGTGACCCCAGGAGGTGGTGGGGAGGGGGGAAGCGGGGGGAGAGGAGCTGAGGGTCCGGAGTCCTTCCCGTGTGGGCTGGAAGCCACCGTCCCTCCGTGTCTGCTGGGTCCCTAGTCTGTGCAGACACGTGTCAAGGGCTGCCAGGAGCAGACAGTGTGTAAGACACGTGCACACATGCCCACCTTCCTTCCCCAAAGGACCATGGAGCAAGGATGTGTGGTCTCTGGCCTCGAAGAATGGATGGCGAGAAGGGACAGTCCGCAGAGGATTATAATCCCGGGTGTAAACGCCAGGAAGGGAGGACGCCTGTGGGAGCACAGAGTAGGGAATCCCCTCACCGGGCAAGTGTAAATAAAAGGGTGGTCAAGGACCTCTGAACGGAATCCAGAGGCACAGCCTGGCACGAGCCAGGTCAGGAGGAAGGGAAAGGCAGAGCAGGCAGAGGGAACAGAAGGAGCAAAGGCACAGAGACGAGACGAGACGGCAGCACGGAAGCATGCAGGTAACCAGGGCCGGATGACAAGCCAGCACACTGTGGGGCTCAAACCCGGGGCCTGCAATCCTAAGCATGGAGCCACGATGCCCAAGAGCGGCCTCCTCCTGACAGGAGGCACCGAAGGCCGAGACTGCTGGAAGGAGAGGGGGTGCCCTGAGATGTTCCAGGCCCTAGGGAGGGGCTGGGGAACCCCAATGACCTCAGTCAGTGAGGCCCAGACAGGGGCTCTCTGGAGCCCTACGTTCTGAGGCTGAATTAGGCTTTCTTTCCTTTGGTTCGATGGCCACGTTTTCCCAGCCCAAACTAGAATTTCTTGTTAGACACGGCTTCCCCGTGGAGAAGGAAGAGTGTATTTATTCATGCAAAAAGTCTTACAAAGGTTTAAACGTTAGCAGGCATTTGATTCTGTATTTCACAAATTGTCTTTATTGAAAAGAATTAAAAGAAAAGTACTTGCAACTGGGGCCATCCCGGAGAATCTAGAAAATACAGTCTCTGTACCCTGGAGGGACGAGACTGGGACCACACAGAGAGGTGCCAAGGTCAACGGTTGTGGACGTGGGTTTTGTAGTCCCAGCCAGGACCGATCACACGACAGGTGCTTCTCAAGTGCTTGATAATGAAGTGTCTGGGTCTGAATGTTACCCTCCCGCAGATTCTGTGAGGGGCCCTCACTGTGCCTCAGTTTCCTCACCTGTCAGTCCTACAGTCCACGGAAAGGGGATTTAGGTGCCATAATTCAGAACAAGCCTTTAGCAGGAGGCTGGCTCATAATAAGTGCTCAGTTAACAGCGGTGGCAGGAGCAGGAACACACTAATGGGGTGAGGAAGTGGATGCTGGGCTGGCATCCTGGGCATCCCCACTGCAGAGGAGACCCCACCATGGCCGTACTGGGCCCACATGTGTAGACCAGAGCAACAACGCCCCAAAGAGATGTTCGTTCAATGAGGGAAGGGAACTGGTGGATAAATACCCCAGCTTCCACATTTGTAGGCGGGCGGGGGGCGGGGGGCAATCCTGAGGTACGTGCTGCACAGCTTCTCGGCCGGCCTGGCTGCATCTTGTACCGTCTTCCTTCCTTTTCTTGTCTCACTCCTTTCCTCCCTCGCTGGTGTTTCCTGAGGTCGCTCCCAAATAAACTACCTGCACCCGAATCCTTGCCTCGGGCTCTGCCTTGATGGGAACCCCCAAAGCAAATGATACAGCCCCCAGCACTAAATACCTGAGAAGTGCACGACACGCAATAACGCCCTTGCTCCTGCTTACTTCTCAGGCCGTTCGGGGATTGAGTGCGATAAACAGCAGGACAAAGATGAGGAATAGAAGAAAGCGAGGCCACATGTCCTGGGAGGGATTATTATATTTCCGTGGTGAGATAAGGGTCTTAAAGCTCACTGATTCTGCAGCTGGCATGTGGGGCTCAGGCACAGTCTCCAGTTCTATTAATCCCGGCTCGGCCCTGCCTGTCACTTAGGGCCCCATTCTCTTCAGCCTCAACCCTGGGGCAGAGGAAAGCCTCCCCGAAACAGATCTAAGCGCATCAACCTCGCTGCGGGACAAAGAGGCCCTTCCACGCTGGGGACCCGGGGGCTTCATTCAAGGCTGAGCCCTGCCACTTACCTGTAGCAGGTCCCTCCCTGCTCTGCGCTAAACCTCCCCAACCTGAAAACATGGGGACAAGAGAGCCTCAGAACAAGGGGGAAGAGCCAGGAGCTAGTCACTCACTCGCTGTGTGGCTTCAAGTGGGTGACTCACCCCCTCTGTGCCTCGGCTCCCTCATTTACAAAATGGGGAAAATAATAGAGCCTAACTCAGGGGCTTTTGAATGCAGGTTAAACACCTTAATATTTATAAGGCGTTTACAAGAATGCCCGGCACACGGTACGTACTATGTAAATATTTGTTAAATAAACACCTATACTGTTTACCCCAAAGAGTTGTGGTGGAATCACAAGACGATAAATATGTGAAAGTCCCTTGTACGTGGTAGAAATCCACGCAAATATCTCATAGTTATGAATTCTCTTTCTATCTCCATTTCCCCAAAGGGGCTTCCCTCCGTGGGCTTTGTAGTGCAGAACACAGAGAAGGGACTTTGAAGTCCCCCGGCAGCAGGTAGGAGATACGGTGCTGTCCCCTCAGCCGCCGTGGGACCTGGAGCACGTGGCTTCACACCTCAGAGCCTCAGTTTCCGCCTCTGGGGTAATAATGGCATCCATCTCTTAGGGTCAGGTGAACATGACAGGGAAGACAGGGAAGGGAGCCACCTGCCCCAGGGTCTGCCCCCAAGGGGCCCGGGCAGCGCGACCTTCCTTCCCCAGATCCCCGAAAGGCAGTCACTTGGCATCTCTGGGGTTCAGCTCCTCCAGCCCGAGACGCCAGTTCACTGGCTGGTGGGAGCATGGGTGAGACTGGTGCACGTGAGAGTTTGAGCCCAGGCCTGGGGGACGGCATATGTTCAGTGACAGCTCTGCTTTCCTCCAGGAAAATCGGTTGATCAATCTAAATCACCGAGAATCCCCTAATCTCCCAGGCATGGCCGTGGAGCTCTGTGTAGGATTTCTCTGCCTCGCCGTGATGGACTGAGGCCCCGTTGGAGCTGAGCTGTCTAGCTGAGCGGGCTGGTGGGGAGAGGGCCGGTGCAGAGCTCAGTCTTGCTGAACACGGTCCCGGGGGAGGACCGAACTTGGGTGCCTGGAAGTTTCAGGAGCTGTGGGTCCATCCTGAAGGTGTGGGTGCCGGAGAGGCCTTCGGGGTCAGGGGCAAGTGAGGAGCGGAGGCCAGCACCCGCGTCCGTCCTCCACGGCCGAGAGAAGCCCAGAGATGTTTATCAAAAGGCTCCGGTTCCCATGTGCCCGGCCCGGCCCGGCCTAATGTGTTTGCCTAAACGCTTATGTCCCAGATAAGAGGCCCGGGAGATGTGCAGATAGTGCCCGTGAGTAATTAACCCTCCCCCTTGGGAACCGAGCTGGCGTCAGAGTCAGACCTATGGAAGAACCGGACCAGAAGGGAGGTCTGGAAGCTTCTGAGGTCCTATCTACAGGAACCAGTCAAACGGTTCCTCCCCAGTCAAAGGGAGTTTGAGATGAGTGCCCCATCCCCCACCTTGCAGATGGGAAAATGAGGCCCAGAGAGGGCCGGGTACCCCAGAGTGGAACCAAGTCTCTAGGCTGTCAGCATAAAAGGCAACTCCCCAGAAGATGTGTAGTGGAAGTGCCACAGGTGGAGAGGAATCTCCTTCCATCAGTCATTCATTCGTTCACTCATTCGCTCATTATTCAACAAAGAGCATCTGGCGGGACGCTGTCCTAGGTGCTAAAACCTCTCCCACTAGTTGGTAGATGCTGGAAGGTATGGACCACACCTGTCCCGCTCGCTGCCCTCTCCCCGAAGCCCAGAATGTAATAAGAGCTTACCAAAGGTCTCCCAGATATGGGATTTATCACACTTAACACTCACCCGCAAAGAAAAGAAATTCTTATTCTCCTCTTACAGTGAGGAAAGTGAGGCTCTGAGAGGTAAAGGGACAGGTCCGTGTGGTCATTATGAATTCATTCATCAAGAAATAAATCCTGGCTGTGCACCTACAATGATGAGCAAGCAGACCAGGCCCTTCAGGGGCTCCCAGCCCAGCAGAGGAGTGGGCTGTGGTCAAACAGCCAATACCCTGACCTGACCGTGTGTGAGTACAAAGTGAGATGGGGGTCATGGGAGGAGGGCTGTTACTTCATATTCTGGGCTGTGTGGATCCAAAGTCAGGTGGAAGAGGGAAGGTCTGAAGATGAGAAGGTGGCATTTGTCAGCCACAGAAACTGGGGGCTCAGAGAGGTGAGGTGACTTTCCCAGGGCCACACAGCGGGTGTGTGGTGGGCTGGAGTTCAAGCCCAGCCGCTCTGCAAACCCACTCTCCTTCCACTGTATCCGGGAAGCGGGAAAGACCCGAGACAGGGTTTGGAGCAGAAAGGGTGTGCTGGTCGGCAGAAGCCAGACGGGGCTGGAGGCCCAGGCTCCCCGTGATCTGGCTGACGCAGGGCAGAGGCCTGGCTTCACCCCCAGCCTCAGTGAATGGACGTCTTGAAGCCAAATCCAGCTTTCTCCTCCCCCCCCCCTCCTCCTCCTTTATGGAGACACTAATTTTAGGCAGCCACAAAGTCAGCCTGAGCTTTTAAAAACGGACTGATTTATGCTTTTCCTTAATTGCTCCAAAAGAGCGCTTTGCATCTAGTGAAAGAGAGAATGAATATAACTCTATTTAGGTTAAAAATTTAAAGCCAAATTCTCACTGGCCTGGCAAGAAGAGAGAAATGCACTTAACCCTGTCTCAGTGGACTCCCCGTCGCCCTTCCTCTGTCTGCTCAGAGCCTCCCTGTCTGCTTCACAGGCCCAGACTCTGCCAGGGGAAAAAGCAGGGAAACACCGGGGGCCTCACCATGAGGCCTGGAAACACCAGGGGCCACTCAAGTGAGGGCAGGGCACTTTTTAACGAATCCCTGGGGAGATCTGCAAAATCTCCCTTCCAGTAAGCAGTCGGGGCCCAAAATCCACTGCTGGGGCAAAGTTCTGCAGTCATTTCCCAACTTGGGGAGTCAGTGCATACACAGGTCTACCTGGCCATCCCTCTGCCTGCCTGCTGAGGCTTCCAAGGCTCTGCCCAGATTCAAATAGTGACCCTTCCAGAGGATTTCTAAGAATTCCATTCAACTGAAAACCATTTGCCACTTATAACGCTAAGAGATGGGAATCTAACAGTTGACAAAGCAGGAATGCCCCACAGGACTGACCATCAATCTTCGGATTCCCTAGTCATAGGTCAGTGTGGTTTGACTTTTAATTATCATTTCATCCATCCATGTACCCACCCACCCACTCATCTACTCACCCACTCACTCATCCACCCATCCTTCATCCATCCATCCATCCATCCATCTCCTCACCCACCCATCATCCATCCATCCATCCATCCATCCACCTACACTTCATCCATCCATCCACCCATCTTCCATCCATCCACCCACCCATCCATCCACCCATCCATCCACCCACCCATCTTCATCCACCCATCTATCCAGCTACCCACCCATCCACCCACCCACCCATCCATCTATCCACCCATCTTTCATCCACCCATCTTTCATCCATCCATCCACCCACCCACCAACCCATCTGTCCATCCATCCATCCATCCATCCATCTTTCATCCACCCACCCACCCATTCTTCATCCATCCATCCATCCATCCACCCACCCATCATCTATCCATCCATTCTCCATACAGCCATCTTCTATTCATCCAGCCATCAATCCAAATATTTAATAAATGCATTCTGTGCTCACAGAATTCTGTTACAGAAATTAATAGGACAGGATAAATAAGATAAACAAGAACTCTATCCTTATTGATTTCAGGGAGTAAGTGAGGAAGGTAAGTAAATGGGACAGTTATTAAAGCAGAGACAGCAGCCGGCTACCAAAATTCCATGCACGCACACGCGTGCGCACACACACACACACACACACACACACACACAGTGGCCCTGCCGCACAACACGGACCTGACTCCAGCATGCAAATGCCACCTCCCCATAGACAACGTTTCCCGGATGCTTCTCTACTTTCTCTTTCCTCTCCCACTGGCTGGAAAGGACTACGAAGCCCCAGGAGACGGAAGGAGCTTGGCTCCCTGAGTCTCCACATGGAGGAAAGCCTCCTGCCTACAAAGATGCCTGCAGCGTCTGCTAAAACCAACTTTCTACTGAGCTTGTGCCGTGAAATCCGGGGGCTTGCTTGTTACATCATCAAGTGCTGCCCCAATACAATAACATTTGACAAAGCACTTTTCTGTAGGTGAATGAAGGCACAGAATCACGTCATTTGATTTTTATAACCACATGTGGTAGGTAATTGTTGCCCCCATTCATGGAGGAGAAAACCGAGGTTCAGAGAGGTGAAGTATCTTGCCCAGAGTCACACAGCTGGTAGCTGGTGGGCCGGGATTTGAACCCTGACATCCACTTATTTTACAAGGCGCTATGTTTCTCATTGGGAGAAACAGACAGGGAGCCACAGGGTGGGACAGGAGGGGGCGGAGTCCTTGTCTGCCTCTGGGTGAAGAAGCTGGGACTGGGTGTTTATCCCTGAGCCATCAGTATGGTTTCTGTTACAAGATGCATGGAGAAACACACACACACACACACACACACACACACACACACACACACCACAAAAAATCTGCCCCTGGTGGGGCACCTGGGTGACTCAGTCAGTTGAGCGTCTGACCTCAGCTCAGGTCATGATCTCATGGCTCGGGGGTTCGAGACCCATGTCCAGCTCTGTGCTGACAGCTCAGAGCCTGGAGCCTGCTTCAGATTCTGTGTCTCCCTCTCTCTCTGCCCCTCCTCCACTCATTCTCTCTCTCTCTCTCTCTCTCTCTCAAAAATAAATAAACATTAAAAAATTGTAAAAAAAAAAAAAAAACAACAAAAAAACCTGCCCCTGGTGTCTCCCCTCCCCAAGCAGGGACAAGAGCTCCCCAGGCGGGGCCTCCTTCCTCTGGCAGTTGCTATCTTTCTGGGGGGCTTTTCTCAATCCATACCAGGAGCCCCCTTCTTTCCTCCCAGGACAAGAGGAAACAAGGATGTAGACATACCAGGTTACCGCCCCCGGGAGGCACAAGGTTCCTCCAAAGGCCTAGTCCAGTCTCTGGCAGGCCCAGGCAGACCTCCAAGACATCCCCATTGGCCAGATCGAAGCCGTCAGAGACGAGCCCCTCCGTTTAGCTATCTGTAAAATGGGGCTAATAATGCTGGCATCACAGGGACTCTGGAGGGGATTAAATCACATAGTAGGCAACTGATCATTCAAGGAGGGAGAAACACAGCCTTTGAGAACGTTCTAGCTCGCAGGGCCCTGAAGGATCTCATGGGGAAAACGAGGCCCAAAGGGAGTAGTTGTTGTTTGCCCTGGGTGGAACAGAAAGGTGGGTGCTAGGAGTTATCCTGACTGCTTTGTTTCTTTCCACCTTTTCCTCGGCATCCCTGGCTCCTTCCTACAGGCGCTTCTTGTCCTGGTGTGGAGAGTGGGACTAAGCCGGGGAGAGAAGGAGAAAGAAGGTGTCCCGAATCTAAGCCTCTAGTCACAACTAAAGGCTGGACCTCATGGGCTTTCCCACGGTTTTGGCTGGGGGAGGTCTGGTGCTCCAGTGGGAAGGACACAGGCTTTGGCCGCCCGGAGGTGGGGTCAAATCCCGGCATGGCCATTCGTGAGCAGGCCCCTTCCCCTGCACCTCTCCCCCTCAGTGCGTGGGGACAAAGCGCCCCTCCTGATGGCCGTCGCCTGGAGGAATGAAAGCCACGCGCTCGGTGCCAGCCGTGGGGGGTGCTCGCCAGACGGCACCCCTGATCGCCGCCCAGCTCTGTCTTCTTCACAGCTCACACCTGCCCAGAGGTGCTATCCCGGCTCCCAGCCTCCGGACCTTCCCCACGGTGTGGGCGTGGCTAGGCTGAGCGATGGCATCACAGCCCCATCCGTGCCCCGCAGCTGAACCACTGTCCAACCCAGAGCCCTTGGCTCACAGGGAGGGGCGGGAGGGGAGCACGCCTATGGCAGAGAGCCTTGGGAAGAAGGCAGGGGGCCCCCCCTCTACTGACTCAGAACTGCCTCCCCACCTCCCAGCCCCTGCCTTTTCCAATGGTGCCCCCCCCAGCAGGTCCAAGCCCCTGTCTCTTCACTCCCTACTTCCCACCCAGCCTGGAGAGTGAGGCATTCTCCCTCCTTGCTAATAAGATTAAAACGTATCTCCCTCTTACAGTATCGATTCATAGCACTGATTTACTGTTACTTCTCAGCTGCTACAAAACGGATGCGCGGGCTGCCACCTTAATCTCTATCCATCTCTTCACTGCCGGGGAATAACTGCTAATTAATACCTTTTTGCCTCCTGACACCCGCCAGCTTTGAGGGCCATCAATACTCTGGGCTCCCTGCCCCCCCAAGCCCACGTGACCCCACTGGCTCAGGCTCCAGCCCAGCCCAGCCCCAGCCCAGAGGTGCTCTGGGGTCTCAGGGGAACAGGAGAAGGGGCGTGAGCTTCCCAATCCTCGACCTCCACGAGACACGGACGCATACGGCCAGCGGGCACAAGGCGGTGGCTAACTCAGGAGGGACAGACCCAGGCCACCCCTCCTCAAACCACCCATGAGGTTTTCATCCAGTCTCAGGCTCGTCACCCACAGAATGCAGAGAGCCACAGACCCACCTCCTACATGGGCAACAATTCAATAGGAACAGGTCAGGAAGGTGCCGAACGCAGGCCTCTGCCTCCTGCCTCATTGGGTCTCTGACCCCGGGTGGAAGGGGGTACGGTCATGGACCAGCTGAGTTGGCAAGTGCTGGTGGCGGGGAGTGCGGGTGGCCAATTCCTGGTTCCAGAGAAGGCCCCGTCAGGAGAAGGAGTCAAACACAAATGTACGGACTGGCCGGGAGACACAACTCGCCCTGCTTCTCCTCTCCTCCTTTTCCAGCACCAAAGGCCACCTCCTCCAAGAAGCCATCCTTGACCACCCAACCTAGAGAAAGCACTCTGCTCCCAAGCCCCGCAGTATACCGGGACCCTGTGGGATTCTCCTCACAGCACGGCACCATCCGGAGCGAGGCGACTTATCTGCTTGTTCATTTCTGCCTCCCCCATCGTGATGTCAGTCCCAGGAGGGCAAGGCTCTGTCTTGTTCGATGCCGTTTTTTCAAATGTACGGTAGGAGGTCAGTAAGTATTTAATAAATGAATAACAAGTTCCCCAGTAGCATTTGCTAACCATCATCATCGTCATAAGCAAGATTACTACGTCCTTCTTCCTCGAATGAAGATCTGATTAAATGCCTTCTCACCTTTAATGGGGGAATCCCATCGTGATCTCATGGTTTGTGAGTTCAAGCCCCAAGTCGGGCTCTGCACTGACAGCACAGAGCCTGCTTGGGATTCTCTCTCTCTGCCCATGCCCCACTCGTGCCTGCTCTCTCGCTCTCTCTCAAAATAGATAAATAAGCTCAAAAAAAAAATTGCCACCGTGAACGAAACGTCTACGAGGTGTAAGACCCTCTCAGCAACACAGATACAATCACTCCCATTTTACAGATGAGAAACTGAGGCTCACAGCACTTACATGCCTCGCCCCAGATGACACATCCAGCAGGTCACTCAGGTGCCATTCAGAGCCAGGTGGGCCACACTCGAAGCACTCCATCTGCCCCCTGATACGGCCCAGCACCTCCCACCAGGACGGACCCTGAGGGCTGCTTCTCTACTGGCAGCACCCGGACGCCGGGGCTTTCCTTCTGGCACCCGGATTGAAACCGGCAGCCTGCTGAGAGCAAGCCGTTCCCTGTGGTCACCGGCGGCCAGCCTGGGGAGGGACGTCAGCCCGATCTTGCATTGGCACAGGGCACACGGGGAGAACCAAGAACAGAGGCCCAGGTGCCTCGAACGCGCGAGGAGCTCTGGACTTGCCCCTCCCCCTCTCCGCACCAATCCCCCCCAGGGGCACCTGTGGGACCAGATGGGGTCGGGGATGTGTGAACACCCAGGATTACGGCTCGACATCCCCCCAATCTGTCCTCGCCTGCGGGATTCCCCTTTATCTCGTAGACACCTGACAGCCGGGCTGGGGCCCTGCTCGGCAAGGGAAGGGGGTGGGGGGGAGGGTGGCAGCTGTCTGTCTCCTCTGGCAGCGAGGGGTGGGGGCGGGGAGGGAGAGGAAGCCCCAGGACTGAGCCCAGCAGATGTGCCAGCAGAAGCCAGCACGGGCACTTTTAATAAAACATAACGAAGCGTGGGATCGTAAACTATTTCATCTAATTCCCGGCCTCACGAGGGTGGGGGCAGGCCCGTTGGGCTGGCAAAGGAGACAGGTTTATAAGGGGGGGTGACCTGAGGCTGGGCTGGGGGACGGGCAGGCACAAGCCGGGGGCAGGAGCCCCAGGCCTCCTGGCCAGGCTCAGGGTGGCCTTTCCCTAGGCCTCTCTTCCAGCTTGGGTGGACACACGTCAGCCCTGGCCCCCTCCTGCTGGCGATGGGGGACCAGTCACTTGCCCGTTGGCCTCCGTTTCCCCACAGGTAGAGGGAAAGGAGGGTTGAACCTAAACAGTAAAGCTCCAGAAACTTCTCCAGCCCTGATGGTTCCCTCCATCACCCAGAACGGGCAAAGCAGGGCCCCCCGGACTCGCACTCTGACCCACATTCCGGCCTCCCAAAGCCGGGGGTACCTCCGTGGCAGGCTGGGGTTCCACGGAACACAGTTTGAAAACCACCCCCCCCAGGCCCAGCTTCTCTCCCAGAACCTCAGTGTGGGCCCTGCTGATCGTGGGGCTCCCCCGGTCACTGCCACACGCACGTTGGCTCTCTCTCCATGTTAGCGTTTACTGCCGTCGGCGATGAGGCATCTCCCCTGTTTGCAGGGCCGGGCCGGAGGAGATGTCCCCGCCCTGACCCCGCACCTCTGCAAGGTAGCCATGGCTCCTTCCAAGCCTCCTCCCCCCTCACTGCAGTTATGACGCCCTGCCTCGCCGCGGACGTTCCTCCTCACGCGTGTGCCAGTCGCACACTGCAGAAGGTCCCGGAGGGCGGGCTCCGTCTCTACTCCCATCGCTCCTCCTCCAGCCCGTCTCCAGGGCCTCGCACAGTACCTGGAGCACAGCAAGAGCCCAATCTGTCAGGCGGACGGACGGATGCTCAAAAGGGAGTGAGGTCTCCCTTCCTGGCCCGAACGGGTACCGCTCCGCCAGGCCTAACGGGCTCACTCGCATTTCACAGCGTCTTTGGTATGAATTCCAACAGAGGCTGTAAGCTCCTGGAGGGCAACCGCATCCTCTCTCCAGATCCCACAGCATCTGTGCGGCTTTTATTAGTTCCGTGAACACTTGCCGGTGCCTTCTCTGCACCAGGACCTGTGCCAGATTGGTCACCAATGGCCCGCGTGCCCCCCCAGTGCTGTGGACACAGTAGATACGCAGAAAATGCTTGTGGAATGAATAAACCAAGTGCCGTGCAAGTGAGACCTGAATAATGAACAGGGCTTAGTCCAAAGAAGGAGGTGGGTTCCAGCAGTGGGAACAGCATGTGCATGTGCAAAGGCCCTGGGGCAGCTAGGACCACCGTGTCTTCAGTACCGAGGGGGACGGCACGAGGATGGGGGTCTCGGTCCAGCTTTCTGTCTCCTCGGTGGTTCCCCTCGGGTGGCATCCATCTTCCTCTTTCCAGAACACCACATGATAGGTTCTCGCCGAGGCCACACTTGCTGGGAGACGGGAGGGAGGGGAGACCAGCTGCAGACCCGCCCACCGCCACAGACACATCTCCCTCGTCACCTCCAGGTCCACTGAACACTCATGTGCTCAGACCCACACACTGCACTAAATATAACCATCACATATGCCTCTTCTGTCTCCTTTCCGAGGGAAATAACATTAAGTAAAGCCCTTAAAATTTTAAAGAGCTGGGATGCGTGCTCTCTGCGGGAAGCTTTTAGCGGCACACTGGAAAGAAAGAATAATAATAATGAGGCCAGAAACACCAGAGCAGAGCCTGGCTGCCACCCCGTGACCGCCAGGGCAGGGAGGGGCCGGGCCCGTGGCCTTCACAGTCATCGTGCAGCCGTGCGTGGGGCCCGGGCCCAGCTCTGGCTGCAGCTGGAGTCCCCGAGCCCCTGAGAGCTGTGTAGGATCAAGATGGGGGGTCTGGAGAGTCCCGGAGGCACAAAAGGAAGGGATCTCTGGCAGAGAAGCAAGAAAGCAGAGAGAACAGAAAGCGGGTAAAATGCGAGACAACTTGGGTTCAAAACAGCACAGCCACTTAGTAGCTGTGTGACCCTGAGCAAGTGGCTTAACCTCTCTGTGCTTCAGTCTTTGCTGCTGTAAGGTGGGGGTGCTAGGGCGCACACCTCCGAGGGGTTATGCAGATGGCGCAGTGAACAGATCACACAAGCAGGAGCTTCCCATAGTGCCTGCACGCACGTAGCAAGCGTTCGGTACACGTTTCCTACTAATACCACTTGGCAGGTGACGTCCAGGAGGCCCAGGCAGAGAGCCTGGACCTGACCACACAGCTCTGTTGACTTCAAGCCCAGGAGTCTTTCCCTGGATCCACATAGCTGAGAGAGGCCACTTTGTAACCAGAGGCTGTCCCAGGTTAACAGGAGGGGGCATCTTTTAAAGAGATCAAGCCAGATTAACACGCGGCTCTGTCCCCTCCCCTACCCCCCACAGCATTTTCCCTGAGCTGTAGGGGGCAAATGGCCCCATGGGGGTTTTCAACTGGAAAGCAGGCTCCTCCTGGCCACTGTGAGTGCCAGGGACCTGGGGGTCCGGACTGGGAAAATCTGTCTCGTTGCAGGACTAACCCACTTCTGGCAAATGCACTCGATCGATCCCCTGGGTCATCTCCAGCCTCGCTTCTTTCCTGCAACTCATACCCCTTCACCACTGTCTCCCAGAATCTCCCAGATGACCCAGGCCCTTTCCAGCCTATGAATCTTTGTCCCTACTATTACTTCCTCCTAAAATCTCTCCATCTCCTTCTTAGCCCGGCAAACTCCTACGCATCCTTCAAGACCCAGTTGGGTGTCACCACTTCTCGTGATATAGAACTTTCCCCCAAACCTCAGACAGATGGGTTATCCCCTGATCTGCATTCCTGCAAGGACTTGGCAGCTATTTCAATTGTAAAGTCTCCACTGTCATAACCACAATTTATTTGTTTGCCTGCCTCTCTGCCCCGGGAGGCTGCAAACCCCTTGAAGTCCAGCACTGGGTCTTACTTTTCCATGTAGTGCCAGCCTCAGCACAGGGCCCAACCCAGAGCAGGCACTTAGCAAATGGCAGCTGCACGGAGTTACAATGAGGCTGTGAGTGTGGACCCCACACTGAGTAACCAGTGGGGGGCCCCTCATCATTGACATCGCTGGTCCTTAGTAAGCTCCATTGGATGCTTCCAAATTCCCAAAGGTGGGAATTTTAGGGTAACGACACGTCTTAAAGGAAATATTTTGGACATAGATGAGACCCTCCTTCCCAACCCTATTACCCATCCCAGAATCTGAGACCTGGAACCATCCAGACCCACCCCTTTGTTTTACGGACCCAAGACTCAGAGGAGGGGGTAAGCCAGTCACACAGTAAGTTAATGGAAGCGTTGAAATCAGATCCCGTGGCTCGTTAAGGCTGAGGCTGGTGCCCCTTTGACCCAACTGGCTTTTTCCACCGCGGCTCGTGACGATGCTGGGTCGTATGGGGAAGCTTTTTAAAAATTCAAATAGTTCCACGTTATTTTATTTTACTATGAAGTAAGAAAAAAGTATAGACTTGCCATCACAAACCTAGACAGTGTATCTTTACATGAAACAAGTCAAGAGAGAGGAAATCAATTCAAATGTGATTGTAAGAGAACGACAACGCAAACAATGGCAGGGATGGGACGCAGCGACGACGAACATCGCGAAGGGGGTGACGGGCTGGGCAATCACGGCAGAGAGAGGTTCAGAGCCAGCCGGCCAGGAGGCACCAGCACCCAGGGAGTGAGGTCCCATGGGTGACAGAAGCTACCTCTGAGACCCCGGGGCCAGCCCAAGAAGGCAGAGTGACAGACATCCTGGGGCTAAGGTGGGGGCCATATGGCCCGCACAGAGAAAGACCCAGCCTGCGGGACACGGCCCCAAGCTCAGCTGGAAAGCCAGTCCTCACCAAAGCCCACGTGGACAGTCAGGTAGATGAGAAGGGGCCAGAACGAAAGAACGTCACTCTGGCCAACGTGGAAACCGAGGCCTAAGGGGGCCGTTGGTGAAGCTCTTCTTGATGAATACTTAACCCCAGGGAGCGACCTGTCCCCTCCCGAAGGGTGACTCTGCCGTGGAGCCAGTAGGCAGGGCTGAGACCGGCCTGCGCCTAGGGGCAGGGGGCGCCGAGGGGCTGGCGGACGATGGCAGTGTTGACAGATGGCACGCTGGCGAGGGGCAGGGGCCCTCTGTCTTGCCCGGAGCACATTAGAGAATGAGCCAGGGAAGAAATTGCCACTGGTATTTGTCACAGCAATTTCAGCAAAGCACCGAATGTGTAAGCGTCGCATGAATTTCAACTGGCAGAATTAGTCCCCATCAAAGTCATTCTGAGCAGTCAAGGTAGACGGGGGAAAAGGGCCAGACAAAGGAGAATCGAGGGGCCTAAAGAAAGCCACCTCAGCCAACTGGGAAGCTGTGAGCTGAGGGGGGCTGTCGGTGGAAGGTTTCCCAGGAAATAGTCATCGGATTTGAAGCCAGGTGCTCCCTGAACTCCAGCTACGGCCCACAGAGAAGATGTCTCTAAAGGTGGCGATGGCACTTTGAGCCTTCGGGTGAAGGATAAAGATCCGGCTGGGGGTCCTGAGGGCTAACTCACTCACTGTTAACGCTCCCCCCGCCCCACCGCTCCCCCACCTGCAAGGGTAGAAGCCGCCTCCCGTGAGAGAGGCTGGCAGTCGGAGGGCACCTGCCTTTCCACTCGGAAGCAGGGAGCTTTGAGCCCGTTCATGACGGATGTCGAGCAGGCTGCCCACGGTAGGAGCCAGTGCGGATGGCAGGAAAGATGACCTAAATGGATGTAAGGAGAAAGCACCTCTCCGTGGGAAATAGGGTGGAAAATAGACTGGAGAATGACGAATCGGTGTGCCCTGGGGTGGAGTCATCAATCAGCGAGCTGGACCAGGGGACAGGGAGGTGTAGGGACACTGAATAGTCTAGGGCAGAGATGACGCATTGCAAAGGTCGACACCCGCAGTGGAGAATGCGGGCAGTTTCTCTTTACAAGTTGCGACATTGTCCCCGCGTTACCTGCTGCTTCAAGCCCACGTGCTCCTGAAAAGGTGGTTCCGCCTTCCCGAAGACCCCCATGCTCATATGCTGCTTTTCAGCTCGGGAAAATCCAGCATCCAGCCCAGGATTGGGCACAAGGATGGGCATTTTATTACTGCCACGGTCCTTGGTATACACAGCCACCCATCATTAGCACCGCACGTGGTCCCCTTTGTGGTCACAGCAACGCTACTGGGCAGGAAGCACAATCCCCACTTTATAGATGGGGAAACTGAGGCTTAGCGGGATGGTGCTAGATCTCTGCTCTTTGCACTCGAGCTCATGCTCCTCCCTTCTCCGCTCGCTCTGTAGAGACACCCGCCTGTTTGGGTTTCCAACTGGGTTTGGCCAACGGGCGGCACCAGGAAAACACTCAAAGGCAAGAGTGGGGGGGGGAATGGTGGGTACTTCTCCCTCGAGCTCCCCCCTGCGTGGCCCTCTCCAGTCTACGGGTGGTAATGGCCACCCACTGCGCCAAGCCCAGAGCGACACCAGTCCCTGCTGCCTGCCCCAACCCCCATGTACACTGTCCCCTTAATAAGCCCGCCTCCTCCGAGACTCCCCGCTTGAGCTTGGTGTTTCCCAACTGGCACCTGATTGATGTGGAGGGAAGTCACTCCTCCCAAAGTCACAGAGCTCACACACATGCGCACACACACACACACACACACACACACACAGCGGCTCTGGAACTTGAACCCTCCTCTGCCTCCAAAGCCTGCGTTGTCCCATCTGAACGGGGGCTGCTCCGCGGCTGACATGCTTACCCGCCACCTTTACAGATTGGCCTTATCCTTGTGCCACCTGCTCTGCAGCGCATTTAACATTTTTCTTTAACTCGACTCATTTTTTACTTAAATAAGCCGTTTTAAAAAGAGAGAGAGAGAGAGAATTTAAATCACTGCCCCAAATGGCAAACCAGACTTCCTCGCCTTAAACAGAGGGTAACTGAAAGAGAATTACAATGAAAACAAAACGCTGTTACTACGGCTCTGGCTCCCTTGGGCTCACTGAAGGTTTGTTGCCCCAGACCTGTTTTTGTTGGAAAGGCAGATCAGCACGCGATAGAGGGCATTAAAGACATGATATCATCAGCCTGAGGCTTTCTCCTTGGCACCACTGGAAGGACGGGATGAGAAAGAGACAGGGGAAGAGACCCTCCCTCCCCGATTCCTTGTCACTTGTGGCCAATGCGCAGGCCCCACCGGAAGAGTGGCCCCAGGTCCGCTCGGTCCAGCAGAACTTTCTGTAACGACGTCCTGTTTCCATCCGTCCTGTCCGATACGGGAGCGCTTGAAATGTGGCTGGTGTGACTGCAGAACCGAATTCTGTTTAATTCAGTTACATAAAAGCGGAGACACTCTGTTTAGTTGTAAATGTAAATGTCAGTCCTCAGTCACAGCCACGGCCACGGGCCGCCGAGTAGTGAATAGTACAGTCCTAGACGGTAAGCCCCAGGGTGGGGGGGAGGGGTGGCAAGAACTTGCCTGTTCATTCTGCTCTGGATTTCTAGAACAGCACAGGGCTTCCCCCCACCCCAGGAAGCGATCAATTACCATTGGCTGCACCAGTGACGGAGTCAGTGAGTGAGTGAATGAATGAATGAATGAACTACGTTGCATCCTGCAATGAAAGCATGCCCTCTCTGCAACTCAAACCGTCCTGGGAACCACTAACTCTTCCCCATTAGGCACCCTTCCTGCCAGGGCTTGCCTTTCTCCGCTGACCAGGCCCCTCAGTCGGGCAACGGGGGCCCAGGGATTCGCCTTCCCAAGCCTCTTCTCCTCTGACCTGGGCCCCAGCCCACTTCTCTGCTGCCCCAGCGAACAAAGAAGTCTTTGTGATGTGGCTGCTTTTGTCTCTCCCCGCCCCCCACCTGGCTCCCTCCGCCCCGCAACCCCCACCCCGTGCCCCCACCTGCAACATTAGGTGCCTGGTGACAACGAACAGTTAGTTTATCACCTGCGCGTATTAACTGGGCACCTGGCCTTGGGTTATTGTGCCACCTGAATGCTCTCTTGACAACAACCTGTGTGCCCGGGGCAGCGAGCACGAGCTCCAGGTGAGGACGCCGTCCACCCTCTGGCCGTGCCAGCCCTTCCTCACCCTGCGGGTGCTTCCAAGCCCCCCGCGTGGCCCCTCCCTGCCAGCCCAGCGCGACGCCAGGGCAGCCTGTGATGGACGCCTTCCTCCGGGGCAGCGTTCGGGAGATGGCGCTGGGGACATAAAGGAGGCGACGACTGGTGACAGACAACCCCATCGGAGGGGCACGAGTGCCTCTGCAGAAAGAGAAACAAAAGGGCAAAGGGAATAGCTTGGCAAGGGAACAAGAA
Organism: Panthera uncia; assembly: GCF_023721935.1. Lineage (NCBI taxonomy): Eukaryota > Metazoa > Chordata > Mammalia > Carnivora > Felidae > Panthera > Panthera uncia. The sequence continues at coordinate 91,793,952 of NW_026057585.1, forward strand.
GCCCAGTGGTTCAGCTGCTTCTCTCCCTGGCGCCTCCCAAGCTGCTCCCGTGATTTATGAGGCTGGGGGGGGGGGGTCGCTCCCACTGGAGTGCTGCCGAGATCCCCACCCGAGTCCGGGGGACCCTGATGCTTCCCCACGGAAGGCTATGAGGGTGGTGGGTCCCCCTGACTGAGCCCCCGCGATGGCCCCCAGGACTCGGAGGGAGAAGACCAGTCCCCCACATCACACACAGGGTGTGCAGTGACATTCCTCTCTGGCCTCGCTTTTCCCGACTTCCAATGGGAGGAAGGAGATCGTGCACATAATTTCTCAGCTCCCTTCTGGCTCTGATGCTCTGTAATTCCAGGCCTGAGGACTCGCTACGTGGGGACACCTACAATGCGCCCCCTCAGCGGGGCACTGAGGCTTGCAAACACTCCCTCCCCTTCACGCTCGGGGGCGCTGCGCGAGCCAGGCCTCATTAGAACAGCAGCAGCCCCTTCTCACATGCCTACCATGTGCTAGGCACCGTGCGTGTGGACCCCGCGTAGTAGGTGATTTACCCTGCCCAGCTGCCCTCACCAAACCAGGCCACAGCGACGAGCTGCGTGTTCAGCTGGAGAAATCAAGGCTGACAGCAATGAAGAGGTTACCTGGGTTCACATGCTGGAGGGGTGGTGGCAAGGGGAGGTGAACCCTGGTCAGACTCCGGAGCCCATGCTCCCTGGAGATCTAGAAGCTTCTCCCCATCGCTCTCCGTTCAGGCCCAAGGTACACGCTCCGCCTAGGGGCAGCCTTGCCATCTCGGCCATAACTGCTTTTCCCCCTCGCCGGGTCTGGACACTCTGGGTGACACTCTGGGTGAGATACCAGCCCCTAAATTATGGCATCTCTTCCTTTAGGCCGTTGCGTCTTTGGGGGCACCCAGAACAGCCATTTATAACCCAGTGGAGGTTCCAAACAGTTGCCAGCTTCAGGTGGCCCCGAAAAACCAATTCATCTTCCTAGAACACTGCCCTGGGAGTGTCACTTTTCCCTCTTCAACTGTTCCCCACAATCCCTGGGCTCAAATCCAGGCCCCTGGCCCCGGGCACGCGGGCCTCCGCCAACAGCTCCAGCCAGGTTCATCCCTAGCTTCTCGATGAGCACCTTCTGCTCAAGGGAGGTCAGCCGGCTCACTGCTTCCCACCCCTCACACACCTACACAGCACTCTGGCTCCCTCCCCCACCCTTTGGATGAGCTCTTCCCCTGCCCGGGATGCCCTCCTCACCCACCCAGAGTGTTTCAATCCCTCAGAACCTTCCTGGGCCACTCCTTTAATCCCCAAAGATTTATCCTTGGTATCCCTGTATTGGCCATTTATTATACACGATCGTTTATTGTTCTCAAATGAGTCTGTGTCGTGTGGGGCTGAAATTCCTCGAGGGACGTCTCTGCTGGTCCAGCTTGAGGTGAGGGCCGCCGCTCGATTAATGGAAGCAGCTGGATCCTCTGACTTGGCTCCCACATCGGCCTCCAGCAGAGGGAGAAGAAAGTGTGAGCCCACTTGGCCTATCAGAGGGACTCCAAGGCCAAATGATCCTACCCCCGGGGGTGGGGAGGAAGGGAGGCGCCAGTGGCTGGGGACCACTTTCAGGCCAAGTGCTGTCATGCATTGTTCTACTCATCCGCACAACACCCTCCACTTTCAAGAGACAGGAAACCATGACTCAGAGAGGTAGCGGCTGGCTCAAATGTGCTCTGCTGGGAAGTCGTTGTGCTGGGACTTGAACCCAGTTCAGATGGAAACCTAAGTCCCTTAACAGCAGGTGGCTGTCCAACAGAGGCAGTGATCGAGGAAGGACCGGCACGCCCGGCGCCGTGTCGGCCGATGTGAACAACCTGCTCCGGGTTTGCAGGGAGCTCTGATCCGGAGTGTTTGCCAATTTCCGCAGTGTAAATGCTCCTGCCGTGGTCACTTTCAAGCCACAGACAGGATCAGCTCAGAGTTGGAAAGAGAGGTGCAAATCAACGCCTCGGTATGAATCCCGCTCTGCCCATCACCAGCAGTGGGACCTTGGGCAAATCACACAATCTCTCTAAGCCTTGTTCCTCATCTATAACATGGGACAGACCATCACCTCCCAAAGTTGCTGGGATGATTTAACAGGACATCACACGTGAACAAGGCTGGCACAGGCCTGGACACATAGGAGCAGCTCAAAGCATGTTTCTTTCCTTCCTTCCTTCCTTGGTTCCTTCCGTCCTTTCTCTCCCCAGCTCCCACCCATCACCAGTCAAGGGCCGCCCTCCCACACACACAAGGAGAAGCCAGAGGGAACAGGGAACCCTTTGGTCTTCCTACCACATCCCCCTGTTGGCTCGTCCCCCAGATGCCAGCCGTGATGCCAGTGTGAGTGATGGTGAGCAGTGCTGGACAATGGACACATTCTCACACCAGGACGTGCTTCCAGAGGTGACCGGTCAGGGCCGGGAAACAGGCCCAGGCCTGGTGTCCGGACTGAACCTCAGGCTCAGTGGGGGCGGGGGTGGGGGTGGGGGTGGGAATCATTCATTCGTTCAACAAACATGTCTTGAGGATCTGCCCAGAGCCAGGCCTTGTCCAGGGCTGGGGGAGCAGGGATGCCCGCCCTCAAGAGCTCTCAATTCGGTAGGAGACCAACTCTCGAGCCTCTCCAGCCCCAGAGGAGGGTCCTTCTAGCCGAGTGCTGCCCAAAGTGGCCATGACAGCACCCAGTCCACAGTGTATGCTTCTTGGTCCGTTGCCTGGTCTTTTGAATGGCCTGTCCCATTCCAGAACCCTGTAAGCTGAATGGAGCAACAATGGGTGGGCGGGAGGTGAGGGGGAATGGAAGGAAGGCTGGGCACACAGCCACCAAACCCAGATTCCACTCTTGCCACTTCCTGTCCCCGTCTTTTCACTCCCCACGCCTGTTTCCCTGTTCTGTGGGCACAAGAGTAGCTGCCTCTGTGTCTTATGTGAGGGAGGACTCGATGACATGATGGGTGTGGAAACATTGTGTCAATTGTCAAGGACGACCGGCAGGTAGACGGGAGCATCTGGAGCCCGAGCCTCCAGCCCTTTGATTATCTGCGAGAAACGCAAGAGTGTAGGTCCACGAGCAGAACTGAGCCAATGGAAAGTCTACCTGTGAATCCAGCCTAAATTCCACACGCTGTAAGCCTTTCCATACATTTTTCTGCAAAGAGTCTCTGTTCAACCAGGACACCCACGTCTAAAGGCCAAAGATGGTTTCTGCATCTAAACAGCCAAGTTTACTGAGCACCCACCATGGGCTTTGTGGGGAAGATTCACCAGCGAGCAGACCCGGCCAGGGCCCCTGCCTTCATGGGGCTTCGCAGGGTTGGGGAGGGGTGCTGGCCATGCCTTAGGCCTCCAGGGAAAGTCAGGGCACAGGTGGGGGGATCAGTCACCCTCGAGCTAGGGGACCATGAGTCACCTTCAGTGTTACTGGCAACTATGAGGCTCCCCATGCCTAGGGAGGGTTTGTTTTTTTTTCAAGCAACCGAAACCAACTCTGGATAACTCAAGCCCCAAAAAAGTAACTTGTGGAACATTCTGGAAGTTCACGGAACAGGAGGGCAAGCCGAAGCTCCAGGCGCTATAAGGACCCACGGCCTTTGTGCCGTAACAGTTCTGGCATAACCACGGTTCATACTGGTAATCATCAGAGCACATAGGACTGAGCCAAGAGCTTTGCATGTATGTAATGACTCGTCCCATCCCGTCAACAGCCCGGGAGGTAGGTCCTGTCATTATTGGCCTCAGGGAATTAGAGAAGTACAGTTTCACGGGGGCCCCCAGTGGCAAGGAGTACTTTCTGGTGGTTCTCAGTCTTCCTCTGTTCTGGATTCAGATCCCTGGGAGAGTGTCTGATGGGCTCATCTGGGGATGCTTTACCTGTCTATGCCACCTACCAAGATGACATACCATAGGGAGGGGCGGGGCGCATGCATAATTCCCCAAAGCAAATCCAGTATGTGAGCGGTAGATGTACAAAGGACCGACAGATCAGATTCTTTGCCTGGGTGCCACCATGTCCTTTCCTGTTCCTTTGGGCTGCGACTCTGTGCACCTCCAGCCCCATGGATTTATGTGCTCCAGCCACGAAATCCTGGCCAGTAGGTCTTGGTGACCACGGGCCCCCTCTGCTACTGGACCCCAGTGAAATTGTAAAGTGGGTCCCAGGACTTCATCCCCCACCCCCTGCTGCCTCCCGGGAACCTCATCCTGAAGACAGATAGCCCTTAGGAAGTGATGGCGTGTGTTTTGCCACCACCGACATTTGTCGTTTAAAACAGAAGGCTCTGCATCCTCTAGCAAGTGGTAGAGACTGTTGTATTTATTCCTCCTTCCAGTGATGAAAAAATAAATAGTTTCTCCTCTCCTCCGGGAGCAGCAGTGTCTCTAGATTGCTTCAGACCTGGGTTTGAAACTCCCAGTTGTTCCACTTAATAAAAAAAAAAAAAAAAAAAAAAAAAAGATCCTGAGCCTCATTCATTATTTAAGAAAGACAAGAAAAGAAAGAAGGAAAAGAGAGAGAAAGAGAAAGATCCCGGGCCTCTCGTCTTCATCTGCAAAACACGGCTCATGACACTGCCTCCCAGATTACTGAGAGCATTTAACGCATCAGGAACGTCTAATAGGTGTGGAATAAATGGTAGCCATCCGTAATATCACTCTCGTTTCTCCCAGTCCTCAAAAAGACTCTGGGGAGACCAGTCTTGAGTTGAGCTAGCCCTGCCACGTACAATCTCACCTCCAGCTCTTTGCTCAGCCAGGTTTCCCCCCTGGCACATTTTCTTCCTTAGCCCTTGGCTTATTCATGTCCTCTCTTTACTTCAAGGTCTCGCTCGAGTTCTCCTTCCTCTCTGAAGCCTCCCCTTGACACCCCCAAGGAATCACGCTTCCTCAAGAACTTCCTGGAGGGGATGTCAATCACTTGGACACAGGTCCGCCTGGATAGCTATTAGTGTTCCACGAACTTGCCCAACCTCTCGGCCTGCGGGGGTGAGGGTCCCGGTGTTACTCTTTTCTGACATGCCCTGCCCACAACGGATGCCCATTCACTGTCTTGATGATGGCGAGGGCTTTCGGGGACAATCCCTTCCGCCATCTGTGCGGAATAACACTGGCTAATTCCCTCTCAATGAGGATAACATCCAGACAGGGAATTGCATACCCTGCAACCCTCCACGTGGCCGGAGCTGAGAAAGTGCCTGACGGCCATTCTCATCAGCAGACACCAGAGCACAGAGGGAAGGAGTCAGTCCTGTGTCTGAATCGCCAATTCACTTATTGACTGGATGGCCTTGGACGAGTCACTTAACCTCCCTCCGCCTCAGTTTCCTCATCAGCAAAACAGGGCTAATTTTACCTTCCAGCGTGCTAGTAAGGATTAGACGGGACAAGAACGATGAAGCTCAGGGCGGAATGCTGGCACACAGTGAGCCTTCGGTGAGGGTCAGAGGTACAGCCCCTGCCCTCTGAGTGAAGAAATCAATTTTCCGCTAAGCTGTGAACACCATACATGCAAGGGACTCTCTACTGTGTTCAAGGTCACGTTCCCAGTGCTTAGCACTCTGCTTGGCACATAGACACTATACAATAAACATCTGTTGGGCACCCGAGTAAACACGTCAAGCGGCCTGGGGATGCTGCAGATGTGGGTAGGGTGGTAAGGCAAGTCAGACACCTGCGTGGATCCCAGGAAACCCAGCTAACAGAACAGAACCAGTCTCTTCTTCGGTCTTTGTTTGGCCTCTGCCTTCCAATTCATGACTGCTAACCCAGAAACCCGAGAAAGTCACTTAAAGTGGCCCAAGAATGCATGCGACAGATGTTCTGCAAAGTCGGGTTAGCCAGGCCAACCTAAGGCACCACCGGTGGCCGGCCGCCCCTGCCCAAGGGATTCTCTGTGCCCCACATAGAGGGAACATTAGAAACAAGGAGGGAGCCTGGGGCTGGGCCAGGTGGGAGCTGGTCGGAGCCAGATGTCCTGCCACCAATAAATCTTAACACTCTGAGCCTCAGTTTCCTAATCCGTGAAAAAAAGGAGCTTAAACCCATCTTGCAGCTGCATGAGGCCTGTGAAGCGGCTAGCACGTGCGTGACACTCTGCAGCTGATGCACACAATCGTGGCTATTGAAAAACCAGAATCCCAGCCAGAGACTAGGAAACGAGCAATCTCAGGCTGTTTCAGGAGACTCTCGTGTGTAAGGATCGCGCGACGTGGAGCCTCCTCGCCCGTGTGAGCCCGGGCAGTTCTCCTTTTGCGCCTGCCGTCTTGCCCCAGGCGTTAGGATTGCAGGGGGGGGGTGGGAATCAATTCCTACTCTAAGAGGGTCCTCCTGCTAAAAACAAAAACCAGGAGTTTCAGAAGCACTGAATAAATGATCGCGGAAGTCGCTTCCAGCTCCGACATTCTCTGCGCTCAAAAGGCAAAAAATTACTTCAACCTCTCAGGAAAAACTCTAGTTTGCAGCTGGGGTGGGAAAGGGGTGGGGCTTATGGCTGTGGGGTGGGGCCAGGCTGGGGGCGGGGCGGCTGGGGGAGCAGGGGCGGAGCCGCCGGCTCTTGGCTCGGCCCGTCACTGCCCTGCGGGGGCTAAGAAGGAACCCAGCGGTGCCCGACCCCCCGCCCCGCGCCCAGAGTGTTGGGTGGGGGTGGGGAGGAAGGATAAACACTTAAAAGTCGGCACAGCAGCTTTCGCGCGCGCAGCCCCCGCAGTCTCAGTGCTGCGGCAGCCTCGGCCCTCCCGAGCCAGCCCTCCCACCCACCCACCTGCTGACACGCGGCTGTGGAGAGAGAACGGCAGGGCCGCTGGCTGGGGCCTTTGGCTCGCCCTACCTGGGCCTGCCTACCCACTACAATTCCAGGAGAAGTTCCTGGGGCCAAAGGAGGCAGGACCAAGAACCACTCTCTTCCCTACCTCCACCCCCCATCCCCGGTGCCCCCTCTCCCGGGCCACTGCACAGGGACAACCGCAGGACTTCCTTCCCAGAAGTGCCCAGGCAGGGGAAACTGGGGCCCGAAGACTTGAAGACGCCTCGGGGCGCTCCTGGGTGATCCGGAAAGCCGGAGAAATGTGGGTTTCTCCAATGCAGAGTCAGATATTGGGGGGGGGGGGGGGTAGTTAGGGGCAGGGGCTAATGGCCCAGCCAGGCCTGTGTGCAGCGGAGTGCCTTCTCCCAAGGCACAGACTCACCTCTGCAAAGCTGAACGCTTTTATCTGCGATCCTTAGGGGTACAACAGGGAAGGGGACGCTAGCCATGCCCCTACCTAACAGAGACCGCCATCGCCTTCTCCCCGCCCCCTCCACACCACCACTGGCAGGCGCGTTTCGGAATGCCTGCCCTGGATTCTACCCTCTCCGCCCTCCCGGGCGGCCCCGGGCAGGTGGCCCGGTTAAGCCAACTGCTAGGTGCACGGCTTGCGGTCGCATCCCGGAAGGGCGCCCTCCTCCGGCAAGAGAGCCTCTTACATCTCGCGCTGACCCTTTTCGTACCCCCGCCCCCTCGTGGGCACAGAGTTGGAACCGGGAAAGAGGGACCCCACCCTCGCGCACGCTCGCTTCCTCTGCGGAGGAGAAGAGGGCCCCCCGGCGGCCCAGGAACCCTGCCTGCGCCCCAGGCTCGGAAAGTTTCCCGTCCGTGATCCGAGTCAGCGCTCCTCCCTTCACCCTGAGCAGCGAGCTCTAGGCCACGCCGGCTCCCCCGGCCCAGACGCGCTCACCCGCGGCTCCCGAGCCCCACTGCGCCCTGCAGCCTGCAGAGGCGGGCAAGGGGAGCGGAGACGCCAGGACGCCGGGTCAGCTCTCCGCAGCCCGGCAGCCCGAAGAACGCCGCTCTCGGGCTCTGGGGAGAGCTCGCAGGGTGGGGTCCTGACGGAGCCGGGTTCCCCAACGTTGGCTTAAACCATCAGTCGCCAACCCCACCCCTGCCGCGTCAGTTCTGCACATTCCGGGGTGGGGGAAACGATGCTCCCCTCCTGCCCCCAACCCCCAATCCCTTCTCCCTGCAATGTCCAGGTGAGGGCTCCAGTGCCTTTCAACAAAGCCCAGTGCCGAGCGCTGGAACCGGGACCCACCCCCTCCACCTCCCCCCTCCCATATAACCTTTCCCTCTAGAGGCATCCGACGGAGGGAGCCCTCACCCCAAAGTTGGGGGGAGATTCTGATCCACTTTGGAAAGTCTTTTGCTCCAAAGGGTAGGGGACAAAGTATGGGGCTGACATTTCTTCTGGGTCACACACAACCCCTCCCCCTCTCTGCCAGCGAGACCACCATTCAGGCTCAAATTCTGCAGCCTCTCCCATCTGCAGACCCAGCACTCTCCGAGACCTCGTGGGCGGGGTTATTTTAGGGCGGGGTGGGGGGGAGAGCACCCATTCCTGGCAGGCACTCTCAGAGCCTGGCGAGGCACCTCCCGGTAGGGCAAGGCAAACAGAGTTGACCCCCTACCATCATTATTGAGTTGGGCTAGGGGCTGAGATCCTACTGGCCACAATGGCTACTTTTTGGCACCCCGCACCCCCCCCCCTCCCCCGCCCCCTTCAGGCTGTGACTCCAGAGGGGCCGATTCTGGGCGCCCAGGTTTAGCATTTGGTATTGGCTGGGACTCGAGGACGCGGACCCTCTGGTCTCCGCGCCCGTGGCTGTTCGCTGGTCCCGCTTTCCCCCTGCTGGGCTCTTAGCCCGTGGGTCGGCTCACTGCCCGAAAGGTGCCGGGGTCGCCAGGATGGGCTCCGGTAGCATGTAAGACCCACCAGGCGGCGGCGCCGGGCGCGAGGCACCGAAGGCGGCCGCGAGCCCCGGACCCTGGAGCTGCGGAGCCACGCATCTTTCGCTCTGGGGACCCCGCTCAGCTTCCAGCTTCTCTGCGCTGCTTCAGCGGGACACACACCCGACTGCTCACACCTCCTGGGCTCCCGGGCGCCTCCATCCCTGCCTCCTCACTAAAACCACACGCTCCGTCGCAGGCACACACGCTCTCGGACCACGAAGCAACACAACCCCCACGCGCCTGCACCGCCACACATCCCACATACACGCATACTCCTGCCCAAGTGTCACATTCCCCCCCAGCCTATGCACACACGCCCCCCCCCCCCGAAATAGTCATCTGCCGCCGCACACCCCTGAAGAGACTCGCACACTTGGGACCCGCGAGAAACGCCACACCTCACATACTCACCACCCTTTAACACGCTCACACATACAATGACACAAGCTTTCACACTTCACACCTCACCGAGAAGCCGGCACCCGCTCACACCCCCAAATACTCTGGCTCACTCCGTCTCACACGCACACCTTCTCCGTGGAACTGACAGAGACACTCAAACAGCCCATCTGCACACTCACATCTCTAAATACACTCCCGCACCCTCTGCGCACACAGCTCCTTCCCGGACACCCTTACCCACAGACGCAACAAAGGCACACGCTCGTACACACACACACACACGCGCGCACACACACACACACACACACACACCCTGGCACAGACCCGCGCGCGCTCTCCTCGGGGGAGACCTCCTCCCTCCGTGGCCGAGCCGACCGACCGCGCGGACCGCCACGCCAGGACCGGTGCTCGCGCCGCGAGCCTCTCCGGGGCGCCCCGGGCCCGCGCCCTTCCCCGGCGGCCCGCCCCCGCGCGCGTCCCCCACCCCGGGCTCCGGCCGGGCGCCCGCGCACTCACCGCGCGCCAGGTCCAGGATCGCGGCGAGCAGCAGGCAGACGCAGCCGCGGAGGCTCGGGGCGGCTCGCATGGTGCCCGGGAGCTGGCGGCGGTGGCGAGGCGGAGGCGGTGGCGGAGGCGGCGGGTCCCCTCGCCATGGGCTCAGGCGCGCTCCTGCCTCCGGCCGCCGGCCGCGACGGTGGCGGGCAGCG
>NW_026057585.1:91804250-91850532 GCF_023721935.1 Panthera uncia
TCTCTCTCTCTCTCTCTCTCTCTCTCTCTCTCTCACACACACACACACACACACACACACACACACCATTGAGCCTCAGGCCTGGCTATGAGCCTTGAGGTCTCCTGGGAGGGGAGAGGTACTCCAGTTGTTGGAGTGGGCTGGGGGCGGGGGTGGAGGTTAGATGGGCAAGTTCCCAGCAAGGAACCTGGCATCTGGCAGGGAATTTCACCCCTGGCAAGCTGAGGCCCAGAAAGGTCATCACAGCCAGGGGCAGAACTGGGGCTCAGAACTGGGGCTCAGGCCTCTGGGCTCTTGATCCAGTGTTCTTTCTATGACATTCTATGGAGAATTTCCAGCTGCCATTTCTGTAGAGAATTCCCAGCTTTGTCAGGCTGCTGCATAAGGCTTTTGCTCTGTTTACCTGGATGGGCAATGGGTATACAGCCAGGTGTATCTCCAGCAGCCCTTCGAGGGCGTGTAGGGAGTGAGATGGGCAGTAGGTGGTTGCTAAGCTGTCTCTTAGGCGAGCCTCTCGCAGCGATGCCCCATGGCAGGGAGCGGCTCCCTCCATCTGCCCTCTGGAAGCCTCACTACAGGGCTTCCCAAGGCAACCTCGCTGCAGCTCACGCCTACCCGCCCAGGGGAAGGAGCGATTTGCATTTATGAAGATCTGAAAGCATACGTTCACCTGACAGGCTTTAGAATGATCCTCTCAGTAAAATAATAATAATGATCGTAATAAACCCTTATAAATAGGTGTTTGATTACAGTTTGTCCCTACGTGGGTATTTTTTTTTTTTTTTTTTTGAATCAGACTAATTGGCTGCCGGGCTGATTGGGCTGGATATGGCTCCAGCGCTGGAGTCTTAAGACCCTTCTCCTTTGGCTGGCTGTTCTTTGCTCTGTCTCGCCACCCCCCCCCCCCCAGGTCTCCTCTTCTCCGAGTTGCTGAGAGTCAGCTTGAGGTCACCTCGCCCCCAAACCCTCTTTTTGGGCTGGCCCAGCCATGCCATGGGGCACAGTCCCTCCCTGCTTTCTGCCTTCCCCTCTACCTCCCCACCTCTGGCCTAGGAAAAAGCCAGGAAAACCCACTCCCTCCCAGGTGCTAAGCCCTCCCATGGAAGAGCTTTCCAGGCTGGGGAGCAGCATCAATCTGGGAGGATCCTCACGTTGGCGTGTTGCCGTGAGTCCCACGGGGCATGAATGCCAGGCTTCACCGTGTGGGCATTCCTGCTCTGCTGGCCCAGAGCAGATCAGAGCACAGCCAGGCAGGTGCACTGGCAGCAGGTGGCCAGGTGAAAGCCTGAATAGGTGGGGTTTCCTGTCTGCACTCACTGTGGGCCCAGCCACTAGAGAGGGGATCCAGGGATCAGTGATGATCCAGCTCCTGTACCGGCCTGGGTGATGCTTCTTTCCAGCCCTGGCCCATACCTGCTGGGAGAGAAATCCCCAGGGAGCAGCATGAAGGGGGTCCGGAGTCACCTCCGTTATGCCAGCTGTGAATGATACTTGGAAAGAGGCTGGAAAGGAGGTCTGAGAGCCAAGGGAGGGTTGCCTCCTCGGGCCAAGGATTGGGCTGGGGCAGAGTGGGAGAGATTTCGATTAATCCTCCTTCAGCCCCAGAACTTCCAAATCATCTCCACTCTCTTGTAACATCACCCTGTATTATAATCTCTCGTCTTCCTGGCCAGGGCCTGGCACACAGTAGGCTCAGAATAAATATTTCTTGGATGGAAGGATGGATGGAGGGGTGGATGGATGGATGGACAGACGGACGGACCGATGGATGAAGACAGGGCACTCTGTCTGATCCGCTCTATTCCTTAGCTCCTCGGGCACGAGGCTGGCACTTAGCAGTTGCTAGGAGGCATCCTGTGGCAGTGAATCTTTTCAAAGAACCAACAGCCCCCTGGATGGTGCGTTCAGAGACAGGACATGGTGCCCGCGTGCACAGTTGGTTTTCCCAAAGGGGCTGGGCTGCGAAGTGTGTGTTTATTACCATATGGTAATTGTTCCTAATGATCCCGCTACCTTTGCACACCTTCTCCCGGGGAAGCCCACTCCTCCAGCTCCTGTTTCATAAACACAGTTTAGGAGCTTTTCCTTTCGCCCCAGAGAAAGGCATATCTGAAGCACCGAGAGGCACGGTTAGCAGAGGGCACAGGGTGACTCACCCAAGGCAGCCCCAGGCTTTTAACTCACTTACCGTCCCTCTGTTCCTGACTCTTAATGGACTGGCTGCCAGCGCGAAGCCTCCACTTTGCAGTCCTGGCATTCAGACCCATGAGTCACGACGGGACATGCCTCCTCCTTGGGCCCTGGGCAGAGCAGGAGCCCAGAAACTTCCCCCAGCAGCCACCTCCCTCTGTCCGTGGTTACTGATCAAGGCTCTCCCAACAGAGGGCACTGCAGCACAAAGCAAATTTCTCTTCTCCTGACCCTAGGGAACAACCCCAGAGGTCAAAGAGACCCCTCTGTGACCTCTAGCTTGTTTATTTCCAGGAGCGGGGGAGGAACACAGGGTATCATTTCCTCCCCCAGCCTGGCTTCCAGGGGGATGAGCTCTGCTGGTTTGGGGAATGACACTGCATGGCATTTGTAGTAACTGTGAGGGTGGTAAGCATTTATGTAAGTGCTTCTCTTAGCCAAGCACCCTTAAAGTAATCAGGGAGCATAAGAATGCTTACAGTAACATACAAAGTGAGTTCTATCATTATCCATACTTTACAGATGACAGAACTTAGACACGAGCAGGCTAAGCAACTTGTCCAGGACAACAAGGTTCGTTGTCGAGCCGGATGTGAACCCAGGGAGAGGCCAGAGCGCTTCGAAGCCCTTCTGGGCCAAGTGACACGAGTGCACACGAGACACGCGTAGGCGCACATGTGCGTGTGCACACACACCCGCGCGCACACCCTGGGAGCCGGTACTTGGCTGGGAAATGAGATGCGTGAGCCCAGCATATTCCACCTCCCTCGTCCCTCATAAGAGCCCTCTGTGGCGGCTTCGGTTATGCCCAATTTATGGATAAGTAAACTGAGACTCAGCGGTGAAAAGAACGCTCTGAAGCAGCCAAGGTAGAGGGATGCTGGGTTCTGGGGACAGACATCTAGGGTGGGCCATCCCCAGCCTCCACCCCAAGATCCACACATTCTCTCTCTCTTCCTCGCCCCACCCCTCCCCCCTGCCCGACACACTCATGCCCGACATCCTCAGACTCCTTCCTTCCTTGCCCTCTGCCTCTCCGTGCTGGGAATTAAACATCCGTCAGACAGGACTGAGTTTTTTATTGTTTGTTTAAATTAAACGCCACTGAAAGTGACGCCTTAACACTGGTGACCCAAATCGATATGGAGTCAGCGGCTCGGAATGAACTTCAACGCTGTGTCCTTAATACACCTCAGCCCCACCTGAACTCTCAAACGCCTGCCCTAGCAACTCTTGCCCCAGGTGGACCCAAGAGGGTTTTCGATGGGGAATCTGAGGCTGTGGGTTGCTGAACGGGCTTCAGTATTAAAAGCTCAGAGACTCAGGGGCCTCGTGAAGGAGTGAGGGACAGGAAATGCAGGCCCAGGGACCTGCTCAGGCAGAGAGAAGGAGGCCAATGGCTGGGTCCCCCAACCATTTGTTTTGCAAGTTTGCAAGAAACATTTCTTGAAATGCTGCATATTAGGTCATGCCCTGCCCCCTTCTTGGAGATTTACAACTCACATGAGCATATTAAAGGCTATGAGAAATCCTGCAGAGCTTTTCAGTTTTATTTCCTTGAAACCCAAACTGTTTGGCCTTGGAATCTTCTTCGCATAAATACCTATAAACATCTCATAAGCAAGAGTGGTGGAGACCCGGGATGGATGGAGGGAGTTGCTGCTTCCGTCCTGGACAAGCGTCCTGGGTCGCCATCATAATAATGGTGGCACTCATAATCATAACCATAATCATACGAAGGACAATAACACCCACACCACGTGATGACATTTATTGAGGGCTTACTAGCTGCCAGGGGCTGTTCTAAGTGTTTTGCTTGAACTAATTTATTGAACATTTTCCATAATCCTATGAGGCAGGTTCTGTTTTGAACCCCAACAGAATAAGACAAAGAGACAGAGGCACAGAAGTGAAGCTTCTTGCCTAGATCACACTGCTTTTGTGTATTTCTGAGACTACAGCCAACATGAGGATGAGGACCACAGCTGATTTGTCTCCACATTTGCTTGTGCCTGGAAGGTGGCAGGTGTTCATGAAAGCGTTGGATAGATACATGGAAGGGAGGAAGAATGGATGAATGGAAAGATGGATGGCTGAGAGAATGATTGGGTGGGTGGATGAATGGATAGCTGGAAGTGAGAGTTATTGAGTTATGGTGGACGGGTGGATGGGTGGCTGGATGGGTAGATGGTGGATGGATGAATGGATGAATGGATGGATGGATGGATGGATGGATGAGTGGATGGATGGGTGGGTGGATGGATGGATGGATGAGTGGATGGATGGATGGGTGGATGGATGGATGAGTGATGGATAGAGAAGTAGTTGGATGGATAGGTGGGTAGTTGGATGGATGGATGAGTGGATGGATGGATGGGTGGATGGGTGGGTGGATGGATGGATGATGGTGGGTGAGTGTGTAGCAGACTGATGGGTGGATGAGCACATGGATGGAGGAATGGATAAATGAATCAAGATTAGAAAGTATCAGCAAGGGGGCGCCTGGGTGGCTCAGTCAGTTAAGCATCTGACTTCAGCTCAGGTCATGATCTCACGGTATGTGGGTTTGAGCCCCACGTCAGGCTCTATGCTGACAGCTCAGAGCCTGGAGCTGCTTGAGATTCTGTGTCTCCCTCCCTCAGTGTCCCTCCCGCACTCGTGCTGTGCCTCTCAAAAATAAATAAACATTAAACAAAAATTAAAAAAAAAAGTATCAGTAAGATTTAACTTTCTCCTGTGTCACTGAATTTGCTAAGTATGAGAGACCCGGACTAATGGGTATCAGTCATAGTTAAAAGGTGCCACCAAAGGTAGTCAGGCACAGTGGCTAAAAGCGTGGGCTCTCGAGTTGGACTGTCTAGACCCAAATCTCAGCTTTGACACTCAAGAAAATGACTGTTGGATGGATAGAAGGAAGGGAGAAGGAGGGAAGGAAGGAGGGAAGGAAGGAGGGAAGGAAGGAAGGAAGGAAGGAAGGAAGGAAGCAGGGAGAGAAGGAAGGAAGGAGGAAGGAAGGAAGGAGGCAGTGAGGAAAGGAGGGAGGAACTGCTGTAAGAACTTGAACCCATCATCTAACCTCCCTGTGCCTTGATGTCCTCATCTGTAAAATGGGGATGGGAATAAGAGTACCAACCTCACTGAGTTGCACTGATTAAATAAGGCAGTGCTTTAAATGCTGTAAGCACTCAATAAATGTTAACTGTAACAATTATTACCCACGGAGGCAGCCACACAATGCTATAGTTACCCCGGTGCTGCGGTTCCTTGTTTTCATCCTTAGCTTCCTACGCTCTGAAGAAGAGGGGTGGATGAAGACTCCAGGGTCAAGATCTCAAGGGATTCGGCCGATGGTTGCCGTGACCACGAACCAAAGAAAAAGGCCAGTGCAACCTGGATCTGCGATTCACTTCTGTTTCGTGACATTCTACAGCATCAATCCGTCTATTCTTGCCTTTGGACTCTTGAGTCCACGGTTGTCAAGTTGGTGGTGGGATCTTCTGAGGTCACCCTTGGAGCCGCCCCTTTCCTCTTCTCCTTGCCAAAGTGCAATACCATCCACAGACAACAGGTGGCGCCATCCAATATGTGATTTGTTCCATTTTTACAGCCTTTAAGCTTGAGGGCCTATATTCCGTCAAAGGAACTGGCTTCCTGTTTTGCCAATTTGTTAAGCGTTAGTATATTCACAGTCAGGCACGCTGTCAGAAAACATGTGCGCTTAAACTCCCTAGTGAGTCATGGTTGGGTGATGGGTCCATAGTACTACAGATGAGGAAATTGAGACCCAGAGCAAGATGGTCAGCGCCCTGCATTCTCACTGCTGGAGGTGCATGCGGTCTGTACCACACGGTGAAGTAGGGTCTCTCCAGGTGATTCCCTTGTGTGCCTTGTCTTCCCAGGTCATAACAAAAGCATTTCACTTTCCCCCTTGGCACCTCCAATGCCATCCTGCTCAGGCCTGGGTTTCATGGTTTCAAAAGGGCCAGGAAGCAAACAGGGAAGGTCCAGGTAGCTAGACTAGTCCTTCAGCAGGGCGCGGAAAAGCATCTGTTGCAAAAGTGCAACAGATTTTGTTAATTACAAAGCCGTCTGATGACAACTGATACTTTCCTCCTCTTCCCATCAGCCTGCTTTGTTAGTGTCTTGGGAGTTTCTAGCTCCCCAAACCTTTGAGAAAGTCCCAATTTGACTCACACAGTATAGGAAGCCAACTTCATGACTCTGGGCTTCTGAGTCCCCACCTGTAAGCCGGTTAGCTCCCTGAGGCTCCTGACAGAGGAGGATGTCTTACCTGGGCACACACTCACCTCCGCCTTCTTTCTCCTCTTGTCTTTCCTTTCCTGTGCCTTTGGCGGAGCTAGCTGGCACTGAGCTGAGCCTTGGGAGACGGGCTTTCTGGAGGAGGTGAGACCTGAAGCCCTGGACATTTGAGACAGAGCCTCTGGGCGCAGTCATCCAAACACACGGTGGAGATTGCATCCCCGGGAGGCAGCAGGTGATCTCGGACGGCTCGGGCCAGGGGCGTGAAGGGAGGAGAAACTTTGAGGCAAGGCAGGGTCTTCGTCGATCACAGAAGGCAACGAATGCCAAGGAAGAGCAACGGAAACTGCTCTAAGGGCCCGCAGTGAACACAGCGACCGTCTCCCCATTTGGAGATTCTGCGACTCCTACACTGACCAGTCCCTTCCCAACCCCCAGAGGGAACGTTATCATCATCGGAGCCGCAGCACCTCTGCGGAGGTGTTCTCCTTCCTCCTGCTTCTCTCCCCAACTACTGACCGAGGAAACAATCCCACCGACCCCTCAATCCCCTCCTCGGCCGCGTGACTCCCTGCCTTTCCTGGGTTGTCTCTCTTCTGCCCGTGCCCAGCCTCCCATCCTTCTTTCCATTTACTATGGCAAGAGGGCGGCTGGGAAATCAGGCTGCTGTATTGCCCTGGCCCTGGAGGATACTGGGAAGCACAAATGGAGAGTCCCCCCTCAACCCTCAAAGCTATCTGTCCCTTGGAAGGGACGCTGATGGCTAATGGACCACGGGAAACACCCGGGTGTTGTTAAAGCTTTGTAGGATTCCAGGAGAAGACGCCCAGGCACTGGGGGCGTGACAACCCAAAATGGCACAGTTCCCTGGACTTTATTCAGCACGTAAAGTGCAACCCCCACCTATCCACACCCACCCCCAGGTCACCTGGGCACACTAGGGTGACAGGCTGGTTGGGACGGCCCCAGGGTCTTTGTCACCACTCTGGGCCTGCCTCTGCCTTAGTGCTCATTACACTCTTAATTCTAGGCCTTTGTGTTGCTCCCTCTGCCTGAAACCCCCTTCCCCCCTCTCCCCTCCCCAATTCCGTCCTCCCCCACCCCGACCCCCCCTCACCCTGTCCCCTGTACCCCACGCACGGTCTGGAGGCGGGCCAGCTCCCGCTCATGCCCCAAGGCTCGGCTTCCGCTGTCCAGCTAGTCTAGGAGGTCTGTGTTAGGTGCCTTGTCTGTGCTTGGCCCAGAGAATTAAGAGCATGGCAGCAGGAGGTGCAAAGTCCCAGGAGAGGGAGGCAGGGCAGGAGGCAGGGGGCCAGGAATGTCAATCGAGAGCAAGGCTCAGAATCGGGAATCAGAACAGAGTCATTGGAAGGTCGGAACGGCCGCCAGTGATGCTCAGTTCCTCCAGAACGACGCCTTTCTTAACTAGGACTGCCTTGAGTGGCCCGCGGGCAGAGAGGCTCGTCCTCGCTCCGAGATATTCAGATCACTGGAGGCTCCTGACAGCTTCCTTTCGAGAAAGAAGTGGTGCCTGGTGAACATTGGGTTTAGGAGAACAAAGGGCCGGAGTCCACCATACTCGGAGGCCGGGTCTTGGGGAGTGAGGTTCAGGGGTGCGCGTGAGGACGTTTATGTTGAGGGGCTCACACTCCCCTCTGGACGCTGCTGTCTCCTTTGCCGGACCATCTCTCCATCCCCGGGAGGCCCGAGGGAGCCTGGGGACCCGTTCTCTTTCTGGTTCCTGCTTCCAAGTCCAAGGCTTGCTTATCACGACAATTAAATTCCACCTGCCTCCAGCTGCCCCTTTGCAATGTCAGGAGGGACAGGAGCCTCTCCCCGAGAGCTTTTCTTCGCGGCTGTTCGATAAGCCCCATATTTCACACCCCGAGTGGCTGCATTTCAGCGGTGGGTGAAGTGGTTTTATTTTTATCACGCAAGCAGGCATATAAATATGTACGAGGAGCTCAGAAGCACTTTAGGGTCTCTGTGGAAGGCAGGCTCAGTGCGAGTGTGAGGGAGCATGGCAATTAGTTCAACCAGGGCACACGCAGGCCATGGCAGGTCTGAGGGCGTTGCCCCACCCCCCAGCATCCCTGGCTCTCTTCTCCCTGGAGTTGCATCTGCCCCCATCGGCTCCTAGAACAGGGGGGCGCCTCGGCAAACTTTCCAGAACAAGATTAAAAAAACAAACAAACGAACAAAGGATGGCTCAGGGTTCCCAGCTTATCTCTGCCACTTCCCAGCTGCATGACCTCGGATGAGGCCCTTTCCTCCTCTGGGTCTCGGGCATCTCTGTCTATACAATGGGGTTAATCGTGCCTTCCCCGTCAGACTCCCGGGTCTCCCTAAAAGCACAAATATGCTGAAGAATTTGAAATGGCCTCTGAGAGCCGTCATATACAACCGTGAGAGACTTATCATTATTCCTCCCCAGCCGTTCATTTGGAGCAGGTTCGTGAAGGAACAAGACAGGATCTGGTAATACAGGCAATGGATGCCATAGGTGTTACAAGAGTCCTCACCCATCACGGAGAGGAGGAAGGAGGCAGCATTTACTGACCTCCTGCTCCAGGGCTGGGGCTTTACATATGTTATTGTATTTGAACATGACCGGAACACCGCGTGGGTGGGGGGGGCCACCACTCCTGCTCGCTGATGGGGAGGCTGAAGTCAAAGAGGTTGCAGAATGCGTGCAGGGTCACGAGGCTAGTGAGTGAGCCTCGAGGCCCTGTGTGAAGGCGGGGCCGTGCAAAGCTTTGCCCGGCATGGCCACAGGGAATGGCAGCCTCTGGGTTGACTGCCTGCCCCTAGAGATGGGTCTGGGGGTGTGCCAGGCTGTGGTGTGTCCCTCAAAGCAGCCTCACCACGGTGACCCTGGCGGAAGACCAAACACGTGGTCCCGAAGGGCGCTCGTGAGACTGTGACCTTACAGCCATCGTGAAACCCGATCCAGCTTTCAGACTGAGGCAGAGACACGTAGGCTGAAGCAGAGAGAGGATGGCTTTCATCCACCAGGCCCCCAGAGTCAGAGGAAGAAACCAAGGCTTTGGTGGGGATGTGTCCCGATAGAAGATGGGTGGGTTTTAGAGCAATTATAGCTCTCTGATGGCCAAGGTCAGGGGAGGGAGGTCAAAGGATGCCGACCCTGGCCTCTCATCCCTTGAACTCATATCCCAGCATGGGAGATCCGGAGGGGAAGCCAACGGCTCTCTTCCCAGGGGCTAGGTCACCCCTGAGGCCGGCCAGAGGGCCAAGGGTCCAGGGCTGGGCGCCTGTTGCCTTCCTCTCCCCAGAGGGCTCCCCCCGCCCCAGCCCCATCATCTGATGAGGAAACGTTCCCCAACTGGATTGTGAAGGTCCAGTGGAGGCACGGCCCATGAGGGCAAGTACCAAGTTTAAGGGCCCAGAGGCTAGGTTGGATTGGATAAGGAAATTGGCCAGGGCCCCTGACATCAGTGTGTCAGAAGGGAGAGCCCTGGGCAAGATAGGGAAGGAGAGGCAGACACCTGAGACAGGGGGTGGTCTGCGGAAGGAGAGGAACCGTGGCGGTGAGAAGCATACTGAGCAACGGCCAGGCACAGCTTGCTGATGGGAAAAGCCATGTTGATTTGTAAATGAAGAATTAAGTGAGGCTGTCAGAGGGTGGCCCCTGTGGAATCAAGCAGGACTCTAAATCCCGAGAAGTGGGATGGCAATGGCCGGATCAGAAACCTGTTCTTTCCAGTTTGATTTTTCTTGCTTTATTTCTTTTCTAATTTATTTCTGTTTTCAGGAAAGCGGGAAGCACCAGCCTTAGCCTTAGTCAGCAGTGTTAAGGAGCGCCGAGGGGAAAGGAGGTGCCTCCACACTCAGGCCACTGAGAGAGAGGCCGGAGTTGGCCAGTCGGGTGGGAGTGGCCGTAAAAGCTGGAGGACTGTCAGGAGGCGGCGGGGCTCAGAGGCCAAGGTCAGATCCCACAGAAACATTCCCCACTGCCCCGGTGTTCTCTCCTGGGAGGGATTCTCGGCTCCCCTCTACCTCTCTGTTTAAAAAAAAAAAATTTTTTTAATTGCAGTAAAGTACATGTAATGTAACATTTACCACCCATGTCTTCCTGTAGTGTTAAATACATTCACGTCGTCGTGCAACCAGTGTCCAGAATTCTTTCATCTTGGGAAACTGAAACTCTGTGCCCGTGAAACAGCAGTTCCCCCGTCTCGCTCCCCGCAGCCCCTGGCACCTGCCAATCCGCTCCCGGTTGCTACGACACACCTCAATGAAGCGGGTTTGTCTTTTGGTGACTTAGCATAACGCCCTCAAATTCTTCCGTGTTGTGGAATGTGTCACGATTCCCTTGCTTTTTAAGGCCGACGAGATTCGATTGCACGGGTAGTCCGCATTTTGTTCACGAATTCATCTGAGCGTGGGTCCGCCTACTGGCTCTCGGGACTACGCTGCGGTGAGCCTGAGTGTCTCCTCGGGACTCTGCGTTTAGTTCTTTGGGAGGTATCCTCGCTGGACCACATGGTGGCTCCTCTTTAAGGACGGGGGCCCAGTCGGATCGTCCCCCATGCGCCCCTCAGCTACCTCGGAAGGTGGGGAGCCTGGTCAGAGAGGCTGGAATGCACGCGGGAGGCTGGGAGACAGGGAGCTCCCAACACCATGACCGGATGCCGTGGATCAGGGCCGACTTCATAGCCTCTGTCCCCATGGGTCCTGTGTGTCACGGGCCTCCCTGGAGGGACGGAGCGGGACACAGAGGGACGGTGCCCAGAGAAACTGGAGCTACAGGGAAGAGAGACCCAAGTGTCCCTGGCAGCTAAAAATGTCCTGGAAGCTAGAGATTCTGCTGGGGTCACCAATATGCACACGACATGGCGGGCAGGTGTTTGTTGACCAAACAAATGACTCAAGTTCCAAAATTCTAGAAAGCAGGTTCCACAGGGGGTGAAGGGTGGCTCTCGCGTTTGCTGGATAGAAGCTGAGTCAAGGAGTGAATGAACGGGCCTACAATTGCATCAAGTTGCTTTACTCTACAAAGGTGGAGTATCCAGAGAAGAGGAAAAGTCAAGAACATTCCACGCACTGTCTGTGGACCCTACTTGGTGCACACAAGTCCCCTGGTGGTCAGGGTGAGGGAATGGAGAGGGAGAAGGTACGGTCCTGCCCAGATGTGGCTCTTAGACCCGTGGGGACAGAGGGAGACAAGTCTACTACCAAGTGCATTGTGGGAAGAATTAAGAGTGACGGAGGGTACAAACGACCAGGAAGCCTGGAAAGGGCCCCCCACATCGATCCCGCATCCACGCTGGACCAGGCCCTTTCTTATAATGTATTTCCTTTGGCAATTCTGGCAGCCGGGACGGTTCCCGCCGAACGTGTTCAGATAGACGGGCTGAGTTGCCCAAGGTCACACGCCGGAAAGTGGTAGCACAGAGCCATGAATCCAAGCCTGACTCCAAATCCCAACTTCTTCCCTCTGCACCGACAGAGGTGGCCAGGACGCCTTCCTGGAGGAGGTGGCTTGAGTCGAGAGGAGTGCACACATCTGCCTCCAAAGGCAAGAAAGGCTTTCTGGGCGGAAGGAACAATGATGGGAATGTTAGGAAATGCTTGGCTGGGCCCAGTCTTGAACCTGAGGCCAGGTGTCCTGGACACGGGGAGGTACCCAGGGCGGCCGACATGGCGGTGGCCATGATCAGAGCTCAGCTTTGCCTCGATCCCTCCGGCGGCCGTGTGCAGGGGGGGTGGGGGGGAGGTATACTTGCAGGCGGAGACGGAGGTTGGGACAGCCCTGCGGTCCTCCAGGTAGAGGAATTCATTTATCCCAGAGCCTCCTAGGCCCAGGGGATAAAGCCGTGACCCATCAAGGATTCTCGGCCCTCACGGAGCTGATGTCAAGGGGAAAACAGACAATGAACAGGCTGGCAGCCAAACCGAAATGAGAATCTGTACCAGGACATAAAGAAACAAGCTGTTGTGAACGGTAATAACGGGAGCACAGGGCAGTCAGGGAAGGCTTCCCTGAAGAGGTGGGAATTAAGCTGGATAAGAAGAATCACAAGGAGACAGCCCTGCAAAGAGCGGAGGGAAGAACAGGAGGAGAGCTTTGAGGACGTGCTCTGTGTGTTCCAGGAAATGGCAGACGGTGCCCGCGGTGAATTTTAGGAAATGAGCTCTGGGAGGTGCCGGGCTGGGGACAGTCGCATTAGGATTTTATTTCAGAGTGAGGGGAGGCCACGGGCAGGCTCTGAGCTGGAGAATGGTGCGATCTGAATTGCAATTTGTTTTAAGTTTATTTTTACTTATTTTGAGAGAGAGAGAGAGAGAGAGAGCAACTGGAGGGAGAGGAGGAGGAGGAGGAGAGAGAGAGAGAGAGAGAGAGAAAGAGAGAATCCCAGGCAGGCTCTGCACTGTTAGCACAGAGTCTGACGAGGGTCTCGATCCCACGAACCATGAGATCACAACCTGAGCCGAGATCAAGAGTCGGGTGCTTAACTGACTGAGCCACCCAGGCTCCCCTGATTTGCGTTTCTGACAGGTGTCTCTGGCTGCCTCGTGAAACGTGGGCAGGAGGGGGGGCCCCCCACCAGGGCCACGGAGGGTCAAGATGGCCAGGCCAGGGCGGCGGCCGTGCAAGTGGCCAGGGGCTCTCATTCCAGCGGGGAGGGCCCGAGTGAGAGGTGCCGCTTGGAGACAGACACACTCTCTGTTTCAAAAGCAGGTGACAGCCGGGATGGAACTTGACCCTGACGGCAAATCCAATTTTCGCACATCTCCTTCTGGATGGAATCGCCTCCCCTCAGAGAGGGAGGTCAGAGTGAGACGCTGTAATGCAACCGGAGCCTTCTCTGCGTGGGGAGGGCTCTCCTGTGGGGATTCGCCTGGGCTCTGGGCCACAGAATCCTGTCTGGGAGGACAGAGGGGAGCCCCTGCCATGAGGGAGCCCCCCTGTGATGCACTGGACAACGGCTGCGTCAGGCATTTTTCTGGGCTCTGGGGACGCAGCGGCGAAGGGAAAGCCCCACGTCTCCCCTCCCAGCCCTTTCCCATAGGCGGTGCCCAGTCTGGGTGCGGTGGCCAACTTTTGGTGTTCACACCCGGGCAGTCTCCCCTTGAGCGCAGGCGGGGCCTGGTGACTGGCTGTTAGTGCACGGAATGGGCAACCGTGATGGGCTGTCACACTTCTGAGATTAGGCTCGGAAGGACAGGGACTTCTGACTTGCTGGAACTCTCTCTGATGAGGCCGGCCGCCATATTGTGAGCTGCCCTGTGGAGAGGCCCCTGTCATGAGGGGCCGAGGGAGGCCCACCGGGGGATGGCGGCCCCTGAGGGGCTCCATGAGGAGCCCAACCTGCCAGCCACTGCGGGAGTGACCTTGGGAGAGGCCCCAGGCTCTGCCTCTAGCCAGGCTTCACAAGACCTCGGCCAATTGCCACCTGGGAGACCCGCTGAGCCGGGGGACTCGGCTAAGCACACGTGGGTTCCTGACCCCCCATTCTTTTGAGAGAGTAAATGTTGTCGTTTAAGCTACTAAGTTTGGGGGGGGGCATTTGTAATGCAGGCAACTGAGAAGTAATGAACTCGTGAACACTTACCAAGCCCTTAACGTGGGCTTTACAGGCACACATTTTATGGCACAGGTGCCACCATCGTTCCCGTTTTTTTAGGAAAATGAGGTTCAGCGAGGCTAGGTAACTTACTCAAGGCCACACAGCTACGAAGCGTCAGAAAAAAAAGACTCACACAGAAGCAGTTGGCTCCAGAGTCTGTGCTGATAAACACCGCACGGACGAGGGAGGCCCAATCCCTTCCCTGGAGAGCACGTAGTCTGAAGGAGGAGGCACACTCTTCCCCTTGAGGGCACCGCCATCTGGCTGGAAGACGGCGCTATCATCTTGCTCTGCACTCGCCCTGACGTCGGCCAGTACACCCCCCCCCGCCCCCCCGCCAGAAGGACCTTCCAGAACTATCTTGCCTCTTCCTGGCTCGGGCCGCACTTTCTAGTCTTTCGTTTTGGTTGCTCCTTGCAGCCTGATCTTCTGCACGGGTTCCTGCTATGGCCTCAAATTTGCCCCTTGGATCTATCCTGGGTCCAGCAAGTCCTGGGTCCCCACCACATGCCGGGCCTCTGTTATACACTGTGCACATCGTCCTAGTCCATCGTTAAACAACCCATTTGCAGGTGAAGAAACTGAGGCCCAGAGAGGCAACCGCCACGTCAGGCGGCCCAGAGCCAAGACCTGTCGGACCTACGAATCCGCGTGGCTTTCTGGTCCTGACCCCCCTGGGGTTTGAAATTGTCTTGGGTGTCAACCCCCAAACTGCAGGCCTCTTCCCATCCCTGGAGGGACCGTGTGACCAGCGAGCCCTCCAGAGTGTGTCAGGCCTGGGAGATGCACGGGGGAGGGTCTCTGATCTCCCCGCTAGCCCCTGAAGCGCAGTCTAAGACGCCAGCATCTAGCGGTTACCCGATCCATCTTTGTTGAACAAAGGAGAAAAGTTGCTCACCGGACAGGCAGAGAGTGCATTTCCCTGTCTGCGCACAGAGTAACTTCCCCTCCCCAGCAGGGCCCCACTGTCTTTGGAGAAGTTATTCACATGGCCGTCCGTGGTGCCGTCACAAGGACCCTACCTTCCACTTGCTGTGGGACAAGCGGGGAACCCAGTCCCTCTTTAGCATTTGAATCTTGAACAGAAGAACGAAGCTCCTCGAGAAGGCAGCTGATGCAGGGAGGGCCCCGCCTCTGCTCTGGCTTCCTGGTCTCCTGGCCGGGCTTGGCTGTCCTCTCTCTTTGCCATGAAATAACCCTCCTGTCACACTGGGCCCTCGGGAACCGCCCGCTGGCCTCTGCTTTCCGACCAGGATGTCGGGTCTGCACACCAGAGGCTCTCACAACTTGCACAGGATGGGGTGGGGATCGTGTGAGGCACCCCCACATCGGGCACTGGGCTCAAGGCGAGGACACCCTCTCTGCCCTGGCCTATCCTCTGTGGACCAGACCAGGGGAAGGAGAGGCCAGGAGCCCAGCATTTCCCCCATATCCTGAGAGACTCACCGCCCACGCCCAGTCCTCTGGAGACTCCAACTTTCTCCTTTTCTCCCGATACCTTCCCTGACCTCCCCCCACCCTCCACCAAAGAAGTCTGTGTACTAATTACCTAAGTAATAACGTGGCAAGACTGTGATTCCTCATTAGCTGGGGAGAGGTTCCCCGCTACATGACTGATATGCATCTACAAGAAAATTAACTCCAGTGCAAGGACTCCCTAATCAGGATTAATGAGGGGCTGGGAGGGAGGAACGTGGGACCCAGAGCCCTCCGTGGGTCTCTAGGAACCAGATGAGGGGTCTGTACCAGGTCAGAGTGTTGAAGGATGACAGTGAGAAGGTCACAGGTCACAGGCCGGGCTCAGAGTCCAAGGCTGTGCTCTGTCCCCCTGATGCAAGATGGCCCCCTGAGTGAGTCAGGACATACAGCCCACTGTGTGCCAGGAGACAGGATGCTCGAAGTCCTCGCCCTTGAGAAGTTCACCGTCTAATTAAGTAGATAATTACAGTGCAGGGTGATAAGTGAGTGGATGCAGGGAATAGCCAGCATTTATTGAACACTTACTATGTGTCTGGCATTATCCTAAGTGCTTTGCATGTCTTACAACACAACTATTCTGGGCCGCGATTTACAGATGGGGAAACTGAGGGATGGAGAAGTTTTTTTTTCTTTTTTAATTTTTTTTTAATGTTTCTTTATTTTTGAGACAGAGAGAGACAGAGCATGAACAGAGGAGGGGCAGAGAGAGAGGGAGACACAGAATCGGAAGCAGGCTCCAGGCTCTGAGCCATCAGCCCAGAGCCCGATGTGGGGCTCGAACTCGCAGACCGCGAGATCGTGACCTGAGCTGAAGTCGGACGCTTAACCGACTGAGCCACCCAGGCGCCCCATGGAGAAGTTAAGCTAATTGGCCGGGGCCACAGAGCTCACGAGATGGAGCAAGGACGTGAACCTGGCAGTGCAGCTTCGGAGCCCAAGCTTCTAAGCACCACCCTAAGACAGCAGGTCAATGCGCCTATGGTGGAGGGGGTCGGGATGAGGGGCTCAAGGCGTGATAGGAACCCAAGAAGTGGCCGCTTGCTGCCTGGGCAATAGGCAAACTTTCAGAGAGGAAGAGCCTTTGAGCTAGGTCTTGACAGATAAATGGAATCTCACCCAGTGGAGGGTTTATTGATTCAGTCAACGACTTATTCATTCATCCCACCAATAAGTGCCAGAGTCCATGGGGAGCATTGCAAACACACTGGTGAACAAAAACAGACATGGAGAGCCTGACATTGAACAGCAATCACACGACCCATTAGTCCACCCCAGGGCCAGGACAGGGGTCGTGTCGCACTTTTGAGAGCGAGGGTCCCCGTAAATTGGGCCCCCGTCCCCCGGATGCCTCACCAGCCCCAGCCCTGGAACTACCTTTGCTCTGCCCTCTGGAGGGGTAGAGGGGTGAAAACCCCATTCATGAGACCAGACCCCGGGGCTGAGTCTAACCCACGACGAAACAGTTGCATTTGTCAAGTAGAACTCAGCCATCGCCCAGCATCGGGCTTTCCACGCCCCAAGTTCCCGGCCCTTGCTGTGCTTGGCCGAGACGAGGTGAGACACAAGACCTTGAAACGTGTGCCATCTTGTCCTTCCACATTCCACAAAGCGTCTAACTTTTCCTTAACTCCCCACAGCAAGAAAGTGACATTCTGATGGAATGGAGATAATTCTCCATTAACCTTCTTAAAGAGGCTTTGGCTTTTTGGTTTTTCTCTTCCGGAAGGTGATAATGGCCACCGAGCTCAAGAGAACAGATTAAATACCAAGGCTTCACTCTGGTGGTCATGTCCCCCTCGGCACTTGGAGTTGGAGGACTGGGGGCCAAGGGGTCTCATGAGGCATAGGAAAGACTCAAATCTCATGTGCCTCGGACAACGCCTTTTCCCTCGAGTCCTTTGCAAAGTATTCAGGTGCAGCTCCCACGGGGACAACTGGCTACAGCAGCTCCCAGTAATGGTAACGGGGTCACATCTGCTGTCAGCGTCCCCTTCGTCCTATTCCTGGTGCATCAACCCCACCTTCTTCCAAGTTACCACTCCCACATCTCAAATCCTCCTTTGTAAAAAAGTGTTTATTTATCTTGAGAGAGAGTGAGCGTGCAGGAGTGAGTGTGTGAGTGGGGGAGGAGCAGAGAGAGAGAGGGAGAGAGAGAGAGAGAGAGAGAGAGAGAGAGAGAATCCCAAGCAGGCTCTGTGCTGTTGGCACGGAGTTTGAGGCGGGGCTTGATCTCACAAACCGTGAGATGGTGACCTGAGCCAAAATCAAGAGCCAGACTTAACCGACTGAGCCACCCAGCACCTCAATCCCTTTTTAATGGAGTGTCTTATAAAAGTCTAAGAGAGGAACAGTGGTCTCTTTAATGGAGCATCTTATGAAAGTCTAAGAGGGGAACGGTGGTCTCAGATGCCCTAGGAAATCACAGAGAACGGTGGAGAGGGGAGTTAGGCTGCTTCTAAAGTAATTCCCAATGACCCCCATCTCCTGCCTTCACACCCCCTGTGTAACCCCCTCCCCTTGAGCGTGAGTAGGGCCTGGTGCTTGGCTTCCAGTAAACGGAAGAGGCAAGGGTGATGCGCCGTCACTTCTGAGATTAGCCTCCAAACGACCGTGACTTCTGACTTGCCGGCACTCCCTCTGGCCCCTCCCTTGCTCTCTCTGATGAAGCCGGCCGCCATATTGTGAGCTGCCCGATGGAGAGGCCCGCATGGCAAGGAACTGGGCGGTGGCGGGGGTGGGGGGGCGGCTAGGACAACAGCTCATGAGAAACTGAGGCCCTTGGTTCAAAAGCCTGGAGAAACTGATTCCTGCCAAAGACCAGCGGCAGGAGCTCAGACACAGATCCATCCCCAGCTGAGCCTTAGAATGACACCACAGCCCCAGCTGACACCCTCAGCCAGAGGATCCATTTCAGGTGCACGTGGATTCCTGCCCCACACAACCCGTGACCCAAAGTATTCAGTTCTAAGCCGGTACGTGCTGGGCTGACTTACCAATCGCAGTAGACGATTAATGCAGGAGATGAAGTATACATGTAACAGAGGATATTCTACAGGAGCACGGACCTTAAAGGACCATGGCCACACTCCGCACGAATGAGCCCATGTAGAGGGAAGACAAATACATCCCCGTAGCTGATTTGTAGCTGAGCTGCGACCGGACAGATAAATGCTACTTGGGTCTTCTGTCTCTCTGTCCAGCACTCTCTAGGCTGGCCTATGAACTGTTGAAGGGTGCCGCTCAATTTCTTTGAGATTTTAAATACGGCTTTGGAAAATGCGTGCATCTCTCGCCGAGGATGTGTTTAATATATTTAAATATTTTCTGTTTGTATCAGAACGTGTATTATGTTGGACAGTCCTGGAGTGCAGGTCAGGTGTGGTGGCTCTGAGATATTTCCGTGCCATGGGGATTTCCATGATACTCTTTGTGGCTCTCTGGGGGCCCATGGGGGTCACTTGTGGCCATGAACGGACTCATAACACAGGTCTTTCCTTCCCTCGAATGGCTCAGGTTTCCTTGAGCTTGTGTTTTGACATGAGACTAAGATCTATTTATTACTAACCTGCTCAGTGAGTTATTAGCAGTGACCATCAACTCAGAGCTGAGATTTGTCTTTCTTTTAAGCGATCTGGGTACGTCACACACTTGACAGCTTCATACAGCTCCTACTGTGCTCGTGCTCATGCCGAGCATGTCAACCCCTCGTCTCCGCGGAAGGATGCCCTGTTATCAGCGAATCAGCAGGGTGGGCTCCAGAGAGTCGCGGTTTTCAATGACTGCTCCTTCTGCTTTGTAATTAGCGATGCCTTCTAGTTTAACATCACCATTTATCAATTTAGTTTGTTAGAGGTTTGGTTCATTTTGCCGTGTTCAGTTGAGTCTCCTGGATTTCCAGATGTGCACGGGTTATGGTTCAAAGTGAACCATCCAGGCACCCCTGACCAAAGCAAATGTATAGAATTGCATGCACGGTGATGCTTTACCGTTATCAGCAACTGCAAAGGGGGCACCCAGAGGATACTTCTATCCCAGTGGAGTAATCTGTGTAGAGAAGGGGGGGGGGGGGGTCTGATACAGCCTAGTCATCCCGGCGTATCTACCCTCTGCTGTGCCCCCAGATGTCGTCCAGATGTGTTCCTTCCATGCAAAGACCCAGCAGGATTTGACTCTGCCCGTCCCTCTAGCTCTGTCTGCCACCTATATTCTGAACCCCCTTATGATGGGCTAAATCGTGTTCCCGCCACCACCAAATTCAT
This sequence comes from Panthera uncia, assembly GCF_023721935.1. Lineage (NCBI taxonomy): Eukaryota > Metazoa > Chordata > Mammalia > Carnivora > Felidae > Panthera > Panthera uncia. Next base: position 91,824,031 of record NW_026057585.1, read on the forward strand.
ATGCTGAAATCCTGACTACCCGGTGCCTCAGGATGTGACTGTACTTGAAGACAGGGTCTTTGAAGAGGTAACAAAGTGAACTGGCATGGGCTCTAATCCAATACAACCAGCATCCTTATGGGAAGAGGGAATTGGGACACAGACGGAAACGGACAGAAGACCATGTGAGGACATGGGGAGAAGACAGCCCTCTGTAAGCCAAGGAGAGAGCCCTCAGAAGGAGCCAACCCTGCTGACATCTTGATCTCAGACTTCCAACCCCCAGCATTCTATGAAAATAAAGTTCTGTCATTTAAGCCACTCAGGCTGAGGGACTTTGTTATGTCAGCCTGAGCAGACCAGCGCACCCCTTTCCGTGGTCCCTGCTCACAGTACACTGCCCAGCAGCAGGGGATTATAGTAGGGCCACTCTAGCAGAGGGATTCAGAGCGTGGCTTTGCATTTGGGCTCCTTCCGTTAGAATCCTAGCTCGGCCACCTGTTAGCTTCTTGAAGTCACTTGACCTTGAGCAAGTTACTTAGTCTCACTGTGCCTCTATTTCCCATCTGTGAAGCAAGGGCAGTAATAACGTCTGCATCATAGAGCTGTTGCGTCAGTTAAATTAATAAGCGGTAGGTAGCATTAGCTTTATTATTCATTTGACAAATGTCTACGGAGCCAATTTACGATCACCGGGCATTGGGCTGAGTGCCAGAGTATTACGGCGAACAACAGAGATTATGAGCCACGCGTTTGTTTTCTTTTTCTCTTTTCTTCTTCTCTTTTCTTCCTTCTCTAACAATGCCTTACTTATCTTTCTCTGCTCTCGCTCTGTCTAACCTATTCGTCTTGTAAGACGGTCTCAGGGGTCATCCCCTTTGGGCCGGTCCTTCCTCTGGCTCCCATCGGCTTCCGTATCTACCTCTGATTCAGCCTCACCACCTTGACCTGCCAAACAATGCCTGTGTCCCACTGGCCCCTGGAAAGAACTCTGTTGTTCAGGGCCATGCCGGGGCCTCCGGCTCTGGCTGAGACATGGCGGGGGTTCAGTACATTGCTCTTACGCTGACCCGGAGCAATCATTGCCGCTTCTTCCCAGCTCATTCTGGTCTGTTCTGTCAGTCTGTCCTCATCATCACTATTCAGAGTCTTTGCCAAGTGCCCACTGTGGACACAACCGCGTTCTGGAGCCTCAGCTGGGTGTTTGCAGGCCTCCGTTCAATCCGATCCACATCACTTGCGTGGACATTAACATTCAGAGGCTGCTTTTCCATCGAAGAGTCAGGGAAAAACAGAGGTGATTCAGATGGGGCAGGGCTGTGAAGACAGAGTGGGATTTCTGAAGCCATCCCCTTGCCCTCTCTGCCTATGAAGAAGCCCTTCAAAGCACCTGTACCGGGGGTCAGCCAGCCTCTGCCCACTGACTACCCCCTGCCATGATCATTCTCCCTGTTGTTAATGTCCCCAAATGCCCACCTCCTCTTCCCAGTCCTGTTCTCCAAAGATGGAACAGAGATTGGACCAGACATCCTCAATCTTTGCAATATCTGTGAAGTCAGCCTTATTATCGTCATTTTTACAGATGGGAAAACTCAGGCCCATATGGACCCAGCATGCGGAAGCTACTTGCCAAAATCCCACCACTGATACGCGATAGGATATGTGATGGGGGTTGGACTCCTGTCTGTCTGATTCCCAAGTTTGGGCTTTGGGTCTCCCATGCCGTCTCCCGTGGGTGTCCCTCAACCTCCAGATGGATGGAGGTGGATGAAGAAGGTCGATTCCATGTGTGTTTGGGGGCCAGAGAGGCACCCACCTTCTAAGCCATGCGGAGGCTCACCCACTTTATGGTGTGATGGCCCCTTCCTCCTGCTGGCCTCCACCACCCAGAGCAAGACCCTGTCCTCTCCCTGCTCCCAAGCTCTGGAAGTGGTCCATGGCTGAGCAGCCGGCTGAGCTTATAAAGCCACCCTCAGTGTTCCCGGCAGGCTCTGGGGTCACGCTATTTGGGGCCCTGCTGCTACAAGGTCATCATCATTTTTATCTGTCTGTCAGTGCCCTGCAGGGAGACCTTCTAGAGCTCTGGGAAAACTGGCGCTACAGAAGGGGACAGTGAGTCCAGGGACCCTTGGAGGTCACTGAGCTGGCGCAAGTCTGGGGACAGATGATGAGCAGAGAGGATATCCACAGCAGGACAGGGGAGGGAGACTGTAGGGAGGGACATTGTGCTTCCTCTACCGCCACTGACCGGGGAAGATAAAGAAGTGTTATGGCTGGGACCCGGGTAGCCAGAACTCCAGTCTGAACTCAGCTCCATCCTGTGTGTGACGGTGAGCCAGCCACTTAAGCCTCTCTGAGACTCAGTTTCCCCGTCTGTACAAGGAAGATCATAATGCCTACCTTTCAGGGTCATCGTACCCACCATATAAAATCTCTCGTGCAAACTGCTTCCCTGCATACCTGGAACGGACTATGTGCTCAGTACAGCATAGCCTCTGCCGTGCTGGTGATGTGCCTTCAAAACCCTTCCCTTCCCATCGTAATTAGAATTGCCCGCATTTGCGCAGCCCCTTCGCAGAGCAGGTCTCCGACCGTTGTTTCCTTTCCTTTGTCTGAGACCTGCCAGGCCTGCCAAGCCTGGTTAGGGATGCGGATCAGAACAGTGGGCAGTAATGGAGGGTCCTGGGGCTGCGTCGGAGTGAGACGTCCGTTAGCATTGCTGGTTTCAGTCCGTGGAGCGGGGCGCCCGGGGGCGGGGGGCGGGGCCTGGGAAGCAGTGGGGAGATGGAGGGCAAGGAAAGTGGGTCAGTGTGTAAGCCGGAGGGGCCGACGCAGCGCCACCTGACGGCTGAGTTGATTAACCACAGTGCTCTGCGGTCCACACCGCCTCTGCGGGCCTGTCTCTAGCATCCTCCCAGTGTCCCCCAGCCCCACATCCCCGCCCGAATCAATTCGCCTTCTCCATCAGCTGCACACACAGCCCCCTGACAGCTTCTCTTGTCCCCTTTAAAGTCCAAGGCCCAAGTTCAGCCAGGCGGCAGGCGCCTCTGACCTTTCGGAGGGCCCAGTGGGAGCAAAGCCAACTCTGAACGGGGCGAGCGGAAGGAGGCCAAGGTGGGGTGGGGGCGAGGGACCCGGAGCCTTTGTCTGGGCCTGGGCTGCCCAGTGCCACGCTGGCTGTGTCTATTAAAATGTCGATCGCTCCCCATCCGCCTGCCGCCTCCCCCCAACCCCTGGAGAAGGCAAGGGATTCACCGTTTTGTCTTTCCCGGGCCTATCGATGCCTCCTTTGGGGAGCCCGTTCGATGATGGCTCCAGAAAGCCGCGTGGAGCAGAGAGGCCAGAATTAAAACAGTCGCACAGAGGGACCCCCGCAGACCCCCAGTTTCCAGAGGCTTACAGATCAGAAGGCAAAAAAAAACCGCTGCGTCTGTTCTTTTGCAAACGTCGATGGTTTTATTCATCGTCCTCAACCCCCTCCCCTCGCTCCTGCCCTTCTCCTCCTCTTTATTCCCGCTCAGCGCGACTCTGCAAAGAGCTTCTCTCATCCATTCTGCACGGAAGCCTGGGGATGAGAAGGCTGACAGGTGTCTCGTTACCAGTGGCCCAGCGTTGGGATGCTGCAAGGAAGATGCTGACCGTGGTGCTCCGGCTCGCCAACAAAGGAGCAGGACAGGGGCGGCCAGCGGCCAGAAGGGGTGTGGTCACACTGTGTGAGCTGAGTCCCGGAACGCCCCGCCCACGGGGACCAGCAGACCTGCCCTGCAAAGTCACTTGGGGCACACGCTGCACAGCTTCCCGGGCCTCGGTTGTGCAAAGGAGGCCACCCCGCCCCCCCACTTCTTCCCTCCCTTGCTGCCTCCCGGGGTTGACGCTAATACCAAGTGGGGCAATGGGTGCAATTCACAGGGTGCTCACACGCTCCCCGTCCCTGTCCCTCCGGCTCAGCGCCACCCCTGCCCCCAGGCCGTGCACGCACCTCCCCCCTTCCCTGTGGAATCCTCAGCCCTGCACTCTCACCTGCCTCTGTTTTCCCCTCTCAGCTGTCAGAGGGGATGGGACACCCAGCTCGGCTGAGGCTGCGGGCGCCCCTTCCCCCAAGTGACTGCTCACCTTTTTTTTTTTTTTAATATATATTTATTTACTTTTCAGAGAGAGAGAGAGAGAGAGCACAAGCAGGGGAGAGGGAGACACAGAACCGGAAGCAGGCTCCAGGCTCCGAGCCGTCAGCACAGAGTTCGACGTGGGCCTCGAACTCGCGAACCGTGAGATCATGACCTGAGCCGAAGCCAGATGCCCAGCTGACTGAGCCACCCGGGCGCCCCTGTGACTGTTCACCTTCTGTGTGTCTCGTTTTCCTCGAATGGAGAACCAGGTGGTCATGGAGCGTCTGAGGGGGCTGTAGGGAGGCCAGAATGAGCTCATGGCTGCACCAGGCTTAGAGGAGGGTCCTGGGACATTGTGGGTACTGCAAAAGCCTTGTTACTGCGTTCATTCCGTGTGTGTCGCTGTGTGTGTGTGTGTGTGTGTGTGTCCCCCTGTGTGGGTGTGCCAGAACACGATGAATCCAGAAACAGACCCTTGAGAGTGGACCAGGAATCTCTGGAAAACAGAGGCAGGACTGCCACCGCGCCCTCCCCCTCCTGACACCCTCCTGAATTTTCACAAGTAGCCCCACGTTCCCCGGCCCGTCTCCCTCTCCTGTGTTGGAGCTCCTGGCTAGCCCACAGCTTTCCCCTTCCTGAACCCTGCCCTGGCCAGCAGACTTGGGGGGCTGTTACAGGCCCTCTGCTTGCTGGCTTCTCTCTCCTCTCCGACCACATCCCTCCTAGGGGGTTACGGCTTTGCTCTTTTCCCCCTTGACACACGCAGGGGAGGAGGGCCCCCGGTGCTCCCATCCCCGGGCCTACTGCTCTGCGGGGCTCCTGGGAGAATATTCCTGTGGCTCCACGGGAAACACTTCTCCAACGTGCCTTTCCCCCCTCCACGCCACGACTTGGAAAATCACAGACGTGTGCACCTAGGCACGGTTTTCTTAACACACGTGCAAATTTGTACAGCTCATGCGGCCAGGTCCACGGGTACCCACGTTAGGTTCACGTACTTGCACGCGGGGGAGTGCGCCTGGGGGCGAGGGCAGGCGTGTGGCCAAGGACGTGCTCACGCGTGCCCGGGCATCGCTCGCCTGCGTGGGTGGGGCCGCACGCATGCGGGCTTCGCGTGTTTGGCAGAACCTGCCTGCGGGCGTGAGGTGCGGCCCGCCGTGCGAGCCTGGATGCGTCCACAGCTGCTCCTGCTTCTTCGGCACGTGAGTAACGAGACAGTCCCCTTGTTACCGTGTAGTCTTATTAAACACACGGCATGTTAATAGCACCGGCGAAGTCGGTTATGAAAAGCTCTTTATTAAAAATAATAAGAAATGGCCCTCTTGTTCCACAACTTCTGAGCCGCGTCTGGCCGCGCGGGCTGGCAGGTTATTAAAGTGGGATCAAGCATCTTTAATGCGCCTTCTGTGGCGGCTGTTTGGTGAGTCTGCCTCGTTACCGGCCAGCGGGCCCCGGCTGCCTCAGTCTCCCCAGCTCGCTGCCCCAGACACAGGGGACCGGGGAGCGGGAGAACATTTAAGGGACACACGCCCGGGGGAGGCGGAAGCTGTGGCCTCCCAGACTGACCTCTGAGGAGCGCGGGCTGGGGGGTGACACGGTCTCCTGTCCCCGCCGGCCCTCTGGACCCAGGGGCAGAGGTTGGGGTGGGGGACGTCCATCCTGGAAGGTGCACCTGCGACCCTGAATGGGAGCATCTCGTACGTCGTCCGTGGGTCTGAGGCGGCCGCACCCTATCCACCCCTCACCGCCTTCTCCGCCCAGGAATGGGGAGCCCTCCCGGCAGCGCTGAGCCCAGCAGGGAGAGCGAGGACGAGGACTGGGCACCCACACCAGCGCTTCTCAAACTCGGCTGTGCTCGGGAGTCCCTGGAGATCTTGTTAAAGTGCAAGAATGCCGATCCGAGAGGCCTGGGCTGGGCTTGATTCTGCATTTCTAACAAGGTCCTGGGGGATGCTGCTGCTGCTGGTCCATGGAAAAGACCCTGAGGAGCAGGGGAAGGATGCAAGAGTGCCATCTTGATGGCCAAAACCTTGAAGCTCAGCAAGGGCGGGGCTCGGCAAACCCCTCGGACTGGGAGGCCCCCAAGACCCCGGGCTGCGTGCCGTTCCCCACGGACTCCTAATGGCGCCCACGCCAAGGCTCTGCTCCCAGGGCTTCCTGAGCTTCGAGAAGAGGAAGGCGCACCAGCAGTGACTGCGCACCTACTCTGTGCCGCGCCCTTCCACGTGACCTTCCCTCCTACAGCTGGCAAAGCAACTATCATCCCCACTCTACAGATGAAGAAACTGAGGCTCAAAGGACACTCAGCTACGAGGGGTCAGACCTAGCCTTTGGCCCCAGGCCGGTAGCTCTCCCGAGTCCTGCTCTTGCTCCAAAGCAGAGGAAGGGAGGCCCTCGCCGTCTCTCTCCACCTCTCCCCACCGGCAGCTGCCTCCCAGGGCGCCAAAGGCCTCGATTCCGGGAACCGTAAACCCGCCTCTTCGCCTCCTGGAGCACGCCCTCTCCCTGCTGGACCCCCAAACCTTTCATCAGCATCGGTGGCAACCACACACACGTCTCCCCACCCCTCGGAGACACTCGGGGCATGGCGGTGTGGAAGCTTTGCTTTCAGACAGGTAATCTGCTTGAGGACACACAGCCATAGGACCCTGAGCTGGGCTTTGTACCCAGGCCATCCGGCTTCCCCATTTATTTCACCAGGCTTCGTGGAAACACCTGAGGCTGGAAGGAGTCTACGGAAAGCCCCCGGCTGCATTGAGAACCAGAGAATCACAGAATGATGGTGCTGGAAAGAGATCACAGGGCACTGGGTACCCCTTCTCATCGTATAGATGGGTAGACTGAGTCCCAGGGGGAAGGGGCACTTGACCAAGCTGCCATAGCACGTTGATGGGAGAGCAGGGACCCAAACCTAGGTCTCCTCTCATCCTCTGCAACCCTGGGATCCTCTTGGGGCGCAGTCATCCTGAGGGAGGGAAAGCCAGGCAACGGCAAGTCCTGTGCTGAGCACAGGGCCCGGCGTGTCTGCATTCAGTGACTGCCTTGTGGTTCTTACCGCTTCTCCACCGTCCTGGTTTTGGGGTGGCACCCCACATCAGGTCCAGCTCCAAGTTCCCCGATCTCCAGAAGGAGCTGGTCAAGGTGGCCGGCATCCTGTTGAAGTGTGAGAAGCCAGCTTTTCGAAGGAGAGAGCTGTGTGCCTCAAAAGAGATGCTTACCAGCCCCTCTGGTCTGTCAGTGGTGAGAGTGTATATCGATGTTACCCCTTTGGAGGGCGATTTGGTGGTCACATGAGAATTTAAAGTGCACAAACCTTTCAGCCGGTCCATTCCATAGCCAGGAATTTACCCCATAGGCTCATTCTTGTATTTGTGCTCAAGATACCACACACACACAGAAATATATATGTAGTCTTCCTTCCTTCCTTCCTTCCTTCCTTCCTTCCTTCCTTCCTTTCTCTCTGAGTATGCAAGAGTGGGAGGGACAGAGAGAGAGAGAAAGAGATTCCAAAGCACATGTCCGTGCTCAGTGTGGAGCCCGTCTTGGGGGTCTATCTTACCACCGCGAGAGCATGACCTGAGCCAAAATCAAGAGTCGGACCCTTAACCGACTGAGCTTCCCAGATGCCCCAATGCAGCATTATTAATAATGGGAAAATAATGAAAACCCCCAGAATGCCACAGATAGGGAAACAGGTTAGTAAAGCATAGTTCATTTGTCCAAGAAAATACCGGCTGGTTCAGGGTAGCAGCGTGACCGAGAGCGTACCTCTGGAGCCTGATTCTCTGGGTTTTGATCCTGCTCTGTCCGTTTCCAGCTATATGAACCTGGGCCAGTAACTTAACCTCTCTGGGCCCGTTTCTTACTGCATAAAATGGGGGTTATAATAAGACCTATTTTAGAACATTTGGGAAAATTAGATGAGTGGGCACATGTGAATCGCTTGAAATAGCACCTGACCCAGAATAAGGGCTGAGACAAGGACCCTCTTCCTGGAACTGTGGGCTATTGAAAAGAACATTGTAGCTAGATGTGCTGATTTAGAAAGATCTCCAAGGTATGTTATTAATGGAGAAAAGCAAGACCCAGAACGGTATGAAAAGATCCTTTCTGCGTAAATTTTAACAAGGAGATATAAATCGTGCTTTGCCTGTAGGTATTCTTTTTTTTAATGTTTATTTACTTACAAGGAGGGAGAGAGAGAGAGAGAGAGAGAGAGAGAGAGAGAGAGAATATCCCAAACAGGCTCTGTGCTGACATGGGACTCGATCTCACGAACTGTAGGATCATGACCTGAGCCGAAATCAAGAGTCAGGTACTTAACCGACTGAGCCACCCAGGGAACCCCTATAATGTGTAGGTAGGTAATTCTAACAACTCGGGCACATCACATTTATTTTTATAACTGTTCAAAAATGGATGTCCAGGCTCTGGGAATTAAGGGCCTCTTTCATTTTTTTTTTCTTTATATTTTTGTACATTAACAGATCGAATCTCTGTACGGTCTACGGTTAAAAAAACCTGTGACACGAGATTTATTTACGATCGTAGCCATTCCTAAGCATCCACTTTGAGTCAAGAATGTTCACGTTGTTGTGCAACAAATCTCCAGGGCTCTCATCTTACAAAACTGAAATTCTGTTCCCATTAAACACCGACTCCCCGACTCCCCGTTTCTCCCTCCCCCGGCCCCCGGCACCTTCCGTTTTGCCCTTTGTGGCTAGGAGAATTCGACTCCTCCAGAAACCCCGGAGGAGTGGACTCACGCAGCCTTTGTCTCTGGGTCACTGGGTGACTTCATGTAACATAATGTCCTCAGGGGTCTCCTGTTGTAGCAGATGTCAGAATATCCCTCCTTTTCAGGGCCAACTAGTTTTCCGTGATATGTATGCACCACATTTGGGGGATCCGTTCATCCGTCGATGGACATCTGGATTGCCCCCACGTTCCGTGAAGAACGTTGCTACGACCACAGGGTGCCAAGAGCTCTCTGAGACGTTGCTTTCCATTCTTTGGATATATAACCAAGGCCTGCACTCCAGCTTGTCTGAGGCTGACAGAGACACTGCCTTCCGCGCGGGGACACCGCCGTGGGCTCCAGCCTTGGAGAGGGGAATGGTTTTCCCTGGGGCCTTCAGGGAGCAGACAGCTCTTTCCACAATGTCCTCAGAATGGAAGGGTTGTCTGGGAAATTTTAAAACATTCGGGAACATTTGAAAGACACTCCTCTTTGGATTTTAAATGTGTTTTGGGGCTAACACGGGGCTAGATTTTCTTTTCTTTTTCTTTTTCTTTTTTTATTTTGGGGGGGTGGCTAGATTTTCTAACGTTTGGGAGGTCTCATGCCTTGGCCGCCCCTCTGCTAGGTCGGTGGCTTCAAGGCAGAGACAGTTTTCCTTTTCCCACAGCGATGCCAGGGATGACAGTTTTCTAGAACAGGTGCAGACAGGTGCAAAAAATCGCCCCATATAAAAATCGTCCTGTTCATTCTCTCTCTCTTTTTAAAGTTTATTTATTTATTTGAGAGAGAGAGAGAGAGAGAGAGAGAGAGGGAGAGAGAACAAGCAGGGGAGGGGCAGACAGAAAAGGAGAGAGAGAATCCCAAGCCGGCATGGAGCCTGATGCAGGGCTCGAACTCACGAGCCGCGACATCACGACCTGAGCCGAAATCAAGAGTCTGACACCTAATTGACTGAGCCACCCAGGTTCCCCTCTCTCCCTCTTTCAAAGAAAGAAAGGAAAAAGAGTGTTCACCTAAGTGCTGAGTTCTCAAAAGCCTCTCTTCCATTGTCCCCTGGACTGTGGGTGGGCAGGGGACACCCGCCTGAACACTGGCCGGCCAGAGGTGGCAACCAAGAGGGGACCCAGAGTCAGGCCAGAAAGAGTTCCCCGGGCACTGTTCACTGCATGGAAGGGAAGGCTATATTGCACGCGCCCGAGAGGCAAAGCCAGCAATGAGCGACAAACGCCCACGAGAAGCCTTCAGCAGGGAGCTTGGGAGGCCCTTTCCCAGGAAGTGGGGGGGGGCCTTAATGCCAGAGCAGGGGGGCTCTGGGCGTGGGGAGCGGAGCGGTGACTCAGTCCCCACCCCCCAGGGCTGTTTAGGAGGAGCCGGCCACACCCGCAGAGGGTTTGGCCCCGGGGCTGGGGGAGCGGGGACGATCGTGGCCCCGTGCGCACCGTGCTGTGACCGCGGACACCCGGGACACGCCGTTGGGGGCACAGAGCCAGGGACCTGACCTGGGAATCGGGCTCCCAGGAGCTTTGATGCTGAGCAGGAAGGAGTCAGGAGAAGACCGAGGCGGGTGGAGAGAGGGAATCATGCCGAAGGACTGCCTTCTAAAATCCCGGGGGGCGATGGGGAGCCACTGAAGCTTTTAAGCAGGAAAGGAACAGGATCCCACTGTTCCATTTATGGTTTTGAAAAGATCGCCCTGCCGCTGCTGCGTGGAGAATAGATTGAAGGCGGGTCGAAGGAAGCAGGGAGGCTAATGAGGAGGCAGGTGTAGCTGCCCTGGAGAGATGAGAGTGACCCGCACTCGGTAGGTGGCCGCGGAGATGGAGAAAAGGCGGATGCAGTTGATGTTTAGGAGACAGACTGACAGGGCTCAGCGATGGATGGCACACAAGGAGCCGGGGAGAGAGGCGTCCAGGGGGACGCAGTGAACATTGAGCGCAGACGGTGTGTCGAGTGCTGTGCTAAGCATCCTCCGTGTATTGTCTCACTGACTCCTGAGGACAGTTCAGGAAACAGGCTCAGAAAGGTTAAGGGCTTGCTGATGATCACACGGCCGGGGGTGGTGCAGCCGAGCTGCATACCCGAGAGCCTGACCGCACAGCCCCGGGGGGGCCTCGACCCTTCATCAGCGGGGCCTTCCTTTTCTGGCTTTTGGAGGTTTGGAGATGTCCTTTATTAAGACAGAAAACTCAAGAGGGGGGCAGATGAGTCCCCACCCTGGGGTGTGTGGGTTTGGAGGGACTTTGCCAGGGTCAAACGTGCAGGTATGGAGAAAGGCGTCGAGGAAAAGTGCTCGCCTGCGGCGGATAAACCCAGGAAGGCGTCTTGGAAGAGGAGGTGAACCCAGAGGTTCTGACCGCACAACGCGACCGGGAAGGAAGGTGGCACAAAGGCAGAAATTGTTAAACGGGGGTGGAAATCAGAACCACCCGGGAATGAAAGAAAACAGAAAGCAAACACAGCCGGCCCCGAGCTGTAAATCAGAGGCTGCGTGGAGCCCAGCCTGTACACCCTTTAAAGCTCCGCTCTGCCCTCAAGTCCGCCTGGAGACCTCTCCTCCAAGGCTCACCTCCTGCAAAACCAACCCCTCACCTCACCTAGCCTACCCACCCTCCGCCGGTGTCGGGCAGGGGATCCGATTCCAGAGTCTAAAAATCTTCCTGGAGTCCGTCCCATAAGGTGAACCCAGAGGCCTGTCCCCAGATAAATAAACAACTCCCCCTCCTCCGCAGAAGGAGGGGATTTGACACTGAGCCCGGAGAGTGTGTGGCCGGCCTCGAAAGTCACTGAAGGCTTTAATGGCACCATGGTGACACTTGTCTCCTGAAGGTGACATGCACTTGAAAAGTAACGTATCTCTCCCGCCCCCTGAGGGGAAATTTGTTCTGGAATGTGTCTGGGCATGCAGACCTAATCAAGGGAGAGATGAGGCAGGGACTTGAGAGCTTGAATTCGGGGCTCAGGAGGATCTGAGGTTAAAAAAATTTTTTTAAATATTTGTTTATTTTTGAGACTGAGAGAGAGAGAGAGACAGAGTGCGAGTGGTGGAGGGGACAGAGATGGGGGGAGACACAGAATCTGAAGAAGCTCCAGGCTCTGAGCTGTCAGCCCAGAGCCCGATGCGGGACTAGAACTCACGAACCGCAAGACCAGGACCCGAGCTAAAGTCGGACACTCAACTGACCGAGCCACCCAGGTGCCCCAGGATCTGAGTTTAAATTCCTGCCCCGTCACCACTCCTTGTGTGAGCTCTGGCAAGCCGTGACTCGATTTCCCCATCTGCAAAATGGGTGCAATAATAGAATCTCATTAGCATGAGAAGATTGAGTTAGATACTGCGTGTCTGGCCCAGAGGAAGAGCTTAGTAGCAATTAATAATAATAGTAATTTTTGTTTATGGTGTGGGAGACAATTGGCCTGTCCTGGCTTTTATTTTTATTTTCTCAAATGGTCTGCCTTTTCACCGAAGCAGGGTCGACAGAGAAGGTCGCGCTAGAGTCAGGGGCACAGCACAGCGATTGGCCGAGTCCGTACGTTAACGCTGTGCTCACAAGCGTAGGCTGTCACCGGTCACCATACGGCATCACTGACTGTATTCCCTCTGCTGGAACTTTCATATCCCGGTGACTTACTCGTTCCAGAACTGGAAGGCTGTACCTCCCGCTCCCTCTCACCCATTTCGGCCGTGCCCCCGACTGCCTTCCCTCTGGCAAGCTTCTTCTCTGAATCTGTGGGTCTGTTTCTGCTTTTGTGTGCTTTGTTGCTTTTTCGATTCCACAAACAGTTGACGTCATATGGTGTTTGTCTTTCTTTGTCTGACTTGTTTCACTCAGCAATACTACCCTGTGGGTCCACCCACGTTGCCCCAGATGCCAAGGTCCCAATCTTTTTTTTCTGGTTGAATAATATTCCATCCATTCATCTGTCGACGGACACTGGAGCTGCTCATACCTTGGCTACTGTAAACGATACCGCAATACACACAGGGGTGCATGTATCTTTTCAAATTAGTGTTTCCTTCTCTTTGGGGGAAATACCCACCAGCAGAATCACCAGATCATATGGCTGTTTCTATTTCTAATTGTTTGAGGAACCTCCGCACCGTTTTCCACAGCGGCCCCGCCCACTTCCCTCCCCACCAACGGCGCAAAACGGTGCAGTGTCCCGACTCTCGATTTTCGCTCTACCTGGAATAGCCCGGGTTCTCTGAGGGCAGAGCATGCAGCTGTCATTGGGTCTCCAGCTGTCCCTTGAACTTGGTCCTGTCTCGAAGTCTTTTCTTGTGTGTCCTTCCTTGTGCCCGGTGTGCGCTCCCCACCCCCCACCCCTTAGAGCGTTAAGCAGAGGTCATATCATGCAGGGCCACCTGGGTCAGAGCAAGGAGCTCAGGGTTTCTCCTGGTTTCAACGGGAAGCTCTGTGAGTCAGCTCTTGCCGCAAAAGGCTGCATAACAACCGCCCAAGGGCTTGAAGCAGCCATCGCCTGTCCTCACCCACGCGTCTGCGGGTTGGCGGGGAGTAGCCTGGGCTGGGCTGGCCTTGGCACGGGCCGTGGCCGGGGCTCGGGTCTGCCCCACACTACACGCCGTGTTTGGGAGGCCAGGGGAGGGCTCCGGGCACAGGCTTCCCGAGGCGATGGCTGAGCGGAACGGGTGCCGTCTCTTCAGGTTTAGTCTCGGAAACTGGCACGATGTCACTTCCAATCTTATTCCACGGGCCGCGGCAAGTCTGGCTGTGCCCCACATCGTGGCCACGGGGAATCGCACTGTCTCTAAAGGAAGGGACTACGAAGCCCTATAGCTAATCCAGACGGAGGATTAGGAGCAACGATGCAATCCGCCAGAGAAGCCTCTGTGGTGTTTGCAGTCCTTGGGTGCTGGTTCTCAGCTGGGGGGTAGGGCTGCCCCCCCCTCTGCCCCAGGACATTTGGCAAGATCTGCAGATAGTTGTAGCTGTCATGACTGGGGGCGGGCGTTCCTGGAATCTAGCGGACGGAGTCCAGACATACTGCCCAACACCCTGTAACGCACAGAAAAAGACCCACAGCACAAGAGGATCCCATCCAAACGTCAATGAGAAGCTTTGCAATAGGTAGACATCTTTGTATCTGAGCATCATCATCCTGGCTCTGGCTGCCATGCTGAGGGTGGTTTGTAAGGGGGTGGGGGAGGGAGAGAAGCAGCCCTATTTCCTCCCCCCACCGCTGGAATCTCCTGATGAGATATCATCACACCTCTTTTGGATGGGCTCTACTCCCGCCAGTCACAGGCCGGGAGCTCCAGGTTAGAGGTGAGTGGAATCACCCCTCAATACCAAACCCAAGATAAGGACCAATAGGATAGGGGCACCTGGGTGGCTCCGTCCGTTGGGCATCTGACTTCGGCTCAGGTCACAATCTCACGGTTCGTGGGTTCGAGCCCCGTGTCGGGCTCTGTGCTGACGGCTCAGAGCCCGGAACCTGCTTCGGATTCCGTGTCTCTCCCTCTCTCTCTCTCTGGCCCCTCCCTTGCTCAGGCTCTGTCTCTCTCTCTCTCTCTCTCAAAAATAAATAAACATTAAAAAAAAAAAAGAGTGGATAAGACAAGTTTCTTCTCCTCCCGAGTTCCCACATCACATCCTGGGTACAAGGACTACTGACAAAAAATTCAAATCTCCCGGCGTCTATCCTCAATGCTACTCTGGGCAGGAAAGCGGGGATGAAGGTCTGGTTGGGCACATCACCTGAAGCAGAACAAGCCCTTTGGGTGGGTTGGAGGCAAGTCCTTGGGGAAGGGGACAGAGGCTTATGGGGAAGAGCCATTCCCAATGTCAAATCCGGAGCCATAATTGAAGGACACACAGCTGAGATGTGCGGCCAAAGGAAGCTGGCTCGGAGGGGGAACCGGTCTGGGACACGTGGAAGGGAGCAGAGGCGAATGCTCTGGGCGGTTCTGGGTGCAGCTGGGGACGGGTGGCCCTGGGAGGTGGGGGAGAGAGGGGCAGGCTCTCTGGCGAGCTCCCCAGGTGCTCTGTTTTGGAGAATAACACTTCACATCTTCTTGGTGAAGTCCATAAGGAGGGCGGCCAGGAGCCACGGCAGCAGCCTTGACTCCAGCTGGAAAGTGGTCCCTTCTCCCAGGGACCCAAGGGCACAATCGTTTCCATTTCTTCGGAGTCATTCAGCCCGAGTACGTAGGGGACAGAAGCGCTCAAGGGGCCACGCAGGAAGCACGATGACCACGAATGTGGTCAGATCCCAGACCACTGTCTGCGTGTGACCTTGACCTTAGGGAAGCCACACAGCCTCCTCGGGTCCCGCTATCCTGAACTGAACAATGGTGAGTCGTGGTAAATGGAAGCATGCCTATCACGGGGCTCGGGAGGAGTAAAGGAGTCTGGCGTCCAGAGAGGCCCCCGCGGCTTCTGTACTCAAGACCTTGCCTGCTGTTCTGGTTCCTCTTCTTTCCCTTGCTTCCTTCTCATGTCTACGTCTCCTGCCTCCTTTCTCTCTCTCCCCAAGCCTCCTGTGGGCCTCGTAGACACGGCTTCTCCAAACCAGTGTGCAAACCAGCGCTCCCAAGCCTACTGCCTAACAACGCAGTGCCCCTCCCTGCAGACCACCGAGCAGAGATCTCCGGGCCTTGGTCGTGGCCCCAGAGTGACTCTGCCGTGGCTGATCTGGGTACCAGAGTTGGGGAGCCACCGGCAGAGACCCCGGACTGGTGCCTATGCTCATGTTCTCATCCCTCTCTTCCCTGGCGTCTCCCCTGAGCGGGTCCCAGTGCCCATCCTGCGCGCCCTCCCCCGCACAGTCCTTCCCCGTGTAGACAAGGAGCCTCCGGGAGCGCCCGGCAGCTCCAGGGAAGGAAAAGGAAGCGGCCGCCCACTGCTTCCCACAAGCCTGAGTCATTCTGCTGAGATGGCTCGTCTGTCTGATTTGGAAGGGGGAGCAGCTTCCCTCAACAGAGTAGGTCCTGAGATTGGGCCCATGCATCAGTGTGAAGGAGAACGTGAGTCAGGAGAAGATAACCTCCTCATTTTAACAAACCCCCCAGCCTTTCTCGCTGGGCGGGGCTGGAGCTCAGGCCACGGCCACGGTGGTCGGCTGCTTTACCCACGCCGAACCCCGGAGCCTAGGACTGATCCTGATCCTAGCTAGGGGGGTTGCCAGGGACCAGGCACACGCAGAGTCCTCCTTAGGCGGATTTCACCTCCCGAGGTTGACACGGTGACGTGCACCACCCAGGGGACCCTGGGAAGCATCTCGGAAGTTGGCACCAGCCTCACTGACAGACACCCTTGACTTCACAGGTGTCTCAGTTCTCTTGTTTCTCCTGTAATACGTTACCACAAACCCGGGGCCTTGAGCAGCACAAATGTGTCCTCTTACAGTTCTGGAAGTGAGAAGTTGGAAATGAGTCGGACGCAGCCCAAACCAAGGTGCTGGCAGGGCTGATTCCTTCTAGAATCTTCAGGGGGAGAATCCGTTCCCTTACCTTTTCTAGTTTCTAGAGGCTGCATGTATCCCTGGGCTTGGGGCCCCTTCCTCCACCTTCTGGGTCGGGAGGGGGGGGGTAGCACCTTCTCTCTCTGGCTCTTCTGTTGCTGCACGTGGCATTCTCACTCTGACCTTCCCCCAGCCCTTTATAGGGACCCTTGTGACTACATCAGGGCCACCTAGAACAGCCGGGATAGTCTCCCCATCTGAAGATCGTCTGCAAGTCCTTTTCCCCATGGAAGTAACACCCACAGGCTGTGGGGATTGGAACGAGGACATCTCTGGGGCCATCATTCAGCCTCCCAGGACAGGGTGCCATTTGCTGAGCATACACCATGTTGCAGTCCCCGTGCTGAGTACGTCCATGCACATGACCTCCTTGTGCTCCCCAACAGCCCTGGGAAGCAGGGGGTACTATTTCCCCCCTTTCCACACGAGGATATGGACACTCACAGAGGCTAGGTAACCACATCAAGGAAGTGGCGAAGCCGGGACTTGAACCCTGCTCTTTGTGATAACAAGACTGTGATCTGAAACATCCATGGTGTGCCCCCGCTCCCGGGCAAAGCTGCACACCCTCTAAAAAATTTTTTTTAATGTTTATTTATTTTTGAGAAGAGAGAGACAGAGCACGAGTGGGGGAGGGGCAGGGAGAGAGAGGGAGACACAGAATCTGAAACAGGCTCCAGGCTCTGAGCTGTCAGCCCAGAGCCCAACGCGGGGCTCGAACTCACAGACCGCGAGATCATGACCTGAGCCGAAGTCGGCCGCCGAACCGACTGAGCCACCCAGGCACCCCAAAGCCGCACACTTTCTGTATCTCCTCACTCACTACCCTGCCTCCCTCCCGGACCTGCGGGGGACAGAGCCAGACTTCCACCCACAACGAGAAGAGACAGCAGCAGAGGAGACCCCACGAACTCCTCGTCCAGGTCCTGCTCTTGTGCAGAACCTCCCTGCCCCTCTGCGGCACACGCCTGTTCTCACGGAGGAGAGGGGGGCCCTCCGCTCTCCTCAGGTTCCTCCAAGGGACCCCGCAGGGGAGGAACCGTCAGGGGAGAGGGGCCCCGGGCTGTGGGGCACGCCAGCCTCCCGCTGTCGCTATGGAGAGGCGGCCTCCTTCGGGCTCGCCTTATCTCCGGGCCTGCAGTCACCCTCGCTGTCCCCTGCAGCCAGGGCTCGCGAGCTATTTCCGTCTCTGGATCAGATACGGGACCGTGATTTATTGATTGCAATGAACATGGCTTAACACGCACTTTGGTGACACGGCTCACTCACCGTTTACAGAAATCCCAGCCCCGGGAGCGGATGGAACCCTCTGTGATCCGAAGTGCCGGGTCAGGAGGAAGCTGGTGCCGGGGGGAGCCGCGTAGGTGAATGGATGGGCCCATTTGCAGCCGGAGAATTAAGGCTCGTCTGCCCCCCACCCACACACCCTTATGGGCCTATCAGTTCTTCCTTAAGAGGGTCTTGCCGAGGAGGTGCTGCTGTGGTCAGAGGCTGTGGGGCCCTTACAAGCCCCAGAATTCTCCTCAGCCCCCTCCGCTGGCATTTCCTGGGCTTTCTTTTCTCTTTCTTTCTTTCTTTCTTTCTTTTTTTTTTTTTTTCCGGAAAGCTACTGTCTTTGTCTTCTATCCTTTCCTGCTCTGGGGAAATACAGCTGCCTCTGAGCTAAAGCATCAGCTTCTTTTTGCAGTAAAAGATTTCCAAGTAGGTCAGACCACCCCACACCCAGTGGCAGGCTTTGAGGGGGAAAGCTGGGGGTGTGTCCGGTAAAGAGGGGTTTCCCTCTGCCCAGATGATAGGGTGGGAAGTCATCTGTGAGCACCATGGGACGAGAGCGGGGACGGGGACAGCAGTGGCCCGGGGCGATGTCGCTGAGCGGTAGGGCCGCGTGCGGGTGCTTTGGTCACAGCAGCGTCCGGTTGGCTCGCTCAGCTCACAAGGGAAGGAGACGCGCTTGGGTTTCGTCGGGGCACAGAGAGCCGCCCCAGCTGCTGTGGACCCAGGCCTCCCGGAGAAGGGAGCTTCGTCAGGCGCTGTCGCCCAGCACATGGCCTCTGACACCTGCCCCCGAGGCTTCTGTCGGCTTCCGGCTTCCGCCGCCTGCCAGCCACCGTTTTGGGCCGCGTCTGCTCCTCTCTTCAGGTGCGGTAACAGCGGTCCTCAGATCCGAGGGGATCAATAAGGAGGACGTGCTTGTGCCTGTCGCCTCATCACCACCCAGAAGGGGAGGACGGGGTGTGCTCCTAGCGCCTGCTCTGGGGTCCCACGGATCTGGCCACGTCCTGATGTGAGGCAAGCTGTCTCACCTTTGAGACTCTGTTTCTGCATCTGTGAAATGGGCATGATGATAGCCCCGGCCTCAGAGGACGTCCGTGAGGCTCAGTGCTGGATGCACGGGACACGGTCAACACGAGTTTGTTAGTGTTCCCAGGCTGGGCAGACTCATGCCGGCCTTGACCCCAGATCCAGCTGGCCATGACCCCGTGTGGGACCCGTGGGGCAAAGCCCAGCGCCCCACCTGAGTGCAGCCACCCTCCCGGTGCACGGCGGGCACTCCATGGGCAGCTGAGCCGTGTGAGGACGGGGTCTGGTCCTGGGGGACAGGCCCTGCTGTAGGCTGGGGGACCTCGGGCAGGTACAGGGGGAAACTGCAGCTTTGAGGCCCCGCACTTGCGGGGAGGAATGCAACGGCGGAGGAAGGCAGAGAATGATAGAAATAAAACTTAAATAATAATAGCACCTGGTAATTATTGAGCCTGAGTCCCAAAGCTGAGTCCTTCATTGGTGTTAACTCACTGAATTCTCACGTTAATGCAGTGGGGTAGGTATCGTTATTATTCCTATCTGCAACCTAGAAAAAAAACCAAAAAACCGGGTGGGGGGGGTGCAGGGTGAGCGAGAGCTCTCACCAGGACAGCAGTGGAAGGTGGTGGGGAAGGGTTTTGCTTGCAGGGGCTCCCTCAGGCCCAGTTGCTGTGCAACCCTGCCCGCCACCCCCCCAGCCATTCCTGCCTTTCCCCACGCAGGACGGCCTCTCCCAGAGGCCCAGCTGGAGGGCAGAGACTTCCAGGCCTTCCAAACCCCACTCCCACCCACTCTGGCCTCAGAAACTCTGCTTCAAAATGGGGAAATTCATAACCACTTGGCGGGACCGAGGTGAAATGAGACCGCGTCTCTGAACACATCGGCAAAAGCTAGATGCTCCGTGAGAGGCCCCTTCTGCTCCGCTCGGGGCTCCCCAGAGGTCACCCGGCCCACCCCTCTCAAGTGTGCATGGGCAAAGCTTGGTCCAGAGAGGGCAAGGGGTTCCCTGAGGCCATGGGGCAAGTCAGCCTGGCCTGGGGTCTCCTGACCACCCTCCCCTCCCCGCCCCCTGACACTTGGTTCCTAATTCCATTCAATTCGACACGCTCTGATTTTCCCCTGCTGCGTCCAGAACTGTCTCGGTCACTTCGAGGGAGGTTTCAAAGGAAGCCACGGCCACAATGCTGCTCTCCACATCTGAGGCCGGACATGCCCGAAGACGCGAAGGTACGGCACCAGGCAGGCTGGGCACGAGTCCACACCACGTGTCAGGAAGTCAGGGCCGAGGGGAGGGGGCCTGTGAACGTAGCCGTGGTGAGGTCGGGAGAGGTCGTCAGCTGGACTCTCGCTTGCCGCCTCTGGCCAGGGAGGCTGCGAGCTGCAGGTGCCCTGGGTGCGTCTCATTGGAACCTGACAAGGAGGGAGAGAGGGGAGAACCACACGAGGCACACTGAGCGGATGTGGGCCGGGGGCCCAAGACCTCA
Source organism: Panthera uncia (assembly GCF_023721935.1). NCBI lineage: Eukaryota > Metazoa > Chordata > Mammalia > Carnivora > Felidae > Panthera > Panthera uncia. The sequence goes on from NW_026057585.1 coordinate 91,844,124, forward strand.
GCCTGGTCCCCCCCACCGCCCCAAGGATGGGCCTCATCGAACGATCGGGGAGGAAGCAGGGTCCAATCAGGGGCCACAGTTGACCTGAGAAGCCCCCTGGGCCCTAAAGGATGGATAGTGCAAGGTGATGGGAACAGCTGGAACACGATCAGAGGCCCACGGAGCTGATCTTCTGGACGGGTAGGGAGTCTCCTTGAAGAAAGACCGCATGCACGTCGATCGACAGTAGAAGCTCCATGAAGATAGTTGAAGAGGGCAGTGGACCAAGCTGCTGCCTTCATCTCATTCCATCACCTCGTGCCTCTGGGGTCAGGCACTGGGACCACCACCCCTCACACCACAGACGGGTGAGGTGAGGCTCAGCAAATTTAAGTCATTGCTTAGGATTCAAAGGCAGGCGGGGGGACCCCAGAGCCCAGGCTTTTAGCACCCACCACCCCACCTGCTCTTAGGTTGGGTTTTACTACAAGGAGACCCTCGGACAATTGGAGTGCATAGAATTTATTCTGAAGGGCATCCTGGACACATACTTCTAGGAGCGTGAGGGAGGGAGACAGGGAAAGGAAGAGGAGAGAGCCAGCCAGGAGTGTTGTGGAGCCGGCGTCTGCTGTGGGCCAGCAGGGGTCCAGCCCGCTGGGGCACAGTGTGCGAGGATGTAGACCAGACCTATGAGTTATTCTGACCAAGGGGCGAGGGAGCTGGGGTATTTACATGCCCCCTTCCCTTTGGTGTGTGGTTGAGGGCTGCTCCCACCTCTGGCCTGCCCCACCCCCTTCCACCCTGCCCACCTGCCCCCCCACCGGCCAGTGAATGGGCTCTGGAACCCAGAGAAAAGCCTCCTGCATGCTGGTCGGGGGTCGCTGTGAGGCTGGCACGCACAGGAACGGTGAGCACCGGAGAGAGATCGAAAGGGCACCAACAGCATCAGCCACCCCAACTGAACCACACTTCCAGGCACAGCGAGAGGGTACCTTTTGGAGGAAGGAAGATCAGCAAAGACCACAAGGTTGAAGGCCTCAGGGACCAAGCCAGGGCATTTTAACTGCACCTTGCAAGCCTCCTGGAGCCGCACGGAGGGCTCGAAAGGAGAAAAAAGAGAAGGACGCTAACCACCAACAAATTAGCACCTGCTGTGGAAAAGGAACTTTAAATTCATCGGACTGATTCAAGTTTGTGACGACAGCTCAGTGAGAAGAAGACCTCTTTTTCAGCTGAATAGACTGCAGCCCGTGCTGGATTTCCCCCAGGGTCGTGCAGCTCCCCATCGCAGAGTCAAGATTCGAACCCTGGACTCGCTGAGCTCCTGCGTTCTCTGCCGCGCTCACCCCAAGTTAAGGAAACTGGGTCCTCGGGAGGCCTGGGAGCAAAGCCAGTGCCTGGCTGACTTAGCGCCCGCGTTCCTTCACAGTGTGAATGTCAACTACCTAAATAGCTTCGGTTATTTGGCTAAATTAATCCTCCGAGGAGCTGCATAAATATAACTGGGAAGGCACGCGCACACACACACACACAGAGACGCATATATATTTAACACGGTGCATCGCTGCGTGCCGATAAACAGCCTGATGACAAGCAAAGGAAAGATATAAATACAAAAAATTATAACCAGGGGCTGCATGCGGGCTGATGACAGCATGGGAGCACACGAGGGCCCTTCCGGGGATGGGCCACAGGAGCCCCGCGAAGCGCTCACGCAGGAGAGAAAAGTGAAGCCGCGCCAGGCACGAACCCCCCCGCGGCCAGGCGCATGCGGGCTCTGAACGGGTGAGCCCGGCGCCCACCGTTCGCTCCCTTTACCGCGTGCCTTTGGGCAAGCCACACCACCTGGCCAAGCCTCAGTGTCCTCATCCGGTGAATGGGAACAAAATACAAAGAGGAAAACGCAAAGATTTTGTAAAGATGAAATGAAAGAACGCGCACAGAGCGCCTGGCCTTGGTGGCGTTAACTGGTGGCCGAATGCCAATGGTGTGGCCCCACAGAGGTCGCCTGGAGGCTGGATGGGAGTGAGGAGACCCCAGTGCGTGTCTTTACTCCCCGAATCAGGACCAAGAGGGACCAATGAGCGCGCTCCCTGGGGCAAGGAACCCTCCCCCAAACCGGAATTCGCAGCAACAGCGACGGTCACCGGTCACCGACTCTACCCTCCTCTAGTCCTGGATTAACCGATGTATACGCATTGTCCCATCCGGTCCTCTCAACCACTGCACGAGGACTTTGCCACGCCGACTCTCATTTTCTTTTCTTTTTAATTTTTTTTTAACGCTTATTTATTTTTGAGAGCGAGAGAGACAAAGTGCGAGCGGGGGCGGTGCAGACAGAGAGGGAGACCCAGAATCTGAAGCGGGCTCCAGGCTCCGAGCTGTCAGCACAGAGCCCGACGCGGGGCTTGAACTCACGGACCGCGAGATCGTGACCTGAGCCGAAGTCGGATGCTCAACCGACAGAGCCACCCAGGCGCCCCTTTCTTCTCATTTTCAAGACGAGCCCTTCTAAGGCCCCAAGAGGTGATGTGACTTGCCCAAGGCCACCTGGCTAGTGTTACGGGTTGGACTGTGTCTCTCAAAAATGCACATGTCAGAGTTTCAACTCCTACTACCTTCGAGGGTGACTTTATTTGGGTCGTTGCAGACCCGATTAGTTAAGATGAGTTCAGCCCGGAGAAGCGAGGGCTCCTACTCCTTTATGCCCGGGATGCTTATAAAAAGGGGAAATTTGGCCACAGACACCATGCAAGGAGGGCACCCTCTGAAGATGAAAGCAGGGATCGGGGTGACGCGGCCACAAGCCAAGGAGCGCCAAAGGTTGCCCGCAAACCCCAGGAGGTAGGAGAGAGGCCTGGAGCAGATTCTCCCTCCGGTTCCTCAGAGGGAACCAGTGCCCCGACCTTGGACTTCCAGCCTTCCAGACTGTAAGAAACAAAAGTCTGCTGTTGAGGCCCCAGTGTGTGGCGCTTTGTTATGGTGGCTCAGACAGCTGGTAAATGTGGAGTGAGGACTTGAACCCAGGCCTCTCCGATTTCAGTTCCTGCCACTACTCCGTGAGCTGAGACATGTCTTCACCCAGACCCAGCCTGCCCGGCCCAGGAAAGGGTTTGCTGAGCCCATGCTTAGAGGAAGCAGGGCATGAGGGTAAGGGGGCTGCCACCAGAAAGAGCTCTCTGAACACCAGCCCAGACCCTGGCCAGGCTTGCTTGTGAGGGAGCAAAGCGGATCCGGGTGGGATCTGGGAGGGAGGGGGGCGGGAGGGCCTGTGCCAAGTAAGAAAAGCCATTAAGCGCCCCCCTGAGTCCAATACCCCTTAAAATCTCTCAGTCGAGGGTCTGTTCCGAGAGGAGCCCGTGGCCCCCGGCGCTGTCCCCTTGCCCTGGCAGCGGCCCGAGCTGGGCTTGGGAGGCTTGGGTGCAGGGACCCAGAGGGACCAGGAACAAAGCTGCCCTCGGGTTGCCATGGTAACCGCGATCCTCCTGTGTGAGCCAGAGGAGGCTGAGGTCTGAGGGGGTGCGGCGAGGACGAGGGGGCTGGTGTCGGGGGCCGGGAGGGGGGAGGCCAGTGCCGCTCGGGAGAGCCGGGTGTGCTCTAGACACCATAGCAGGTGCACCCCTTAACTTCTCTTGTTCGAGGCCCCACGGCGGCCCTTCGACTGGGATATTTCTCTCTCTCTTTTACGGGTGGAAATGGAGACCGAAAGAAGAGGAGAGCTTCGAGTCAGGCCACACACCTGGCGACTGAGAGAACCAGAGCTGGAACTTGGCGTTCTCTATCTCGGGAGTCCCTGCCTTTCCTTTCTGCACCGCCGGGCCGCCTTCAGGACTCAGCGAGGGTTTCCTCTGTGGGACGGGAAAGGGACGGCAGGGCTCCCAGCCTGGCTTGGGGGGTGATCGGGACCTGGGAGTCGGCACGTCCCTTCCGCATCCCGGAGCAAAATCCCACGTTTACCTTATGGCTCCCAAGGCTCCCGGAGCCAGCACGCTGGACCCCCTCCAGCCACCAGGTTCACCAGACTTAGGAGGGTAAAGATGTGGTTGAAACAAAGCACTGGACATTTTGCACAGGCCGGGCTGGGGCTACGCTGTGTGCGTGGGGGGGTAAACCAGGGGTTCCGGGGGGAGGGGCGAACGCTGGAGTCAGACCCACCCCGGCTCCACTCTACTTTCTGCAGACTGTGGTCACCGAAGGCAGTGAATGAGGGGACTGCAGGCTGGGGGTCGAGCCCCAGCTCTGGGGTCAGGTCTCTGACAAGTGTGGTGTGTGACAGGGCCTGCCCAGTGGGTGAGGGAAGTGAGGCACTGTCGACTGGCTTGGGCCTGCGATAACCACAGCCCCACTGCCCGGTGAGGGGGGAGGCATGAATTCTGCGAACCCCTTCCAGCTCTGATGTTCCATCCAGGAGGATTAAACCAGCTCCTGCGGCTTCCAAAAGCCCAACGAGGACCTATGGCTACAAGTTACAGAAGTGCCCGCTCGGGTCCCCATGGAAGGAAAGCTATGTGCGAGGGGGACTTCTCAGGAGGGAGCCAGCCCTTCGGTTAGTGAGTTCCCTGTCTTCGGAGGCATCCGAGTGAGGCCAGAAGAGGCTAGTCATTTCTAGCTCTGTGCCCAACTGTCAGGATGCCTTGTCATTTTCTGAGGATGTGTCTTCTTCCCAGTCCTATCAGGTCTGGAGACAAAGGCAGGGAGAAGCCGACAGACTAGCAGAGTTCCAGCAGGGTTCATTTGTAGCGCCTCCCATAGCCAAGCGGATGGGAGAAGGTGGCCCGTGCCTCCCCTCAGAGAGGCCCCTGCTCATGTCACGTCGACCTTCAGTTCGGTTCATACGCTCTCTGAGCCATACTCTGCTCACCTGTGCCCTGGGGTCATAATCGGCCCCCGCTTCGTATGGTGACCAAAACAATGCTTCCGGAGAGCTTTCGGTAAATATCACACGCCAAGTGTGATCTCTTTATTCCTGGACAAAATGGAAACACCAGGACAACCACCAAATCCAGAGTCCCTGGGAGGGGTTACTGCTGCCAGCTGGCTTGGAGGCAGAGACACCACATGCAGGTCCAAACGCTCTCGGCCTCAAAGAGCGGAACAAATCCCACAGGGGTATTGATTGAAACCATTACGGATTCGTGGAGACAACACGCCGGCCGGGAATGGAGTCAGCTGCCGCCGCCTATTTCCATAAGGTAATAATAACGTGCGCCTTTGCTTTATGAAGTAGAATTTGTTATGGCCGATGAGCCATAAAAATTGCCGGGTGGGGAAAAAAAAAGAAAGGGGGGAAAAGAAACTATAAATAAATTTGTAATTTTAACAGGGATTACCATGTAATTGAGAGGGGAAGACCGCTAATGGCAGAGGCAAAGGCCAATTCAGCCCCCACGCTCTTGGCTGCACAGCAAGGCTGAGACGCTGAAGGAGAATCATTCGTGAGAGGCTCTGGAAGGAAAAGTTCACCAGTACAAAGCCCAGGGAGCAGATCCAAGGAGAAGCGGGAAGGAATCCATTGGGTGACTATTTACTGAGTGCTTACTACATGCGCCTGGCACGAGAGGGAGGACACGACAGGAACTGCCCCCATTGGCCATCGACAGGGCGCCATGATGGATTGAAACAAGAGAATGACAGGGCCAGTTTTCTGCTTGAGAAAGCTCACTCTGGCTGTAATATGGGGAATGGATTGGAAGGGGCGAGAGTGGGGACTGGGGGATGATTTAGGAGGGCACTGCCGTGACAAGTCTGAATGAGTGGTGGCCTGAACCAATATATAATATTAGTAGACAGGGAGAAGAGAGATCGTCCAGAGGTATTAAGAAGGGAAAGACAGAAGGGCTGGTAATGAATGGATGTGATAATATAGGAGTCCAGAATGATGGCCACGGTTCTGGCTGTAGCAACCTGTGTGGGTGACAGTACCCTCCATAAGACCGGGGGATGTTCAGCTTAGTCCTTGCGGGATTACATTTAAGAAACCTACAAGACACCCCAATGGAGACCTCAGTGGACAGCTAGTCAGGAGAGTCATCTGAGCCGGAATGGGGATTGGGAAGTTGCCGAGAGGAAAGGGATCCTTGAAGCTGGGGATGGGGGGTGGGGGGTGAGAGAGCCCAGGAAAAGTAAAAGGAAGAAAGGAGGTCCAAGAAGAAGGTGGGGGGAAATATGGATGCTTAAGGAGCAGGCCGAGGAAAGGGGCTAATGGGAGGGTTTGAGGAGGAGGGCCAGATAGAGCGTGAGGTGCTGGTAGGGCCCCTTATGAACAGAGGTGGGTGTTTGCAGAACACTTGGACAGGTCATGGTTGCTGTCAGTGGACAGCTCTGGGACTATTGACCTGGAATGGAAAAGTAATAGGTATTTGGAAAATTGGAGCCCCCCCCCCCAAACCCTAGCCCCACCTTTATGAAATGTTGGAGAGTTTGAATCAAG
>NW_026057585.1:91850542-91949608 GCF_023721935.1 Panthera uncia
GTGTCCTCTTCTGTAAAATGGGAGAATAAAACACGACCCTTCAAGGTAGTTGTAGAAACTAAATGATATGGGCTAAGGGAACTTGCCTGGTGTATTGCAGATGTCCCACAAATTCCCACATGGTTTCCTCCCATACTCTGAGCTACCCAGCCTAGGACAATGTGATCATAGAAGTAGCCCAAGGATAAATGATCTTTAACATGGGCAGAGGGTGGAGCGTGCCACGGAGAGAGTGGGATGCTGGGGTGCAGCTCTGAGTAGTCATGGAGGCTCCCTAGAAGAGGTGAGTTTCTAGTAGTTTCCGGGAATGGTAGGGAGTGGCTCATAGAGCTAGGAGGAGGTGAGTGTTCTCGGGGGAGCCTGAGGTCCCTGGGAGGCAGATGAGTGGAGAGGAGGGTGTCCTGGCTGGGCCAGGAATCCAACTGTAGGAGAATGTGACGAGCTGAAAGGAGAGTGGACGCCCAGCAGCGGGCAGTGTCCAGGCTATACCATCTCAAGTCCATGAGGGAGTGAAATAGAGGATTCCTGCCTCCAGGGAACTCACTCCGGTAGAAGGCTACATTTTTCCTTCCTTGTTTACACTTTGGAGTTATAAAATTTCACGTCTCTCCCTCCTCCCAAAGCCCCTGGTGCCTATAAACAAACATCCCGATGTACAAAGATAAATGGAAATCATAAGTCCCCAAGCTTCAGGACCCAAGCAAAGAAGAGGAGGGAGGGCAGGGGCTGGGAGGAGGTGGACTTCGATGAAATCGAGACCATGCCAGCCCCGTTCTCTGGTCATGATCAATATGTTCTCCAAAGTGCCTTTTAAATTACTGTCGGAGGCAATGTGCCATATTTATGTATATACATGCTTAGAGGTGACACGGGGGAGAAATGCAATTTCTATTATGAAATCATAATGTGCATTTATCTTCAGGAATAACACATCGAAATGTTGGAGTGAGAAAAGTTGAAAAGCAATCTGTCTATAAATAAAGACCGCAGACATCCTGACATTTTACGATGTGGGATTTTAGCGAGAACTTCTCCTTTGGACACATCGCCCAAGGGATCATGTTCAAACTCCAATTTCCTGGAAGACAGCATTGGGAAGTCCAGAAGCCTCCTTGCTGGTGTCCAAAGTAAAGGAAGTAGACTTTACTTCTCTAACAGAAGTAGGATGGGGTTGGGCTGGGGCTGGGGGGGGGGGGCGGGTGGGGGGACGTGCCAATACATGATAAATTTAGTTCTTACTTTGGCAGGAGGATCTGGGCGGGGGGAGATGCTAGGAATAAGGAGCATGTAGATTTCTCCAACCACGTATTGTGGCACACGTGTCCTCCCTTCTCTCAGCGAATCGACAAGTGGTGTGAAAATCCAGGCAAATTCACAGGAGGTAGGGTCTCTCAGGGACACCTATCCCTTGATATCTCATGTCGCGCTGGCCCCATGACCTCCAGATTGCACCCTTGGCCAGTGGCTACAGAGTCTAGGAGTCACTGTGGTCTTGACCCTTTGGATGCACGACCAGGCAGCATCTTCTGCAAGGACAACAGGCAAATTCAAACGCTGAGGAGAGGAACGCTGGTGGGGGTGGGGGTGCCTGGGGACAGGGATGGGATTGTGTCACCCACGTCTCTGACCCTGAATGTGGCATGGCTCATGCTGATGCCCCCGTCACCCACTCATTCATTTCTTTATTCGTCTGCTTCCTTGCTCATTCGCTCTGCAACCTTCCAAGTGCTGCGGATGCCGGGGACGCCAGATGAGTAGGACACCCTCCCTGCCCGCAGGGACCTCACAACACTCCAGACAGATGTGTAATTGACAATTAGCAGGAAGAGAGAGGTGTGAAAGGTGCTGTGCGGGCCGGAAGGGGAGGGTGCACGTCTAACTCAGCCTAGGGAATCAAAGAAGGCTTCCTGAGGAACCACGTAGGAGGATGAGTAGAAAACAGCCAATTGCGGGGCGCCTGGGTGGCGCAGTCGGTTAAGCGTCCGACTTCAGCCAGGTCACGATCTCGCGGTCCGTGAGTTCGAGCCCCGCATCAGGCTCTGGGCTGATGGCTCGGAGCCTGGAGCCTGTTTCCGATTCTGTGTCTCCCTCTCTCTCTGCCCCTCCCCCGTTCATGCTCTGTCTCTCTCTGTCCCAAAAATAAATAAAAAACGTTGAAAAAAAAAAAAAAAAAAGAAAGAAAACAGCCAATTGGGAAAAGAGAGGAGATTCCAGGCGGAGAGGATGGCAGGTTGGAAGGTCCCAAAATGCAAATGGGTTCTGGCTAAATGCAAGGTATGCTTAAGGCTGGAGGAATGAGTCAATATTTACTCTGTGTCTGGGGTGGGTTACGGGTGGTGCCAGCCCCTTAACCAGCCAACTGCATACGCCCCCGCCCACAAACACGCCTGCGTGTCACGAGGATGGCACTCTTGTTTACGCAGCATCAGTATTCCAACCCAGGTCTGTCCAACCCCAGCTGTCACCATGACCCCACCCACGTGGGCCCAGGTCTGTGCCAAGCTTGAGAGGGGACACAGAATCGTGAGAAAATAAGTGACGGGTCCTGGACGAGGCAGTCTAGCTTCTGAGAAAGGACCTAGGTTTCAGAATCAGACCCAAGTTCAAAAGCAGCACTTCCCCCCCACGAGCCGGGCGAGCCCGGCCCAATCTCACCGTCTGCATTACCCCCTCCTGTGCAAGAAGGCTGGTGAAGCGATCCCGTCCCAGAGGACTGCTGGGGGGGGGGTGGAGTTAGTGAGGTGACCAAGCAGGTGTCCGGCAGTGAAGGGGCTCCGGGTGACTTACTGATGGTCACTAGTGGTATGATTGTTATTACTAACGGCTGCAGTGGCTGAGGAGGGAGGGGTGATGACAGGACGGGGCTCCCTGCCCTTCCCTGGGCTTCAGTCATTCTGTCTGCCAAGACTGGGGTTGCATCTGCTGGCCTCAGAGCCCTGTGCCCGCACTCCCATAGCCCCCCCGAAGAGCCCCAAACCACCCTCCCAGGAGCCTGGCTATCAGCAATGCTACCTGGGGCTCCAACGCTCCCCTGTCCCGTCAGCCTCACTGATCCCCTGGTCTCTCTGAAGTGGAGCACTGCTGGAGCCATTGTCTCTGGGCCCCCGGTGTCAGGGGACCCTGTGAGGAGGGGCCCCCTGGACAAGCTCGGGCACTTGAGCCCTTTCCAGGAAGGACAGGCTTGGCAGCCCCTGGCTTCCTTGGCAAATCTTATTGGGAATGCCGTCTTCATCACATCCCAGTCCCCGTCAGTATTGGCACCCATTTAACAGATGAGGAAACGGAGGCCCAGCAAGGGGGAAGGGGGCAATTTGAGGCAGCCAGAACACTGCTATGGAGTCAGACTGATGCCCTGCCCCTGTAGTTGTCCAGGGGCCGGGGAGAGTGGCTACACCAGTCAGGGCCTGTCGTCTGGGAGACGGAGGGAACGGGGGTGGCCGCCTCGTCGGATCTGGTGAGGATTACATGAGACTATTCATGGGAAGCACGTAGTAACCACTCAATAAACAGTAGCTGGTCATTACCGTTACCTGTGTTGTTACTACTGTTTCTGCGTTCTTACAAGAAATCAGTCACCTGCCTATAAAGACTCCAGTTTCTAGCATCTGGAAGTCATTTCCCTCCCCAGGGCTGGAAAAAAAAATGAGCTATGGATGAAAGTGAGGCTGGGGGTAGAAGGGAGCCTAGGGCAGCACAACAGCCGATAATAATGGCAGCAACAAACACTCACTTCTATTTACAGTGCTCTGGGCATGGATATAAGTGTTTCACATGTATTAACTCATGTAGACATCCCCACAGCCCTGGGAGTAGGTCCTAGTATCCTATTTTACATGTGGCGGGTGAGACCAAGGCTTCTGGAAGCTTACTCTCCTGCAACTGCCTCCCCACAGTGTTGTTGAGCAGAACTGATGGGAACAGCTTTGGAGGTGAGGGTGGTGGAGGTGAACTGAGAAGTGGGGTACACGTTCTCTGCCTAAGAGTTCCCTAGTGTCAGGGAGCTCATTTTTGGAGGCTCATTCACTCAAAACACGCTCTTCCTAAATTCCTGGCGCTGGGCAGGAGCAGCCCTGGTCCTTTCCTCCTGTTCTGGGGGAGACGGAGGAGGATGAACTAAGCAGGTGCACCGGGACAGGGATGGTTTCTGACAGAGCTCACTCCCTGCAGAGTGGGTGATGGGTGTGGGAAAGGGTGTGTGGGAGAAGGGCAGCTCTGGTTCAAGGAAGGACGACGGGCGGGGACCCAAGTGAGGCTTCCCCAAGGGATGAGGCTTGGACAGGCTTTGGGCCAGAGTCTGGCTCCCGGACGAAGCCTCTAGAGGCTCCAAGGAGAGGCCAGTGCATGTCATTTTGAATGGGGAAATGCAGAGTCGGCTCTGACAGTCCGGAGGACAATAGTCTCCGGAACGTGGAGCGAGAGAGCAAAGGAGATTGTCTGCACCACCAAAAGATGGAGAGGCTGGAGCCTGGCAAACAAAAGCCAGGGAAGGGGCAGAGAGGGAAGGAGAGAGGCACAGGGAAGAGATAAGGCTGGGAATGTAAAGGCTGGGGGAGAAGAGGAAGGCATGAATTGTCAGGGCTGGGAGGCTCAGAGCTGAGCAGGACTGCTTTGTGTGTGGTGGGGCAGGTGCTGACAAGGGGCAAAAGCGGTTTCTGCTGGTACTGAGTTGTCCTCACCCCCAAATGTGATCCTGGCTCCTTGGCCTGGGAGCCTCACTTCACTGAGATTCTACACCCCCACCCTGGGCTCCCAGAGCTCCCACTGTTGGACCCCTGAGCACGTACAGATCCTTATACCTATACATTTCTCATCTCAGTCCATCCCCCAGGCGAGGGAAGAACGATCATCCTCCATGAATAGATGACAATCAGAAACTCGAGGATGTGCAGACACTCACCTAGGATCCCACAGCTGCTTCTGCCTCCCCTGCCTTGGGATTCCTTCTTGGGAAGGGGCAGTCAGGGCCCCCCATCTCTGCTAAGGACTTGGCTCATAAGACCAGCATTATATAGAGAGTCCTAGAGGGGGTGGCAGGCCTGAGTTCTGATGGAGAGCTCCTACTCTCCCTGACCTCAGTTTCTTTATCTGTACAATGGGGATCCTAACCCTGAAAATCTTGAGACATTGGCAGCTTCAGTCAGGGGGTGGGTATGAGTGGACTTTTTCTAGAAGTCATCTCAGTGCTACCACCTTCACCATCAGAAGCATCACCATTCTTCAACACCTGTACCCCCCACCCCAGCCACCGTGACCCACTCTGGCTTACTTGGACTATTGGTGCTTTTGGGTGGGGCCTGAGCTCATGAGAGCTAAGCCTCCTCTCCCTTTTGTTCTCAAGACTGTTACTGTTTTTACTGTTTTTACTGCATAGATTTTTTTCTTTTCTTCCTCTTTTTTTTTTTTTATGGGGATTACTTTATGACCATGGATTTAGCTTTTTGCAGGAGAGACTTGAAGCTGGCTGGGCCTCGCATTTACGAGGAATTTCAGGAAGGTTTACGAGGCTGCAGCCCAGACCCTTCCTTCTGGATCCTGCCAATCCAGGACAGTGGGATGTGGGGACAGATGGAGCTGGAAAAGCCATTTGTGGGTTTCCTCCTCCTCTTCCTTGGGTCCTAAGCTGTTCCCAGGGCAGGGCTCCCTCACGACTTGCCTGGGAAGAGAAAGCCAAGGGGGACGGTGGTCCCCAACAAACATGTAGTCTTATGTGTTGCCCTCCTCCCTCTGGGACTCAGTTTCTTCATCTGTAAAGTGGGAGTGTTTGGAATATCTACCTCAAAGGTGGCCACGAGGATCATGCTCGGAGCAGAACCCAGCAGACAGACTATGAGATATACAAGTCCTACTACCCTTCTCTTCTCCCTGGGGGAAGATGAGCAAGTATCCAGCCTCACTTTGCATGTACAGCTTTGTATGATTCCATAACCATAACAACTGATGTTTCCTGAATACTCAGCCCGGAGCCAGATACGATGCTAATCCCTCAACATCCTTCATTGTACTTATCCTCACAATAATTTTGTGAGGTGGGTATTATCATCACCCCCATTTAAAGATGAGGAAACTGAGGATCAGGGAGATTCTGTCACCCAGCTAGTAAGAGATGAGACATGGATCCGCACCTGGAAAGTTTGACCCCAGAAACCACATCCTTGGACTTGAGCCCCAACCCAGGAACTGTAACAAGAGACAAGAAGAAGAGGCAGGGCACCCAGTCTGAAGGGGAGAGGTTGGTCCCCATTTAGAGCAGGGAGGTCCTGGTCCCCAGAAGGACATCCACACCAAGGATGTCTGGTGCCCAGGGCTCTGGATCCTTAGACCTGAGGCTGGATCTCCTAGGATCACTACTTGAGGAGGGGTGCTCTGAGCCATGGTGGACACTTGTCCCATTTTGACCAAAGACAATGCACCGGCAATGGGCTTATGCAAAGGCAGGCCCACTTCTATTTAGACAACAGGATGGACTTCGAAGAAATCGAGCAGCAGAAGAAACACAAAACAAAGATGCATCTAGATGTCCTCCTCTGGGAATTTTCTAAGCACAGGGCTGGGCTTTCAGGGGTGCCCATGTGAAGAGATGCCTGCAGAGCCCCCTCCATCTGGGCCAAGAAGAGACCCCCCTCCTCACTGCTGAACAACTGTGAGACCGCAGCATCCTGGGCTCCAGGACCTCTTCCTCCCCGCCTGCCCTGCGGCCCCTCACCACCCTTCTTGCCTCCTGGGCTCTGGAACAGCTATTTAATGGGTGGCGATGCAGCGCTGATGGCACACAGTCTTGTCTGCCAGCAGGACGGCTCCGGGAGCGGGATGTAGCAATGCGGCTTGTGTATCCTGCTAAGAGATATTTAATAAATATGCAAATTGCTGCCTCTACCTCCTCAGGCAGGTAAGGAGCGGGGAGAGGCTGGAGTTAAGTATTAAATCTCTGCACAGCGTGGAACGCTCAGCACAGAGGCAGGGACTGGAGCTGAACTTCCTGGGAAGACTTCCATCTGGCATCTTAGAGCCCCTGCTTGGATGATGGAAGAGAGCAGGAGAGGCAGGGGGACTTAAGGGTGGGATCTGGAAAAAAGGAGTACAAAAAGCCACTTTACTTAAGAAGGCTGAGCATGATATAGGGAGATGGAAAGACTATTTACTCATTGGTGCAACCATTCCCCTACCCATTCCATGTGGGTCCATCTATGTGTTCACCACCTACCCATGTACACTTAATTCACCCTGAAAACCATCAATCCACCCATCTGACCTTCATCCATTTATTCATTCATCCTTTCACTGACTTGCTCACTCTCCCACATCCAAACACCCAACCATCCGCCATTGTCCCATCCCTTCATCTGTCCATCTACGAACTCATTTATATATCCACCATCCATCTATCCACTCACTTAACTATTAAGCCACCATACAACCACATACCTATCAATATCTATCTACCTTCTTTCCTTTCCATCAGCTGTCCAGTCACCCATCCATCCAAACATCCATCCATTCATCCATCCATCCATCTTCTATTTCTTACATGCAAGAAGACCCTGTTCTTGGCACCGAGAATGCAGACATAATCAAACAAGTTCCGTTCCCTTGACAAGTCTTCGGCATGTTTGTGGACAAGGTAGAATGTGGTCAGGTCATAATGCCTCCTCTTATACTTGATTTAGGGAAAGGTCTCATTTATGATCTTCCTTCCAGGAAAGTCAAGAAATACCTCCATATCCATGGAGTTATATGGATTGGCTACTTACCTGCTCCCAGCCCCAAATTGGCTCAGTTTATAGCACGTGTAATTATTGAGCACTGGAAATAGAGAGATGAGCCAGTCATGATCTCTGTCCCCAAGATGTTCCTGAGCTACTGGGGAGAAACATATAGAAAGAATAAATTACATGTAATAATAGGCCCTGGGGCAGTGAAGTGGAGAGTGTCACTATCCTAGAGTGCCTGGGGATGGGTATGATTTCCATGGGGAAGTTTCTGGTTTGGCCTTGACCCATGTGGAACATCCACACCTTACCTGGCATTTAGGTCATGGCTCACAGGTGTCTGTCTTTATGTTATGGGATCCAGGCCTGGCTATGTATTGGACTAAGTATAAGCTGCTGAACTTTAAGGGAGAGTCTGTCTGCCCTTCTTGAGCCCCATCTTCCATACCCTTGCTTTATTCACCAACTTGGCGAATCAGTGAGAGCCCGCCAAGGGGCTTAGAAAGAGGGCTGGTTTTAGAGTCTGGCACATTTTCATTCCACTTCAGGCTCTGTTCTTTACCCAGGATGAGATCTGGGAGCCTCTGTTTCCTCCTCTTCTAAATAAGAGGCTGAGGCTGTGCGTTGAAATAGGCCTGCGAGTGGAAAACATCCAGGGAGCACTGTCTGGCAGAGTGGGCTCTCAGGCAGTGCTGGTGGGTGGCTGGGCACTGGGGGGCCAGGGCTGGGTCCGTTTGTTTATCTGTAGTCAGTCTACCCCATCCAGCCCTCCCCTCTGCGGGCCTCCTCTTGAAACAGCAGCAGCCCCCTCCTGACAGAGTCTCAAGGAGCCCCCTTCTTTCACTATTCCCTCCACTAATTCGCATACTGATGCCGGGACATGGACAGTCACCTCCACTCAGTGACTGGTAGAATATCCCCTTCCCATCCCCTCACCAAGTAGATAGAGCACTGAAATTTCCTACAAGTGCCCTCCCTCCCTGAAGGACTCCTCCTTCCTCCCTCCTCCCCTGCAAGCTGAAATGGAATTATGTATTTTTTTTGCCACCGTCTGCTATAGACGGTGTCTCCCAGAGAACCATGGGTAATCTCAGATGCAAATGTCCTATGCAAATCCAGCTGCCTGTTAAAATTAGGAGGAAGCCCAAGGCGGACGCAGTTGCAGGCTGTCACGGGAATCTCCACAGAGCCTTGATGGAAACGTGCAAGGGAGGAGGGCAGCTTTCAAGATGGAGCTCCCAGCCCTGTCCAGGGTTCTGAGGCTCTGGCGCTCTGGGTGTGGGTTTTGGTAAAGCAAGTGTGGACCGCTCACCCAGAAGATGTGGCACCGTTTTCAGACTTTGATTCCCACCCAGCAGTTCTCCATCAGGGGTGATTTTGTTCCCCTGGGGGACACCTGGCAATGTCTGGAGACATTGTGGCTGTCAACACTCAGCGTGTGCTCCTGGCAGCTGGCAGGAGAGGCCAGATGCTGGCAAACACCCTACCATGCACAAGGTAGCCCCACAGCAAAACATCCACAGTGCCGAGGCTGAGAAATCTTGTCCAGATCTATTCCAGCCCCCTGGGGACCAAGGACAGCAGCGGAGGAGGAAGTTGGGTGGCCAGTCAGTTGTTACCTTTACCTTGAAGGGAGAGCTAGGAAGTCCTCCACGCTCCTGAACTCATGCCCGTTATCACCACGTTCCTTCACGGTCCCACTCCTGGTTTCGATTTTCTCCTTTATCCCCTGATCCTGTTCCCGAGCCCCCCTCTAATGTATGTCCTGAGATATGGATGCTTCCTGTAAAATATACGGTGCTGTTTATTGTGCGAATGTGTTTTAATTTACATAAATTGTAGTGGGCTATAGATCTCATTCTGCTGCTTAATTTTTTCACTTAACTCTGTGTTTTTAACATCTCCCCGTGTTGCTGTGTATAAATCTTGTCCGATGCCTCTGACTGCAGCAGAGGCTTCCAGAGAGACAACTGGTCTCCTAAAGGTGTTCACCCAGCCTGCCCCACTGTGTCCTGAGAGGGTGTCCCTGAGTCTCCCGAGAGTAGGATGGGGGTCGTGGTATGTGGTACTTCATTTCCCTAAATATTGCCAGGTTTCTTCCAGAACATGATGCTCCCCATGTTGTTGTCAACACCCGGCATTATCCAATTTTCCAATTTTTCCCCCCAACCTGATTAGTATGAAGTGGTAGGACAGTGTTGCTTTAATTGGGGGAAGGAAAATGGAATTCTAAAAATTGGAGTATAAGTGACACACCATATCCTATGAGTTTCTGGTGCACATCATGGTGATTCCATATTTTTATACATTACAGAATGACCGCCATGATAAGTCTGGTTGCCATCTGTCACCATAGAAAAGTCATTACAATATTATTGACTATATTCCCTATGCTGTACATTTTATCCCTATGACCTACTTATAGCTGGAAGTTTGTACCTTTTAATCCCCTTCGTCTATGTTACCTACGCCCCCCAACCTATCCCCCCTCCAGTAACTAAGGGTTGGTCTCCTGTGTCCGTGACACTGTTTTGATTTGTTTGTTTGGTTTGTTTTTTAGATTCTACGTAGAAGTGAAATCATATGGTATGTGTCTTTCTCTGTCTGGCTTACTTCACTTGGCATAACACCCACTAGCTCCATCCATGTTGTTGCAAATGGCAAGACCTCATTCTGGTTTATGGCCGAGTAATATTCCATTGTAGATTTTTATCGATCCATCGCACATCTTTATCCCTTCATCTGTTGGTGGCCTCCTAGTTTGCCTTCGTATCTTGGCTCTCGTAAATAATGCTGCAGGGAACACAGGGGTGCATTTCTCTCTTTGCATCAGTGTTTTCATTTTCTTCAGATAAATATCCAGAAGTGGAGTTGCTGAATTGTCTGGTGGTTCTATTTTTTATTTTTTCGAGGAACCTCTGTATTGTTTTCCACGCTGGTGGCACTGATTTACATCCCCACCAACGGTATATGTGGGCTCCCTCTTCTCCACAACCCGGCCCCCACTTGGTGTTTTTTGTCTCTTCGACACTGGCCGTTCTGACAAGTGTAAATTGGCATCTCATGATGGTTTTGACTTGCAATTCCCTGATGGTGAGTGATGTTGAGCATCTTCCTTTTTTTTAAAAAAAGTGCTTGTTTATTTAGAGAGAAGGGATTTATTTATTTTGAGAGAGAAGGGGCATGAGCAAGGGAAGCACCGAGAGAGAGAATCCCAAGCAGACTGTTCACCGCCAGCACAGAGCTTGACATGGGGTTCGATCCCATGAACTCTGAGGTCATAACCTGAGCCGAAA
This sequence comes from Panthera uncia, assembly GCF_023721935.1. Lineage (NCBI taxonomy): Eukaryota > Metazoa > Chordata > Mammalia > Carnivora > Felidae > Panthera > Panthera uncia. Next base: position 91,861,545 of record NW_026057585.1, read on the forward strand.
TCAAGAGCCAGATGCTCAACTGACTGAGCCACCCGGGTGCCCCAAGCATCTTTACATATGTCTGTGGGCCATCTGTATGTCTTCTTTGGAAAAAACGTCTATGCAAGACCTCTGCCCATTTCTTAGTCTGGTTGGTTGGTTTTTTGATATTAACTTGTATAAGTTCTTTATATATTTTGTATATTAACCTGTTATCAGATGTATGCTTGGCAAATATCTTCTCCCATTCAGTGGGTTGCCTTTTCATTTTGTCGATGGTTCCTAGAAAGCAGGATCTTAAAAAGTTATTTTCTAGGACCCAGGAATAAGTCACCTTAACAGTGACCTGGAAGGGGCGCCTGGGTGGCGCAGTCGGTTAAGCGTCCGACTTCAGCCAGGTCACGATCTCGCGGTCCGTGGGTTCGAGCCCCGCGTCGGGCTCTGTGCTGACGGCTCAGAGCCTGGAGTCTGTTTCGGATTCTGTGTCTCCCTCTCTCTGACCCTCCCCCGTTCATGCTCTGTCTCTCTCTGTCTCAAAAATAAATAAACGTTAAAAAGATTTTTAAAAAAATTTAAGAAATAAACAGTGAGCTGGTCATGGGGACCTATTTTCCACCCATGCATCCCTGAGGCGGTTGAAGTCCAGAGTGTTCTAGGTACGCAAAATCAGCAAGCCCCCGATTCCTCAAAGAGCAAGTATTTACTGGGGGTGTTCTCTGAGCCGGAATCCATGCTGAGCATTCAGGAGAGAGTGGTCAACAACACAGATGTGGGTCCTTCCCTTGTGGGGTTGTGGAGGACTGGGGAGGAGTGAACCACCAAAGGAATGATGGATTAAATACCACTGCGATTAGTGCCTCCAAGATGTACAGGACACTGTGTGTGCGGGGGGTGGTGGGGGGACTCAGAGAGAATGTCTTAAGGAAAGGACGTGTGGGCAGGGACCCAAGGGATGACAGGAATTACCCAAGCAATGGGGGAGCAGGTCCTCAGGCTTCTCAGAGCCACCTATCGATGAGATGATGCACACGGGCCCAGCACAGAGTGTGCATTTAACAAACGTGGCACGAAGGTCATGGCCGGGCTCTGCGTTGGGTGCTTTTCCTCCTGGAAAGCAGGAGTCGTCCTCGGACAGGTGATGGGCATGCAAACAGAGTTCCATTGCTAGAGGCTGTGTGCATGGTGAGGACACTGTGGGGTGACGGGGTGGGAGCCTTGGGGACGGATGGGAAGGCGGGAGTTCAAGTGGAAGCGAGATGGGCTCGGAGGGACCAGGGGCAGCTGGGGAACTGAGAATATGGATCCGGGGAGACCAAGCCTTATGGGAGGCCTCATCGGAGGCAGCCCCAGTGGGGCTGGGGGGTGGAGTGTCCACCTCTCTGGCCCAGGAGTCACCTCCCAACAGAAGTTTGGGGGCTGGGTTATAAATGCCAGCTTTGGTGGATGTGGGTTGACACTGGGGAATGACAGCTCCTGGGCCAGAGGTTTCCATGTTTACGCGGGTCCTCCTGCCCCTGCTTCACTGGGCACTTCCTAGGGACAAAGGCTGGGTCTCCCCATCAGCCTGGCAGCTCCCTGCAGACAGACTTTTTCTCCTCTCTTGGACTTGGGGGACCGTTGTCCCGACAGGGCATCATGGCCCCGGGTGCTCTGAGTGTCTGCCCTTGAGGGGAGGTCCCCAACCCAGCAGCGTGGTAGGGAGGGGGGCCAGTGGAGGCCAAGTGTGGCACCACCAACACCCACAACACATATGTACCTGTATCCCGCAAGTACGCGTGAACACAGAAAACCTCGCCAGTTCCCCACCTGGATCCTTTCCCTGGGCACAGAGATGCCCCCCCAAGGCGTTGGGGTGCACAGAGCGTTCTTTTCCTCTCCTTGTCTTGAGAGGGAATGCCCAATCACCCAGCCTCTGAGAGACCAAATCCCTTGCAGAGAGCCTCCACGGGGGCCACCTCCTCAGGGACCTGTGCTCATCCCCTACCGCACCCCCCTCCCATGGGGGCCTCACCTCCCGTCGGAGGGGACCCAGCCTTCCTTCTCTCGGGCTTCCCTCCTCTGTCCCCTCGATTGGAACCGTCCCTGCCAAAGGTGCTGTCTTCCCAGCACAGGCCTACACTATCTTCCCGCTTATCAGTCTGGAGCCCGAGGCCATCAGACTTCAAAGACTATATCAAATGTGTTTAGTGGTTGTGTGTTTCTTTTTAATATCAGCAAACTGTATTTTCAGGGAGAAAGGGCCAGAGCCACAGAGAGGAATAAAGGAAAAAAACACCCAGGAGAAAGATTTCGGCTGTAAGGCTGGGGAGGCAGGGTGGGTCCCGATGTGGGCGGGGGGGGGGGGGACTTGCTTCTTAGAGCGGCTCAGCTGCTTTTGAAGCAAACCTGGGGTGCATCGGGTGGGCCAGGGGCATGGAGACACTGGGGACCCCTCTTTATTCCTAAGATGAAAGGGGGAGGAAAGAACGGAGTTTTCGAGCTTGTGCACATGAAGCCAAAATCCACCTGCAGACTCCTGTGGGCCCAGTGGTTAAGGTCACAGCCCTGGAATCAAACGGCCCAGCACAGTGACCGGCAGGGCTGGTGAACTCAGACTTCTAAGCCTTGGCTTCCTCGGCTGCAAAGTAGGGCTGACCATGGCGCCCAGCCTCAGGTTGTTTGGAGAAGTCAGCGGGATGACGGCTGGAGAGAATTTCTCGAGCGATAGGCCACTTTTGGAGAACGCCACGCTGAGCCTCCCCGGCATTACCGTGATTCGCCAGGGCACGGAGGCCAGCCCAGCCAGAGGCGGCAGGCCCTGGGAGGTCTCCGGGATGGCTGGGAGGTAAGGGGGCTCGGGGGCAGGGTCCCCGGTCTTTGCGTCGGCCCGGCACCTGTTCAGGGTGGCTTCAAATCGAGGCCATCCCGCGGAGAGCCGTGGAAGGAGGCGGCCGCACCGTCTTGCTTATGGCTGGGCACTGGGGAAAAGAAGAGGGTGTTCACGGAGGGCAGGTGGTGTGGGCAGACGCTCCCCACACCGACCTCAGTGCGTCTCCACCACCCTGACAGCCGCGACCATGGCTCCCATTTTTCCAGATGATGTGACCCTCGGGAATGGTCCCCGGGAAGCCGGGGAGCTCCAGCCATCCCTGCGCCTCCGGCTTTCCTGAAGTCCCCCTTCTCTGCCTTCCGCAGGTTCCATTTCTCCTTCAAGTGCTTCTCAGCCTTGTGTTGTCCCCACCTCCAAAGGCAGCCTGGGGGTGTCCAGCTGGGCCACGTGGCAGGGGGGACGCCGGTGGGAGGGAAACGCGCCCCAAACAGGCTGCAGGCGGTGGGTGTTGACATCCCAGCACCCAGGCCGTGAGTTATGGCCCATTACCCGCTGCAGAGGCTCTATCTCTGATAAGGCTCTTTATGAGCTCCTCCATGACTAGGGAAAGGTAATTGCATTTTTAGTGCCCTGAAAAGGTAAAGGAAAAGGTTTGCTGGGTTTCCATCTATTTAGGCGTGAGGACGCTGCTGTATGCATACAGAAGCAGGGCTCTGTGACCAGCTGATAGGTAACTGTCCGGGGGGAAGCGGCTAATGTGACAGGTACACTAACACACGGACCGAAGTACTCACGCCCTATCCCCCAGCTGCCTGCAGGCCGGGCCTGGACAGAGTGGGGACTGTGCCGGGCAGTGGTTAGGCATCCTTTCTGCGCGGGGCAGGGAGGCCCCAGAGGCTTTTGGGTCAGGCACCAGGTTAAAAGGTTTTTACCTTATCCCACAGGTGATAAAAAACCACCGAAGGCCTTTGAGCCCTTATACGGCATGAAAAACAAAAAAAGTGGAATTTAGGGACTTAGTGTCCAGGATGGCCAGGTACGGGTTAGCAAATTTAGCAAATAAAATACGGGATGAATAGGGTTTTTGTTTGTTTGTTTTTTAGCATATGTGTGGCCCGTATCATATTTGACCATGCAACATTTGGGATATACTTATGCTATAAAATTATTATTATTATTATTATTATTTAATCTGAAATTCAAATTGAACCAGATGTCCTGTTGTTTATCTGGCAACTCAAACTGGAAGGAAAAAGGAAGATAAAAAGAAGATTAGGAGGGCACCGGGGTGGCTCAGTCGGTTAAGCATCTGACCTCGGCTTAGGTCATGATCTCATGGTTCGTGGGTTCGAGCCCCGCATCAGGCTCTGTGCTGACAGCTAGGAGCCTGGAGCCTGCTTCGGATTCAGTGTCTCCCTGTGTCTCTTCCCCTCCCCTGCTCACGCTCTGTCTCTCTCTCCCAAAAATAAACATTAAACAAAATTAAAAAAAAAAAAAAGAGGATTAGGACATTCAGACTCGCTTTCCGGTATTTTACTCAGTGCTTTCACTATTTAACTTTGTTTTCTGGTTATCTCATAACAAATACGGCTTTGTCCCTCAAGTGACTGTTACAACCGAGCAGAGGCACGCTCACATTCTGTCTCTGTCACATACGCATCCATGAGCCATGGATTCTGAAATGTCTTCCTTCGACACATTTGTGTTAAATGTCTACCGAATGCTTTCGTGGGCACTGGAAGCGATCTGGGGACGACTTCAGGAAAATATCTAGAAACGTGTGTGTCTGTCTCTATCTGTATTTCTCCAGAGTCTACTTCGTCTGTCTCCCTATTCATCTTTGCAACACACACACCCATTTATTTTGTGTGGGCGCGTTCTTGTGTATGTGTACAAATATATACGCACGTGCATCGTGTGGAGCCTTAGGGACGAGCGAGATAAAATACGTTTCAACAAATAACAGTAAATAAGGATGAGGTGCCCGGTTCCAAACGACTGGGCACTCTGCTGTTCTAAACCAGCCAGGGCACCGGCATCGATCAACTACTTCCCGTTTGTCACATCGATGGCCTCGCTTAATTTTCAGAGAGCCTGTGAACCGAACACACTGGCGGCGGCCGGGGAGGGCGGTGTCATAAAGATCATACAACCAGGAGCTGGGGAAGGCCACCTATAGACCAAGCCTTGTGTCTCATACAAATGCACATGGTGACAAACCAGTGGATTAGGACAATCTGACTCCCGAGGTCCCTGGCTTTCTGCTATGTTACATAATCCCAGGGGGCTGTCTATCTTTCTTCCTGGAGCCCTCCTTCGGATGACCCCTACGCCTCGTCAAGGTAAGGGCTGAATTCGTTAAAAGACTCTGGCTTCTCGTTGGAGGACACAGGCTGACATCACCCCGTAGCTTTGTGGGCCCCGGCAAGGGCGTGAGGCAGGATTTGGAGACGCATCCGTCAGCAGAGGCTGGATCTGCAACGCAAAGCCTGATGCTTTGGGGCCCAGAGCGAGAGAAACAAATGTAGGGGTGTGGATCATCCAGGTGAGGGCTTCCAGGCTCCCAGTTCTTGGGAGAGACGAGAGAGATGATCCATCTGGAGAGATGAGTGGAGGACATCCCTGAACAGCCAATTAAACCACTTTTAATGGTCTCAAAGAATGTATGTTCAAGTTCCAAACCAATCTCAAGACTTAGTGAAGCAGAGATAACTGGGCCTTTGGCCGTGCAAGATAAACTAGCAAAATCTGAAATGCAGGCAATCCTGTTTTACATTAAGGCAAGCGAAAATCAACATGAATCCGGGCTCTTCTCTTATGGCTGTTTGACGCGTGTGGTTACCCACAAGAAAATGCTCCGACCTCTAGAAGACAGCCAGGCAGAGAGAAGACACTGAATGGATGAATGAATGAATGAATGAATGCTTGCCCTGAGGCTCCAACCATTACAGCCAGAAGGGTAGAGCAGAAACTGATTCGAAGATCCAATAAGGAAAGTGGACATTTGAGATTAAAAAGGGAAATAGGCAGGGGCTCCTGGGTGGCTCAGTCGGCTGGGCATCCGACTTCGGCTCAGGTCATGATCTCACGGTTTGTGAGTCCGAGCCCCGCGTCGGGCTCAGTGCTGACAGCTCGGAGCCTGGAGCCTGCTTTGGATTCTGTCTCCCTCTCTCTCTGCCCCTCCCTTGCTCGTGCTCTCTCTCTCTCTCTCTCTCAAAAATAAATAAAAAGTTTATGTAATTATTTTGAGAGAGAGAGAAAAAGAGAGAGAGAGAACACGAGCAAAGGAGGGGCAGAGAGAGCTGGAGAGAGAGACAGAATCCCAAGCAGGCTCCGTGCTGTCAGCACAGAGCCTGACACAGGGCTCGAAATCATGAACTGTGAGATCGTGCCCTGATCTAAAACCTAGTCACACACTTAATGGACGGAGCCGTGCAGGCACCCAAGCCTCACGTTTTTAACATAAGGACAGCCATATGGACAGGTCTGAGTTACTCTCAGGATTAAATGATACACAGAGGCACCAGTAAGGTGCCGGGCACATAACGGGGTTTCCATGAACTTCCCTCTTGTCCATCCCATCCCTGCTTCCTTTCCTGCTGCCACACTACAATTTCAGATTGCCTTGTGTGGCTGGTTTGATGCCCAGGGGGATGCTCACTGAAGGTGCCTTTGATGTATTCGTGAAGGGCCGTCCAGCGGGGCCTCCCCTTGGCCTCATCTTCTGGGTGACTGGCTTGAGTCAGACCCCCAAGAGCTCCCGCTGCCTCTTTCTCAGGACACTCCCTGATTCAGAGTCACCATGAACTCACCCTGGACTTACCCAAGTTGGGCGGCTTTCGTGGGGGCCTATGCTCCCAGGGGTTGGCAGACATTCATTAGGGACACAGGCCCTGGAGTCAGACAGACTGGTTTTTCCAACACTAGCTGTGAACCCTTAGTCAAATCTCTACACCTCTCTTGGCTTCCTTTCCCACATTTTCAAATTTTCCAAATCCCCTGGGGAGTTCTGGAAAAGTTTATGCTACTCTCCAGCTACAATAGCCCACCTTCCTTTTCTTCAAACACATCAAACTACCTTCCACCTCAGGGCCTTTGCACCTGCTGTCCTTCTGCCTAGAGCTCTCATTTGTGGGCTCCTTTCCATATTTTAAATTTCAGCTTAGGTCTGCCCTGACCACCTGGCCAGTAGAATTCCCCTCGATCTTATCAGCCTGTTTATGTTCTTCCCAGCCCTCACAGCAATCTGAAAGGACTTTGTTCATTGATTTTTTTTTTTATTAGCTTAATGTCCAAGCCCCAGCGGACACTTCTTGAAGGCACAAACTATCTTTCTGAGTTCATCATCGTATCCCACGGTACCTGTCACAAGTTAGACACTCAGTAAATATTTCTTCAAAGGAATACATGAGTGAATGGTGCTTATGCCCATAGTAATAATATTCACTGAGCTCTTAGAACATACCAGACACTGTTTCAGGCCCTTCACGGGCATTCTGTTTTATAGTGGAGACAGGACACGGGGAGGTTTAACGGCATGCCCAGGGTCATGCCCACGGCAGATTACCTGAAGTAGAACCAAGATTTAAATGTAAGCTGTTCAGAGGCGCCTGGGTGGCTCAGTCGGTTAAGCATCTGACTTGAGCCCAGGTCATGATCTCACGGTTTGTGGGTTTGGGCCCTGCCTGCTCGGGATTCTCTCTTTCCCTTTCTCTCTCTCTTTCTCTCTCTCTGCCCCTCCCCAACTCCGGCTTTTTCTCTCTCTCTCTCAAAATAAATAAATAAACTTAAAAAAAAAAACATAAACGTAAGCTGTGCAGCCCCAGAGCTGGAAGACTGGATGAGTGAATGAATATGTGAGCAGAGAAGCACGTAACACAATGCCCAGCACACAGTAGGCGCTCAACGTAGGATGGCCGTGATTCGGATTTCAATACTGCACCCTCTCCTACGTGCAAAACGACTTCGCGCGTCCCCCAGGGTTTCCAGATCTCCGCGCCCGTCCACCCCCACCATTCTGTCTGTGGCGTCGGTGTTTCTGTGCCCAAACTACAAAATATATATGTGTATTCAAAGATGCGGTTCTACATTTTAAGCAGCCAGAGAGCTAAATATTTAAAGGAGATATGTGAATTATTGACTCGCCTCTGCAGTGGGTTCTGTTCTTCGGTCCCTCTCAGTCTCACCATTGTCCTTCGACTCCAGCTTCTGGTACTGCCCGCGGCCCAGCACCCGCCTCCCTTGCTTTCCCTGCAGAGAGAGAGGCCGCACCCTCAAAGGAGCGGGGGTCCCCCCACCCACGGACCGTCACTGTGGAGCCAGAGCGCCCCCCCCCCCCCAGAACCCAAGGGGAGGTCGGGGTTGCCCTGTCTGTCTCTCAGGGGCTGGCGGACAGGCTCGGCTTATGTTGCTAGTTTCAGATGATTTCGACTCCAGAAACTTTAATGATCACCTACTGTATGCAGAATCACCATCGCCATCCCCATCCCCAGAAACGATCATTTACTGAGAACTTTCTGTTCCCCGTGTATGTGAATTAATGAAATCCCAGACCTTCCACTTGATTGACAGCTCAAGGCCCCATAAGTTACTCATCTTCTCTGGGCCTCACTTTTCTCCTTGTAAATCAGGTATAATGCTAGCTCTCCTTTATAAGAGATGTATAGTCTGCCCTTCCCCTGCTGGATAAGCTCCTTGGCAAGGCTAGGTTTCTCCCTTGTAGTCATAGATCTATCCCAGTGCCTAGAACAGTGCCTGGCCCCCGGTGAGTCCTCATTAAGCATTTTTGGAAGGAAGAAAGGAAGGCCAGAAGGAAGGCCAAACTGGGCAGGAACCACAAGAATCACGTTCATTACTGGGGCGCCTGGGTGGCTCAGTTGGTTGAGTGCCAGACTCTTGATTTTGGCTCGGGTCATGATCTCATGGTTGTGGGATCGAGCCCTGCGTCAGGCCGCACTTGAATTCTCGCTCTCTCTCTCTAAAATTAAAAAAAAAAATCACATTCCATGACTGTTATCATTTTACTAGAGGCCCCCGCATCATGCCTACAGGCAGGTGACGTCATTATCTCCACTTTGCAGAGGAAGAAACCGAGGCCCCCGGGGACAGTCTTGGAAAGTCCCCGTCTTCAAACCGCTTATGATCAAGAAGGTAAAAGACAGGACTCTGTTCTCTCTTGAAGGAACCCCCGAGGGAGGGGGCCAAGCCTCCTCAGTGCCACCTGGATCCCAGACCCACTAGGAGGGAATGTAGTTTAGCCCCAGCCTGGCTCAGCCATCTGGGTCAGGGTATTCCCCATTTTACAGATGCACACACTGAGGCTCAGAGGCTCTCAGAGACTCTCTGCGGAGAGGATGGGATCTAAAGCCCTTCTACTCCCAGGCTTTGCATACTGAGGCCCCACCTGCTCTCTCGTCTCATTTCATGTCCCCGGAGACTTGGCCCACCCCCACCCCCATATCCCTCACTCTCCACGTTCCAAACACTTGGAAGATCATTGCTCTCTCCCCAGAGCCCACTCCGATGCCTGGGGCATAGAGAAAGAGAGAGCAGGGACAGGGCAGAGAGAGAGAGAGAGAGAGAGAGAGAATCCCAAGCAGGCTCCATGCTGTCAGCACAGAGCCCAAGGCGGGGCTTGATCCCAGGAACGGTGAGATCATGACCTGGGCCCCAATCAAGCACACCGAACCGACTGAGGCACCCAGGGGCCCCATAGTAGGCTCGTCTTAAGGTGTGGTTCAGTGAAAGGGATCTCACCCTCGGGCTCCGGGCTGCACCGTCATGCAGGTTCAGGACTCCAGTGGCCTGAGACTGAACGCCTCCGAGTTTCAGCCCCCAGAGGAGGGGTCACGGCCGAGGGAGGTTGGAGACAGGCCCTGGGGAGGGCATACCACATGGCCAGCAGGCTGGGATCACGTGAAAAAGCATCCCAGGTGGAGTGAACAGAATGAGCGGAGGTTAAGAGGTGAGCAAGGGCACGGTTGTGTTAGGGAACAGGGGCAGCTCAGCGTGGCTGGGGCAGAGGGGCTTTCTGCAGAGGCACGTCACAGGCCGTCTGTCCGAGCCTCGAGAGGCATGTTGGGATAAGAACGGAGACGGCTCTGAAAGCCAAGTGAGAAAATGGGGAGCCCTTGCTGCGGTGTAATCAGAGCTGTGCTTTAGAAGTGCCGCTCCGGCCAGGGAGGGATGGGGGACAGCGGTTGGACGTCCCCACGCGGTGCTCTCCAGACGGGGTGTGCTGACCTGGGGCAGCGGGCAGACATCAGGCGGAGACATCACGTGCGAGGAAGCGGGGGCGCTTGGGTTTGGTGGCTCCCGGCTAGTCGGGGGCAGAGGCGGGAGCGGGGCCTCGTGCTGCCTTCTGGAGCTGGGCGCCCTGGTGCCCGTAGTCAGGGTTACGGAAGGGACGATCGTCACGGAAATCACAGAGGTCACCTCCAGCCTGGCCTCCCCACTGGCTGCTGCCAGGTGATGATTCATCACAAATAAAAAACGGGAGGAAGGCGACACCAGCCACGCGGACCCCGACGCGGGGAAGAATTCCAAATAAATGGGTCCTTTGATCATTGGACCAATTTCCGCAAAGGCTTGTTAGCTCCAAGAAGATCAAATGGGGAAGATAATGAGCAATTTTCAGGTAGTAGGTGCAGCATACAGGGTGACAACCCAATTTAGTCAGATTCTCAATCAAGTCAGAATCCCTGACTTGACGCTATTTGAGGAGTCTATTACTCCATTATGCTGAGTGCTTTGCTGTCTCCGGTCTCCAGATTTCCAGTCGTTAGAGGTATTTATCTCCATGCGATTTAATTAAAGTCTAGTGTTTAATGACACAATGTGCGCTAATTATTTCTTGTTGGTTGTTGAGGGTGTGTCTTTTTTTTTTCCTCCCCCCTTTTGCAACAAAGCAAAACTCTCATTATTTCACTTGGCCAAGGAAAGGTGGAAGGTAGGGGCTGGGCTGGGCGGACCTCGGGACAGATCAGGTGTCGGAGCTTCCAAGAAAAGCAAGGAGACGCTTTGTCCCTTGGATCCCTGACGCTGGGCTCTGTGTCCACATCATCCAGGGGATGAGCCCTCTTTCTGCAGCCCCAACGTGTGGGAAGGACTTAGCAGGTCGGCCTAGACTGTGGCCACTATTCTTGTTACATTGCACACTGTCATCAGCCGGTCTACACATGGAGAAGGAGGATGGGGCCCCTCCCTTGTTACACCAAAGTGTAGCGATTCCCACATAAATCCCTCGCTCTGTTGCTGGAATCTTTGCCGATATTATTCTGAGTCCTTGTCGGGGCAGGACACGTACTGAGGGAAAATCCGACACAGGGGAGTTTAGTCCCGCCCTAGAGCACCAACACCAGAGACAAATGACCCATCTTTGAGGAGGTGATCCGTTCTCAGCGTCCAGGAGATGGACAGGGCCTGGGCTCCCCGCCTGCAATCGAGTCCTGCCCTCCTAGCAGAGTTCATTCGCTCTCGCTGAGCCTCGATGTCCTCATCTGTACAATGGGGCCTATGAAACCCAGTGACGATTAGGAGAGAGAAACGATGTAAGTGCCAAGCATTTGCCTGGCACGTATGCCTGGCTCAGAGAAGAGCAACCTGGATTATTAGGATCATCTTTGCTCTCAGAAGTGCTTGGCAGAAGGGCGGAGCCCAGAAGTTGGTGGCAGTTGGTGTCCGGGAGTTGGGGGCTAGCTAGGGTAAGGATGAGAACTACCATGGAGGGAGGAAGCCCTCTCACCAGCGTCCGAGGGTGATGGTGGCCAGATTCACTCCACAGGGATGATAACTGGAGAGCCCAGTGGTGTATTAGACCCCAGCCCAATGGGCCACTGGGTGAGCAGAGTCCAGATCCTAGAGAAGGAACAAAGACAGGTGCAAGGAGGATTGGCCAAGGCAACAGCCCCTCCAGGCATCAGTGAGCCTGCTGCGGGGGTGTGCTGAGACGTGAAGGCTCTGTGGGTGACCAGGATGGTCCCAGGCCCTCTGGGCAGCAGGCACTATGGAACAGCAGCTCCTGGAGTCGCCTGTGGACTCCACGAGGCAGATGGGATGGGAGGCTGTCCTCGGGTGGCCCAGGATGGGATGCAGCTTTCAGGAGCTAGACCAGGCAGAGGGAGGACGGGGGGCGGGGGCGTGTGGGTCTGGGAGCCAGGGCCACCAGGACGTGCTGCTTGGGCAATAAAGAACAGAGGTCAAGAGCACCGGCTTTGGAATCAAATTGGTCTGGAGACCTGGTCCTTCCCTAACCTCATGTGGGTCCCTCCCCCAACCTGAGTCCCCTTTCCACACCCGTGAGGTGAGACAGTAGGACCTGACCTCAGCAGGTTGTAAGGGGGATCATCAAATGACGTAATGCCTCCCTGATGCAGACCAAGTGCTCAGCGTATCGTCCGTTATTTTTGTCGCTAGGAGTCAGGGAACTCCGGGTACTAAGACCTCGTCTATGGCAGCCCTGAACTGGGGCTTAAAGGGAAGGGTCCCGTTGACCACCTGCAGGTTTTAAAATGCCACAGGGACTCAACGTCTATCTCCCTCCGTCCTCTTGATGAGGCCAGATGTCTTCCCATCAGAAAGCGAGATCCCTTCTGAGAAGCTTCCTTCCACTTACGATGGATGCTGTGTGGCTCTGCAGAGGGGCCCCAGAGTCACCTTGCCTGCTGTCCCTTTTGAGGAAAGATACCACGAGAGAATCTTTCCTCAGGGTGGCTCTGGCCTGTGCTCTGAGCATGGAGACCCTGCTGGGCCCCAGTCATGTTGGGCGGGACCCAGGTCAGTGCCCCAGCCTCTAATAGCCCATGTCCCGTGTGGACCTGGGGGGGGGGCGGTGCGACTCTGCTCGGGAACGATGCTTCCTTCGAGGCAGAAACAAACAAGACAGTCAGGTTCTCTCTCCTAGGGGTCTAGGTGCTGGAGGTCCCAGAGAAGGTGGGTCATCCTACATATTTTTGGACTATGGCTGAGCATTTGTTTTGGCTTTTCATGAGCCCAGAAAATTCCAGAACCTGGCATGATGGCACAGCTATGCCAGCTCACTGCCTAGCTCGAAGCAACCAGCCCCTTCCCCCCTACATCACCAGAATCATCACAGACACCACTGGTCCTTGAAGCCTTACAAAGCCAAGCAGACACGGCCCCTGCACAGTGCCAGGCACTGTGTGTGTGTGTGTGAGACCAGCTCCTGACCTCCACGGGGCTCCCGCCTAGTGGGAGGCGGCTGTCCACGCAGACCGCTACAGGGTCGGGTGAGCAGTGCGAAGATGGAAGCGGGTGCAGGGGGAGAGGTGGGGCCTCCCTGGTGGTCAGGAGGGTGATGTTGGAATTACCCCGGGTCCGTGAGAGGAGGAAAGCGGTCCGGGGACAGGAGCCCCGTGTGCAAAGGCACAGAGAGGTGGGAGAGAGTGGTGAGCCCCAGGGATTGCATGAAAGGTCGTGAGGAATGAAGAACAGGGCCTGGGGGGTGAGGGAGGGGAACGGTGGGCAAAGGACCCAGAACAAGGGACCAGTGCGTCTTACGTCTCTGCTGATGAGCAGGGACCACAGCCCACAGAGAGAGACACACGGGCGTGTGGGGCCCTCTCGTGAGCTCGCGTTAATGCCCAGACCCCAGAAACTTAACAAAGGTCCAGCTGGGCCTTGGGAAACCTTCAGAGGGTGACCACAGATGACCGTCCCCTGCCGACTTCTCCCCTCCCCAGCGCTGGGGCCTTGGCCTCGAGTCAACTGTGAGGAAAGCAAAATGATGGAAGCCAATCCACCACATGCCCCAGAGATTCCAGGAGCGAGGCTCATCTTGCCTGCTGCGGCCGGGAGACCTGGAAAATCACCAAGCAACGGCTGAAGAAAGTAAGGAAAATGGAGAGGCCTTTGGATCCAAGGGGCTCTGGGACTCAAAAGCAGCAGCTTGAAAGGTTTTATGGGAGTTTCTTCAAGGAAACAGATATCTCCACTGACACTTGCCAAGGCATTTTCTCCGGTAACAAGCTTCTTTATTCAGCCAAACAAAGAAACCATCGCGCACAGAGGAGTGAGGAGAGCTGTCAGAGGCTGTTCCGGGGAGAAACGAAAGAGGCTTTTGCCGAACCTAAAGCCCATAAAAGCTGAAGGTCAAGACGGAGGCCCCCCTTCCGGCTGCTTTGGGCGCACAGGACGTTCAAGATGGCCGACCCAGCAACCAGACCGCTGTCGGGCCGCCCGGGGGGCTCCCCCTTCCGGCCTCACCCCCGAACCCCATATTCCCAGCCTGGGTGGGAAGGCAAAGAAACAACGCTAACCCCCTCTTGGGACCCATCGTGGGGTCAGGCAACCCCAAGGTGGGTCCTGAGACCCCCGTGACCTGTGGCCTGTCATTGGACTTCATGCCCCCAGCTCTTCCTGTGGCCCCCCAGGACCCATGCCGCTGGTGGGGAGGCCTGAGCACCTGGCCTGGTCGCGAGGGGGACCAGCACTGTAATCAGACCGATAAAAACGGCAGCCACCAACGCTGCGGAGGGCTTCTGGCACTAACACACTCCGCACCTCCCCCTACAAGCAAGCAGTCCTCACAGCAAACCGGATCAAGGCTCGGGGAGAATACTTCACTCCCCCCATTTGACAAGTGAGGGAGTGGAGCTTGGGTGATTAAATGATTTGCCCGAGGACACAGTGCTGGTAAGAAGACCGGTTGGGGGGCGTCCGGGTGGCTCAGTTGGTTAAATGTCCAGCTCAGTTGTGGCTCAGGTCATGATCTTGCGGTTTTGAGAGTTCAAGCCCCACCTTGGGCTCTGCACTGGCAGCATGGAGCCCACTTGGGATTCTCTCTCTCTCTCTCTCTCTCTCTCTGTGCCCCTCTCCCCATTCTCGCTGTTTCTGTCTCTCACAAAATAAATAAATGAACTTAAAAAAAAAAAGATGGGCTGGGACTCCAACCAGTGCCACCTATTTCAAATGTCCTGTGGTCAGTGGCCCTGTTGTGGGATTCCAGCCAGGCCAGCCTGAGCTGCCTAGTGGGGAGGGAGCCCATAAGAAGGGTCCCCCTTTGACTGTCCCTCTGCTCATCTCAGTCTGGCCATTTGAGTGTGTGTGACCCCTGTGTCTTCTAATGTCATTTAATTCATTAATTTATCGATTTATGATTGTTTTAAAGTTTACCTATTTGAGAGCGAGAGAGAGCGAGAGAGAGAGAGAGCACAAGCTCGAGCGGCAGAGGCAGAGAGAGAGGGAGAGAGAATCCCACGCAGGCTCCATGATCTCAGCACAGACCCCGATGCGGGGCTTGAACTCACGAACCGTGAAATCGTGACCTGAGCCAAAACCAAGAGTCGGATGCTTAACCAACTGAGCCACCCAGATGCTTCTGATGCCGTTTAACTTAAACACTTGTTTAAAAGCCTCCTCCTACCACTCCCCCAAGCTGGTGACAAACTCTTGAATCAGAGAGAACCGAGTATAAATGTCGGCCCCTCCTCTTAGTAATTCTGTGACCTGGGCAAGTCCGTGAACCTCTCTGAGCCTCAGATTCTCCCTGCAAAATGTAGACAAATGGTGTCCTCTACAAAGAGGTGGGGTGGGGGTTCTACAGACTATACGTGGTTCTGCATGGGGCCTGGCAGGTGACACCTGCTCAACAAACGGTGGCTGTGTTGGTTCACCGTGTCTCCGTGTCCACCACCAGGCCTCAGTGGCACACGACACTTAATTAGCTCATTAATTAGTTGGCTGATGTGGGCTGGGCTCGGGAGAGGGGGGTCCGCTGTGCTCCACGTGGCTCCCATTCTCTGCCTGGGCCCATGGCAACGGCAGCAGCAGCAGTGAAAGAAAGCACACGCAGATGCATTTCAGGTCTCTGCTCGTGTCACAGCTGCACATCCTCCATTGGCCAAAGCAAGGCACAAAGGTGAGCCCCAGCTCAAGAGACAGCGGGGCACACCCGGGCCACTCGGGCGGGCATTGCTAAGGGTGCGGCCGTGTAATCCCGGGGCTGGACGGGGAGCGAGGAGGGGGGCCCGTAGCCCGGGCTTCCATAGGCAGCGGCTCAGGTACACTTCCGGTGGCTTTCCAGGCACTCACGCAAGCACGGAATTAGAATGGAACCCGTTTCTTATCTTCTCTGGCACAGTGATTTATCCTAATAAATCGTGTAGCTTCTAAAACCTAGTCAAGTGGGGTTTCTTGCCTCTACGAATGACTCCTGAGTTGTCAGAGTCGTGAATTGTGAACTCGTTTTGTGTGCATGTGTGGAGACCAAGTCACGAGCCTAAGAAAGCCACTTGGAACGAAGCCGCGTAAAGAATAGCTGAGACGATAACGGGCATTCACAGAAACTACCAACGGGTGGACGCCTCGGGTCCCGTCGCTTTGGAAAGCAGCTAGGGATCATCTGACAAAACTGAAGCGAGCCGCAGGCTGTGATTTGAGAAACTTTTAGATGTATGCCCGAGATCTCAGGATATTTATATCTCAGAATATTTGTAGGTCTCAGAATATTTATAGCAGCGCCGTGTGTCACAGCCCAAACTCAGACACACCCCAAATGTGCACCGATAGGAGACTGGGTCATCGCAATGTATTCACACAGTGGAGTAGCACGCAGCAAGGATCAGAGATGAAATCTACCGCAAGCAACAACATCGATGAGTCTTACGAAGCACAAAGAGAACCTGTGTGACTCCACGTGCCCGAAGCTCGCAGGCAAAAACTAAGCCGTATGGTTTAGGGATGGACATGCTGATAATGATACATTAAGCAAAAGCCCGGAAATTATTACCATAAATGTCAGGATGGTGGGTGAGAGACAAGGATGATCAGACGGGACACACAGCATCTTCAAGAGGTGCCAAAGTTGTAGCTCCTGGCCTCAGACGGTTCATTTATACGGGACTCCCTTTAGAGAGATTTATCAAACTGTGCGTTTGTATTTCGTGCTCTTTCCTGTATACGGTATTTCACGATGAAAGTATGTTTTCTTAAGGACGGTTAAGGAAGTAGGGGTATTTCGTTCAGAGAAGAGAAAACACGGGGTGAAGGTAAAACCTGTCTCACAATATTTGAACAACAAGCGATGTGGACGGGAGAACCCTGTCTTCCCACATGGCCCCAAAGGCAGAAAAAAATCAGGACTGGAGAGGCACAGGGTTTCACTCCAGATAAGGAAGAATTTCCGATAACCAGGAACATTAAAAAATTGAGTATATATGTATGTATTTTTGGGGAGGGGGAGATAAAGTCCTTTTTATTTAATTAAGCGACACCAGGGTACGCTGATGGGAATCTTGGCAAAGATCTTGGAGGATGAGTCAATGTCAGAGAAGCCTGGGCCAGGGAAGATCGAGGCTGCCCAACCCCCAGAGGCAAGGCCAGTGTGGAAGAGTGAGGCATTTGCAGCCAGCCAGACCTGAGTTTGATCCCAGCTCCACCACTGACTAGCTAAGTGACCTTGGGAAGGTTACCCCACCTCTCTGTGCCTCTGTTTCCTCGCTTGAAAGCAATACTGCATCTAAATTGTCTGGCACTTAATAAGCCCTTGATAAATGATGGTCATTATTGCTAATAAAAAAGTTTCTCCCAAACTTGAGATTCTGAGGATTCTCTGCATCCAGAAGTATATGTGTTGTATTAGTCAGATTTTTCTTTTCCTCCCTTTCTTTCCTCCCCCCTTTCCTCCCTTTCTTTCCTCCCCCCTTTCCTCCCTTTCTTTCCTCCCCCCTTTCCTCCCCCCTTTCCTCCCCCCTTTCCTCCCTTTCTTTCCTCCCTTTCTTTCCTCCCCCCTTTCCTCCCTTTCTTTCCTCCCCCCTTTCCTCCCCCCTTTCCTCCCCCCTTTCCTCCCCCCTTTCCTCCCCCCTTTCCTCCCCCCTTTCCTCCTTTCCTCCCCCCTTTCCTCCTTTCCTCCCCCCTTTCCTCCTTTCCTCCCCCCTTTCCTCCTTTCCTCCCTCCTTCCCTTTCCTCCTTTCCTCCCTCCTTCCCTTTCCTCCTTTCCTCCTTTCTTCCCTTTCCTCCTTTCCTCCTTTCCTCCTTTCTTCCCTTTCCTCCTTTCCTTCCTCCTTTCCTTCCTCTTTTCCTCCTTTCCTTCCTCCTTTCCTTCCTCCTTTCCTTCCTCCTTTCCTTCCTCCTTTCCTTCCTTTCCTTCCTCCTTTCCTTCCTCCTTTCCTTCCTCCTTTCTTTCCTCCCTTCCTCCTTTCTTTCCTCCCTTCCTCCTTTCTTTCCTCCCTTCCTCCCTTCTTTCCTCCCTTTCTTTCCTCCTTTCTTTCCTCCTTTCCTCCCTTTCTTTCCTCCTTTCCTCCTTTCTTTCCTCCCTTTCTTTCCTTCTTTCCTTCCTTTCTTTCCTTCCTTTCCTGTCTGTCTGTCCATCTGTCTTTCCTTTCCTGTCTGTCTGTCCATCTGTCTTTCCTTTCCTGTCTGTCCATCTTTCCTTTCCTGTCCGTCCGTCCGTCTTTCCTTTCCTGTCCGTCCGTCCGTCTTTCCTTTCCTGTCCGTCCGTCCGTCTTTCCTTTCCTGTCCATCCGTCCGTCTTTCCTTTCCTGTCCGTCCGTCTTTCCTGTCCTTCTTCCTTTCCTTTCCTTCCTTTCTTTCTTTCGGTAACATAGCAGCATAACACCAAATTACAGTGGCTGATAAAAACAAGCAATTATTTTGTGCTCACGGGTCTGTGGACCGGTTACAACTCAGTAGGGTTGGGTCCCGGCTTCAGGCTCAGCTGCGGGCCGGGTTCAGCTCTGTTCCCCGAGTTTCTCATCCCAAGACCAAACACCACCCGGGACACTCCCTGTCCCTGAGGAAGGGCAGAAAGTTTGCGAAGGACACACAGAAACAGACAATATGTGCTAAGGCTTCATCTCAGAAGTGCCTGACCAATACTCCCTCCCACACGCCACTGGCCTAAGCAGGTCACAGGGCCACGCCCAAGGTCAATGCCACAGGGATGTCTGCAAGGCCCCTCCCCTGCAAAAGTCACACGGTGAAGGGGAAGGCAGGCCAGGGAAGAATTAGGAACAATACTCTGATCGCATGCATGCGTGTGGCATATTCAAGAGTTACTCTGTTCAGTGTAGGAGAATATATTAAAAAAAAAATCTTCTTCAAGAACCATGAGGCTATAAAATATAAGGTTCAAAAGCCTCAGCCTAACAGTGAACAGTGAAAATGTAATTTTCCCATTTTATTGGCTTATATAATAAAATCGTTGCATAGCTGATTAGTTTTAATGCTCCATGATATGTCGGCGAGGAGGTACATTCAGAGCTCTGGGGTCTTTCTTCCTCTTTCTGGTTCTCACCTGTTGGCCAAAAGACCCCTGAGACTCACCTATTCCTGGTTGAAAATTGCTTTTGCCTTTTTTTTTTTCTTTTTTCTTCTCCATTCTCGGACTCCTTGGCAAGTTGAGATTTCTGTTTAAGGACCTGTTGTGTCAAAGCAGAGATGCTTGGAGAGGAGGCCCCCAGAGTCCGGGCTTAGGTAGGGGCAGAATAAAGTGCTGTTCCCCTTCAAAGAATTTTCACCAGCTCAGCCGGGCCCCTGCCCAGCGGGACCCCCGGCCTCTCTTAGCATTTCCTCTCTGGCTGGCAGCTCCCGCCTACAGGACGAGTGGCTGGGCTGTGTCCCTCTGGCCATTGTGCCTCGTCTCGGGAATCACTTACAGATGTGCCTGGGGGGTACAGCAGATTGGATGCACCCACGGGGGGGGGGGCTGGGTCTCTGGGGATAACTTAAGAAAACAAAATGGCACGATGCAGCAGGGAACGGAGAAGACAGAGCCTTGCAGCCTTGCCTGGATCCAAGACTGCCCCACACAAGGGATGCGGGAAGCCTGGAGAAGCTCTACCAGGGTGCGGACCATCAGCGTGCCCGCCACTAACTTTCCATGGGAGCCACCCAAGGTCGCTTTGCCTCTCTGTGTCTAGTCTCCATATAGGGCTGGGTTTGAGGACCCCCTCCATTTCCTTTCGGGGGAGAACACAGAGCACGATCAAGAGGGAAGACTTCAGGGCCCAGCGTACAGAGCTCAGATACGGGCCCCGATGCATGAACCCCTGCTGTGTGACCTCGAGAGAGCCACTTATGTGCTCTGTGCCTCAGTTCACTCAGCAGAAAAAGCGTGAGACCATCTCCGCAGGTGGCTTCCAGGAAGAAATAAGTTAACACGTCTGGAGCGTTTAGAACAGTCCCCGGCGCAGAATAAACCCTCCGTCAGTGTTACTTCCTGTTATTATGATTCCAGCTTAAGATGCTAAACCACTTTGCTCCTTTTTTAAACGTGATTTATGCTTTTAGGCTGCGAGGGCTATTAGGCTGACTACGTGAGGGTGTAATATATGGGATGGGGGAAGCAGTAAAAGCACAATCTATGTGGAGATGCCGAGCCGTGTGGCAACTGGAACGGATCCAGCAAAGAGCTGGGGACAAGATTAAAGGTCTGAAGGATGGCACCTCCCGGCCAGCAAGACGGAGAGTGGATTATTTACTACAGCAGAGGTGGAGAGGTTACGGGGAAGAACTCCCGGGCACCAGCTCTCCCCTCACAGGGGGAAACTTTGCGGGTGAGACACCAGCTAAGCTTCTGGATGATTAACTAGGAAGGCAGGAGAGCTGATCGAATCTTTGCCCACCCGGCAGAAGGGTGCGCATCATTACCTAGCCGCTAAGATTTACACCCAGGTGTGAAGTTTCGTCTCACGGGATCCTCTTCCCCACCCCCCGTGCCTCCCTAAACGAGACAGGAAGGCAATGTTCGGGTTCTCAGAGACCGCCTGTCTGGGGGAAATGTAGCAAGAAACGCCAGGGAGATTCCGGGGAAGTTTAAAACAACACCATTTGTCTTGTATGACCTTGAACACGCGAGCCCCAGTGTCCCCACTCAGAGTAAGCGGACGGCATGAAAAGCGATGGGGCGCCTGGGTGGCTCAGTCAGTTAAGCATCCGACTTCACCTCAGGCCGTGATCTCCCGGCTTGTGAGTTCGAGCCCCGCGTCGGGCTCTGTGCTGACAGCTCAGAGCCTGGAGCCTGCTTCGGATTCTGTGTCTCCCTCTCTCTCTTCCCCTCCCCTGCTCGCTCGCTCTCTCTCTCTTTCAGAAAATAAACAAACATTAAAAAATCAAAAAAAAGAAAGAAAGAAAACTGTACTTACTGAGCACCTGGCCAACGCACCAGGCTCTGACTCCAAAGCCACAGTCTCTGACGCCTCGTGACCTAAAAAGTAATTGAAAAGGCAAAATTCAGTCGATAGATTGCCTTCTGTTTCCATGATACTGGACATCCCGTCTGATTCTTATTTCCTGAACTGAATAAGCACTCGTAACTCCTGGAACGATGGTACCAGCAGCCCACGAAGGGATGTGAGGACGAGACCATCCTACGGTTCTAGGTCCGAGACCCATCTCCTAGTCTGGGAGGTTTGGGGACAGGAAGTTGGTCGTTACGTGGCTGTGGTTCGGGACAGCTGCACAACTCTGTGGTCTGGGGCTTCTCTTGTTAGACCGTGGCCCCCAGGCAGAGCCCATGTTGGTCACGGCGGGGTGGGGGAGGGTCCAGTAGCAGTGACCTTCAGCTTCAATGGCTCACATCCACTAAGTGTCATTGCTCTCTCCCGCTGTGCGTCCACTGCAGTGGAGGCTCCACGTTGCCCCAGGCTGATGGCTCCAGTCTACACACCCCTCCACCATCACTGCAGCAGAGAGAAGGCGATTCTGGACGGTCTTGTGCCAGCTCGTAAGGGCTCCCGCCCCGAGATGACCCACGTCCCTCCTCCTGACAGCTCAGTGGCTCCAACAGCCAGAAGGCGGCGGGGGGGGGGGGGCAGGAAACGCACCCCTGCTGGTACCCATATGGTGAGAAGGGACGCATTGGAAGAGTGGCAACAATGCCCACCACACCCCTTCTCTGAGCCCCACGCCTCCTCCCCCCAGCCCTGCCCGCTCCACTCTCCGCCAGCTCTCCATCACCACCCCCACCTGGAGCAGGATCCTTGGTGGGTGCTTGGGAGAGAGACAGAGATACACGGAGCCAGAGACGATGCGATCCTCAGCTCGTCCCTCGAGAAACAAATGGGTCTTTGACACTCATAACCCATTACCAAGGTAATGCAGTCTCTGGAGTCCTTCTCATTACACGCAGACCAGTGTTATTATTATCGTTTATCATTTGTATGACATAACAAGGATGTGCTATTCTCATTCCTGTTTAAGATCAGCCCCGCTCAGCTCTGGGGGCTGCCACCTCCCCCTTCTCCCCTCGGGCTCCCCTCCCTGCTGCCCCAACCCCGTGGCCCTCCCTCCACCCTGGTCTCCCTGCCTGGCCTCCACACCCCCATCTGCAGAACGCCATCAGGCAGCCTCTGCTCCCCGTGACTGGCAGGTGGCGGCCCAGACAGGAAAGGGAACAAGTTGGCACCTGCTGTTCGCACCGCACCGTGTCGGCCTTGGGGCCTGCGTGATTATCTTCCCACGAAGCAGGTAAAGTGGAAACAGTCATGCATGCCGCACAGGTAGGGAAACCGAGGCTTGGGGAAGAGAATGGCTTGCACAACCCCCCCCCCCACAGCGTGTAAAATCACACTTGGTGGAAGAGGAATTCCAGAAACGGAGGGGCCCCTCCACAGGCGTAAGGGGTCGGTGTCTAGGACCTTGGAGGAAAGTGGGGCTCCCGGAAGGAGCTCTGGGCTTGGAGACAGAGCCCTGGCTTTGGGGACGGATGTGGCCTGTCCCGCCCCACCCCCAACCCCCCAGTAGCCCCGTGAACCTGAGAGGTGCTTCACCTTCCTGAGCCTCCTTTCCTGGGTCTGGAAGTGTGATCCCTCTTCCTGCCCTTCCTGCCAGGACAGGTGAACTAACAGAGCCACTTTCAATATAACAGGAAGTAGCCTGTTGTGTGCCCCTCAAAGGAAGGGGGTTTGGAAAGGCACCAGCTCAACATACGTTAGTATCGTTAAGGTCAAGTGTTCCTAAAGAGCCAGCAGCTCAGTTTGTGGAAGGTCACGAGCAAGAAGATCCATGACCTCAGCATAAGGCTGCCCTTGGGGTTCACAGAATGGAATCGTTTACAACTTCATTCACAGTGCAACTAACAGGCGTCCGACCCATTGCCCACTCTGTGCCGGGGACCTGGGGGCTGCCCTCCGGGAGCTTACGGCCTGGCTAGGGGAGATGGCAATAAACAAGGCAGACAAACATGATAATTTCAAATAGAGATGCAGGTCATGAACACCAACAGGCTGGTGATGGAGTGTGGCTGTCCGTCCTACTGGCCTTATTAATCGTGGGTTCATTACCAGGCGCTCTGACGGGCCTCCCCCTTCCCAGCCAGCCCCTTTGGATTGTTGGCCAAGGGGAGCTTCTCCAGGCACTCACCTCCTGGAGAAAGACTCCCGCAATTCCCCCAGCTGGAGTGCATCGGTCCTGCCTGGAATCCCACCCCCCTTTGTATTCCTCTTCCGGAATTTCAGAGCTGTCTTTTACTGGTGGCCAGGATGAGCAGGCGTCTCCATTTCTCAGATGAGGAAGCCAAGACCTACACAGGTAAGATATCTCTCTAGATTTGGACCCACGACTCACGTTCATCTCCCTCTGAAGCCCCCCGTGTCCTTTGTCCCTCTCTTCCTTCTGCTTCGATTATTTGTGGGTGCCTCCCGCCTCCCCCTCTTTTGGGAAGCTCTTGGCTCAGATTTTCTCTGTGTCGACTAGCCTACGAGCTCCCGGGGCAGGGACAGCTTCTGTCTTACTCATCGCTGCATCCTCCTCATGAGGACAGTCTCTGGCATATAGTAGATGCTCAGTAAACATGGATGCGTGAGTGGGTGAGTGAATGATGGTGCCCCATGGGTGCTGATAGACAGGAAGCTCACTGTAACCGTGTGTGGAAGGGAAGGAGGGAGAAGGAACCAACCCCCCCCCCCCGCCCCCGACTCCTTCAAGGAGCCAAAGGTGGATTCCAACTATACAGGAACAGATAACAACCCAGTCTGCTTTTTTCTAAATTCCTCTAGGGAACCCATTCTCCAAGGCATCGCGGAGGATGGCTCTCATCGGCACTGTCCCAGTGGCCACCCTCTTCCTGCCTGTCTGGAGCCTGGAGCTCCCTCCCCAGGGTCCAGACTGTCTGTAGCCAACAATTAGAACAGTTTGGATCTTGTTAAAGGCAAAGAAAGGTCATGCTAATGAGGACGTCCATTGTCAAGCAGTCCAGAACATGAATGAGCACTAGGCGGAGAGTCTTAGGGGACATCCACACCCACCCTGCTCTGGCCTTGGCTTATCCAGTTGAAGCTGGATTAGGTGATTAGGTTCTGATGAGGTCAAGAGGGTGGGGCTCATGATGGGATTAGTGCCTGTTATGCCCAGAATCCGTGATACCCAAAGACCACCGGGGAGCCGAGTACAAAGCAAAAGCAAAGAGCCTTTATTCAGGCTAGCTCAAGCTCAATCCCCTACCTGCACCGATGCAGCAATGAGATACCGGAGAGAGAGAGCGGGTTTTAAGAGCACAAAGGTTTTATAGGGATCATGGCCTTAGCCGATTGGCTGGGGAAGGGTCGTGGCCTCAGCCGATTGGCTGGGGAAGGATAGACCAATGGCTGCCAAGGTGTGGTCCCAGATCAGCAATTATCAGCGTCACCTGGAACTTGTTAAAAATGCAAATGTTGGGGCGCCTGGGTGGCGCAGTCGGTTAAGCGTCCGACTTCAGCTCAGGTCACGATCTCACGGTCCGTGAGTTCGAGCCCCGCGTCGGGCTCTGGGCTGATGGCTCGGAGCCTGGAGCCTGTTTCGGATTCTGTGTCTCCCTCTCTCTCTGCCCTTCCCCCGTTCATGCTCTATCTCTCTGTCCCAAAAATAAATAAAAAACGTTAAAAAAAAAATTAAAAAAAAAATGCAAATGTTGGGCCTGGTGGTCACAGACCTACTAAATCAGAAACTCTAGGGGTGGGGCTCAGCAATCTGTGTTTGAACAAGTCTTCCAGGAGATTCTGATGCACCTGAAGTTTAAGAACCACTGTGTCTGAGGGTCTCTAACGTGTTTGGCCTCAGTGTATGCAGAACGTTTCTCACTGGTCACCTATGAACCATTGGCTGCCAGCCTTGCTGTGCTGTATAAATACCTAGCACCAAACACCATCCCCAGAGACTCTGATTTAATTGGTTTGGGGAGGGGTAAAATGCTCGCAGGGGTTGAGGGCTCCTGCCTCTGGCCCCTACCTGAGACAAGCCCTCCCTCTTCTACTCACACTTTCCACGCCTCTCACACTCCCCTTCCTCCCACCTTAGACTTCGGAAGAATGCATCAACCAATCGGTAGCCTGCTTTCTTAGAAAACATAAGTTACTCAAGGGGAGAAGGCGTGGTCTGAGGTTTGAGCGGGAACTTCTTTCTGAGGCCATATTGGGGACATAGTCACTAGTCAGCCGGCCTAGGTCTGCTCTTTCATGTCCTTATAAGAAGAGGGAGAGAGAACAGAGCCCTTTCTCTCTCAGCCACGTGAGGACACAGAGAGCCTCTTGGGAGAGGGCCTTCGCCAGGAACCCAATCAGCAGTGCCTTGCTCTTGGACATTCAGCCTCCAGACCTGGGAGAAATGAATGCCTGCTGTTGAAGCCCCCAGTCTCCGGTAACCTCTTAGAGCAGCCCAGAATGACCAAGAGAATCAGAGAGGAGATGGGCGGAGGCAAACTCTACCCTATAACCCTTGATCTCGACTCATCGACCACCACTGTGTATCAGAGTGTATGCCAGACCTTGGATTCTACCTGCAGGAAGATTTGATCCCTGCCCTTGAAGAGAACCTAGTCTTTGTGGGAGGCAGACATATGGCCAATTATTACAAAAACACTGTGCCATAATCGTGGGCTCAGAAGGTACTATGGGATTGCAGAGAAGGCCAGCAGGGGACTACGGAGCCAAGGGGCCACCAGGGAGATCTCCTCGGAGGAGGTGACCTTAGGACCGGAGGCTGGTGGTTGAGTTGCTCGGGATCCTGTCCTGATCTTCGATATCAGCCTCTGCCTCCCAAGCTGGCCTCTCTCCCAATGTGCAAGGTGACCTCTTCTTCCCCAGATGGCGATGTCTCCTCTGTGGATGAACCTGCCAGGGAAGAACCGCCTTCTCGGAACCACCCCCCCCCCCCAAACGGCCAGGCCATGACTGTGTCTCTGGAGGACCATCCTGAAATCCAGGGGGCTTTGGGAAGTCTCTGCGTGGGTGCCAGGCACTGGCCGAAGACCGCGGACAGAGCCGTGCCGGCTTGGGAAGCCTGGGAACAACTCCGTTGCTCCTGCTGCGAAGCGAGCTCGGCCCGCGCTGGTGGGAGGCGGACAAGGGAGGTTCGCAGCCGACCACACTGCCGCTCCGGAGCGCGGGCCTGTCTGAGAAAGATCCAGACTTCTTCCCGCTCTCCTGCACCACCTCCTCTGTCCCCACCGTCATCACTCTCCCCGCGTGTCCCTCAATACACTGTCCCCATAATGTTCACTCTCCCTCAGGGTCTCCATCACCACACGGTCCCCACAGCCACCGCCACCCCGAGTCTACACCACGTCCACAGCCTCAGGGACGGCCCCTCCCCACCTCCTCACCACCGTTAGCCCAGAAGGCAGCCCGTGCCAACCACATGCAAAGCCCTGGATTCCCTCCTTCTCCCTGCGATGCCTCTGGGGCTGGGGACCCCTGGATCTGTGCTGACCCCCTGTCACCTATGGACACATTGGCCTGTCCGTGGTCCTGGAGGCACTGGGTAAGTCGGGTATGACCATGGGGTGCTGGTCCTTCCTGGTGCCCGTGGCCTTCTCCTTCACCCAGGATGCCACCCCTAAGACCCTTGACCTTCAGGCTCCCCCCTCAACACACGGGGGACAGGGTCCCGGGGCCCGTCGGCTCTGTGGCCAGTCTCTGTCCCCATCAGCTCTGCACGGATTCCATCGTCTGCTTCCCCCCTGACTACCACACTCTGGAGGGCGGGTCTCTGTGTTTTTCGTCTGCTCCCAGCATGGGGCTTGGAGCCAGGAGCCTCGCCCCCCAGCAGGGAGGCCTGTTGACCTGGGGTGTTGAACAGGAGAGAACGTTTGCTCATCAAACCCCTGTGGGTCTGGCAGGGCATCAGGGCTTCCTTCCAGGAGAAACATCTTGCCGGGCGGACGCCGGGCTTGGCGAGGCCGGTGCGGGGGCCGGTTCCGCAGCTCCTGGCGGCGGGAGGGCAGGCCTCGTGTCAGCTCGGAAATGAGGTTGCCCGCCAGCCCGCCCGCCACCGCCTGGGCCTTGCACACATTCCTTGTTCAATGAGATGTTGTTTTCAAACGTGTTTCCCAGGGAATCGGTGTGGGGTTTTTTGTTTTTTTTTTTCTCTCTCTCTCTCTCTTTCTTGTTTTTTCCCTCCTCTTTCTGTCTGGCAGAGGAGCACGGCTGCAGCTGCTATTACACAGGCAGGAAACCGGGATCAGGGTTTGCAGGTGGGCCCACGGCCACACCGCTGCCACCCATACGGCTGTCACCACCCCTACCCTCCACCGCCCTGTCACCCAGGCCACCAGAGCACAGCTGGCCCCCTCCTCTGGGGCCCGGGGCACATCGATTTGCACAAACCCGGCTTCCTGCCCTGCACCCAGCCTCCTCTCCACCTGTGCCCAAGCAATCCCCTCCCCGCCCCCCCGCCAGCCCCCCACGATGATCTCCCTTCCTGCCACCTGCCAGGGCAGCCTAGGACTTCTTTCTAAGCCCCCACCCTCCCAGGTCCTCACTCTTGCACCCAGTACTTTCCGAGCACCTGCTCGGCGTCTGACCGTGGAGACATGCCCCCGGCACAACGAGACAGATGCGGCCACGGTCCTCCAGGAGTCTCCCGCTAGTTGGACAGAAGGAGGTGGAGGAAGCCCACAAAAAACAAACTAACTGTGAAAGGCGCTAACGGTTATGACGGAGACCAAGGGATGTGAAGCCAGAGACCCTGAAGGAGGGAAGATTAGGGATACGTCTGGGGGGGGGGGGGGGGGGCGTCCCTAAGGCGGAGACATTTGGCGTGAAACCCCAAGAATGGGGAGAAGTTCATCACGGCAACGGGGGGGGGGGGGGGGCACGGGGGCAGCAGCGCGAGGCGGCTGATGGAGAGCGGACAACAGGAGGGACCCGGGATGGGGGCAGGGTGCAGGGTCAGCTAGTGCTTCCCACGAGAAGGTGGATTTTGACGCTGGGCAGGGGCGGGGCCTGTCTACTCGTCAGAGCCTCTGAGACCCCTCCCTCTAAGGACGAGGAGCCGGGGCTGGGGTGGGGGGTGGGGGCCGCAGCCTGTCTCTCTCTCTCTCCCTCCCCGCCTCCTCCCTCCTTGCTCCAGCCCGGAAAACTGGTCCCTTCTGCTTCTCCTGTTCCTGCAGCCCGACCGCTCGCAGAATGTCGGTAGGGAAGCTTCGGCCAAGTCGGGCAGGGGCGGAGCTTCTCTGCGCAGACGGCGGTCACAGTCACCACAAGAAGCGGGCAGCACGTCCAGGCTCCGGAAACACACGTGCCTGGCTTCAGATCGCACGCCCCTCCTGAGCCGCGTGACTTCTGCCGCGACCCTCGACCTCTCCGCGACCCTCGACCTCTCCGCCTCTCGGCTCTCTTGCCCACGCAACGGGTGCTTCGAGAACCTCGGCGGAGCGTCCTGCTCTTAGCCAACCAAGGCTCCATCAGTAGCATCCGTCATCCTGATTAGCTCCACTTTACACGTGGGGAAATCGAGGCCAAAGGATGAAACCGCCTGCCCCGGGGAGCTCCGAGACAGCAACGGGGTCTCGGGCCAGGATGTCTGACGCTTGGGGTCGCGCCCTTCCCCGGAGGCCCCGGCTGCCACCCCAGCGGGAAGGCGGTTCCCTCCGGGGAACGCAGTTTCCCAAACGCCACCTACTCCAGAGCCATCTTTAAGGGAACGAACACACCCCGCCTGCACTCCCAGAGGGCCGTCCTCTCTTTGATTGCTTCCCAGCCGAGCTCCAAACACAAGAGAAGGAGCAGGCAGGGCCCAGGCGAGAGCCGGAGAAGCCGGCTGCTGACAATAACAACACATTTTTTACCAAATTACCAGCTCCCAGCATCTCCCATTAGTGAGCGATTCTTGCGAGGCAGACACACTAACAAGACGCTTCTGAACTCCTGTCCGCGTTTTCCGCTGCCGATGGGGGAGGCTTGAAAGCTAATGTGGGGGGAGCCGCGTGCTTAATTACTGAGCGAGGGAGGAGGGCGGCGGGAGGAGGGCTTCTTCATCCTTTCCGGATCTTTAATGAACCTTTTAACACGCTTAAAAAAATAAATGAGGAGAAAATTTTTTAAAAGCCCTTTTTAAAGATTTTGGCAGGTTTGATTAGTGGTTTTGAAAGCCCTAAACAGCCACTTAATTGGTGAGCCCTCGTGACAGCTGGTGAATGGAAAGGTAGGAAAGCGGTGGACTTCACTGGCCTTTTCTCTTCTGAGTGCCTTGTCCAAGATGGCTCGCTGGCCCCAGACTCGCCGACCCCCATCTGCTGCCCTCGGTGCCCTGCAGACACAGCCGTGCCAAGCAAGCAGATGGACACAGGGAACTTTCAGGTTATGAAAGTTCTCGCAGCGTATGGGAAGCGGCATCGGGAAGGGCGGTCAGAGGCGGTCCAATGGGATGGGTTTGGGGCACAGCTGGGACCACGAGCAGAACTTATGTGCCCAGAGAAATCTACCCCGGGGGTGGCCTGCCTGCCTGCCTGGCCTTCGAGTCAGACGCGTGCCATTGGGAGGAACTCATGGTGTTGCTGTAAGATCACGGGCTCAGGGGCCAGGCTATTCTGGGTTTGAATCCCGAATTCCTGAACCTGCCTCTCTGTAGATGAGGATCCTGTCCGAGCCTCGGTTTCAACTTTTGTAAACTGGAGACCGTCATGCCTACTTTGTAGGATTGTTAGAAGTGAATAGTTGCATGTGTATGAACTACACATAATTGAAGTAAATAGTTGAAAG
Source organism: Panthera uncia (assembly GCF_023721935.1). Lineage (NCBI taxonomy): Eukaryota > Metazoa > Chordata > Mammalia > Carnivora > Felidae > Panthera > Panthera uncia. Next base: position 91,891,245 of record NW_026057585.1, read on the forward strand.
TACTTGGCACATGGGAGGTGCTCCAAAAGTGTTACTTTTCTTCATTTTCAGCTTCTAGTTGAGTATTAGGAACCACAGAAGAAATCAACTGTATGAGAAGGGATGAGACAGTTACGATATGTGAAAAGCGCAAGGGTATTAGAAGACGGTAAATATCTTGTGAATCACCAATAAGATATAGGGACTCAAACAATAATGGCATGTTGGCCATATTAATAAAGATAGAGTATGTAGAATGTAGGAGGCAATTATCCTATTGTACTATACTCTAACACTCTCACACCTGGACAAATGGCACCATACTTTGAACAAGATAATGGCCAAGGGAATTAGGTCTAGAGAGAGCCTGGGGAGAGGGACTCCAAACCATATCACATGGAAGGTCACTGAAGAAACTAATCCTGTGTAGCCTGGGGAGAGAATGGATGGAGTATAGGTGACAGATACTGGGTAGTCTCAAATGTCTGACTTGTAGTTCTTTGAAAATAGTAAAGCTTTTCTGAGTGGTCCTAACCAGAGGGTAGAAATCCCCCCAAACTGAATTTTGGTTAAATATACATCCATCGAGGTATACATATACACGAATATGTCTCCAGGTTTTGCTTGTCGGGAATATAGGCCCCTTACTCCTGGCAACAGTGACCTGACTTCCCCAGGGGGTTACTTAACCCCCCCCCCCTGCCCTTCTCGGTGTGGGTGGCTGGACTGGGGCTGTCTCCCTTTTTACTCCAGGGATGGACATGTGATCCAGGACTGTCCAAACAGAGCATCTCTCTCTCTCCTGACCATAATGATTGATTCAGGGATGTGTATGTGACTCAAGCTGGGGCCAGTGGGAGCCGGCGAGAATCAATACTGGACGTTAGTAGGGATTGGTGAAAAAGAGGAATACTCTTCCCCCCTAAGAGGATAGGACAGAAGGAAGCCTGGAGCCAGCTACTGGCAGCCCTTTTGGCACGGTGAGGGAAGTGCCTGAGAGCACAGTCAACACAAAGGAAAGCAGGGCCAGGCGATGACAAGAGAAAGATCAACATTTTTATAGTGGGACTTATTATATTTTATATAAATAAAAATATTTATATTTTTGATACTATCCTGATCATATTTTTAGAGCCACCTGGATCCAACCAGACCTGAAGCTCTCCTCCAAACATTGATGTTCTGTGGCCTAAAACATCATTTATTCTGGCTGCTGTTTGAGTCCATTTGAATTCATTTTTTTCTGTCACTTGCTCCCAAAAGAGTTCTCCCTGATGCGGGGGTGGGGGGGGCTCTGTTAAGTATAATACGGCTGTTCCCTCTCTGGCCAAGCTCAGATGACCTGATGGGAGGGGAACCATTTCAAAAGGAGCAAGAGGGGATCAGTTAGCATCTCACGGAGCTCCCCCAAAGGGATTAGTGTCAAACTCTTGGATATACCCCTGCTCCTGAAGAAATGCTGGGCGGGGGGCATGCAGGGAGTAGAATACTTTAATCATGCTGGCACGATTCTAGAAGCAAGGAGCAGACCAAAATGCACCCACAAGGTGCGTTATCACGTTTGTTCATGGTTATTAAGGGGGTGGTTTTTAAAATTCTTTTTCATGTTTATTTAGATTTGAGAGAGAGACAGAGACAGAGCGTGCGTGGGGGAGGGGCAGAGGGAGAGGGAGACACAGAATCTGAAGCAGGTTCCAGGCTCTGAGCTGTCAGCACAGAGCCCGACGCGGGGCTTGAACTCATGAACTGTGAGATCGTGACCTGACCTGAAGCTGGACGTTTAACCGACTGAGCCACCCAGGCGCTCCCGGGGCGGGGGGGGAGGGTGATTTTTTGCACCCTGCCCCACCTCTGGCCACCCCACTGGGCACCGTGAGTCACGTTGCTGAAGCCGCCTGGGAGGGGATGTTACTGTTTCATTGACCATCAACATCAGCATCATCATTATTACATGAAAAAAACCCACCTTCGGAGATTATTGAAATCTCCAGCAAGGACAAGCAGACCCATAGACCTGGCCCCTGATGGCTCCCTCGTGTAAGCGCCTGACAGGGCACTTGAGTTGAATAATAATGCTAATTTGTGTCTAACGAGCTCCTCTCTTCAGCTAGCAGGTCAGGAAGGGGTTGGTGCAGGAGGGCTTCTGGAGATGTGGAGACCTGCAAGCCTGGGTCCCGGGGCAGGCAGAGAGGGTGGCCCAGCCCCTGCCCGCAGGCACTTTGGGATGCCCTGTCTCGGCTGGGTGAGGTGGTGAGACAACCAGGGATCCTCAGCAGACCGCATCTTGCCCCCACCTCCAGGAGCTAACTGTGAGGACTCTGTTCTTTCGGCGGAGGGGGCTAGCCTGCAGGGCATGGGGGGGGTGGACCCCAGGCTCCACAACCGTCGTGTGAGCTCCTGGGCACCCCTGGGCAGCCGTGTCAGCCTCTGGGGCATGGGCAGACCCAAGGGGAGCCCTCAGGTGATTCGAGGGCGCAAGGTCTCGGGAGAGAAGGGAGGGTGAGGCAGCGGGAGGTCTGTCTCGTTGACCTGTGGACGGCCCGTGAGCTGGGGGGATCTCCAGGAGAATTTCAGGCCAAGACAGGATGGCCTGGGACGCCGGTAGGTGGCGGTGGAGGTGAGAAGGGTGAGTGGGAAGCAGGTGACAGCCTTCCCCCCGGGGCGCTCTGCTCTCAAGGGTCATATACACCAGGGCTCCATCAAAGATGTCGTTCAAAGGAAAGAGTCCATGGCTAAGAACAAGATTTGCAAAGCACCAGTATGGCCCATGCTCCCCCATGGCAGACGTTTAACTGAGATCCAGAGAAAAGAGCAACCCTTTCTGAGCTGGTGTTACGTTGAGTCCAACAGGACAAAGGAGCAGACATCCAAGCTTGAATCCTCGCCAGGGCTGAGGCCAGAGAAAGGTCTTGGGGGAATGTGGTCTCCCAGGAGACCTCCAGGGAGCCAGCGGTGGCTGGGACCAGGAGAGCTGAGCCCTGAGGACCCCCAGTGGTCTTGCTGGAGGCAGGAAGAACAGGGTTCATTTCCATGGGTTCTGGCCAGTGCAAGTCCCAGCAAGAGGCTCCCATTGGCAGAACCCCACATCCCCGGGGTTGCAGGGAGTGGGTAGGCCCTAGGGATTGTTTGGGAATCTCAGCCAGAAAACTCTGGTAGAAACAGACACCCTGGCAGGGAGAGAGGGGTGTCCTGGGGCAATGAGTGGGGTCTGCGATGTTACGGATGTGCCTACGGACCGCCAGAGTCAAGCTCTCCCAATCTTTCTATCTCTCCCTGGCAGGTGCAATGCATCCCAGCTCTGTGCTCCCTGCGTGGCTGTGGTCCACCCTTCAGACAGCTGTCTGCACATCTGGGACAGCTGTGGTGGGCCGAGCAGGCACGTCCCATGTGCCAGGCACTAGACAGGGCCATTTCATCCTCTCCGGAAGCCTGGATGCGGAAGAAGCACAGTTAGGGTTCAGAGAGGAAGGATGACACTTCCCGCGTCCGTCCGTAGGGAGCTGGCGGCAGCTGCTTCTGGTTCCTGTCTGAGGGTTCACACCCTTCCCTGCTACGCCCCCTCGGCACTGCCCAGGAGGATGTCGGAGATGACAGTCTCCCAGAGGTGCACATCTGAGTCTGGGACAGCACCTTGGAAGGTTTTTTAGCTGCCATGTGTCCCGGGCTTCCCAGACTGGCCTTTCCCAAAGATGAGTTCACTGGACATTTGTGGGGCCCCACAAGAGTGGGGTTGGGGGCCGCTACTCTTAAGTCTGGAAAACCTTGAATTTATCCAAGGTAAACAAATTTCTTTCTTTCTTTCTTTCTTTCTTTCTTTCTTTCTTTCTTTCTTCTTTCAGGACATCTCAGATCCTTCACGATGATAACGTATCCTGTAAATCTCTGAGAAATGGATCGGGTTTGCAGAATCTCCCTTTCTCGCTGGATCATTTTTCTCTGTGAGGCTGGACTCGGCTGTGCCGCAGAGACAAAAATCCCTCCAGCGCTCCTGGCTCGTGACCACAAAGGGATGGATGTCTCACCCATACTGTGTGTCCCCTGCAGGTTGACCGGGGCGTTGGCTCACGGAAATCACTCACAACCCCTTCTCCACAGGTCGTTCCCAGAGGAGGCTGAGAACTCTGGAGGGTCTTCTCCAGCGGTTAAGTGTTCCAGTGTGGGAGTGACACGTGTCCCTTTCACTTGCGGCTCATTGGCCGGGACGAGTCACATGGCTCAGCCAAGGACAAGGGGGCGGGCAGGTGCATTGCTACCACGTGCCCAGGAAGCACAGGGCTAGAAAGCACAGGGGAGCACCACACCCAGGGGCTGTCTGGTCTGCAGACCATGTGCCAACACTCTGTGGGCCCCATGGCTCTGCAGCACCCAGTTTGGGAAGGCACACCCGGGTTACCCGGTGCCCAGGCTGCACCAGAGGCAGCCCTCCACTTGGATTTCTGTAGTTTTCCTCTCTCCTTCCACTGACGCCTGGAGAATAATAGTTGCCTGTGTCCTCCCTTCCTCCATTCTCTCCTCAGTGGCCCTCGTCCTTGTCACTTCCCGTTAGACACAGGCTAAGCCCTCTTCGTGGGCCCCCTTCTGAGAAGGAGATCTTGCCGCAGGCCTCCCGTGATTGCCTGCCGGCCAAGAAACCTGTAATTACCAGGAAGGCATCGCGGGATCCGAACCCCTCCTTCACAGCAAGCAGTCCCCCACGTCCGCCCGAGTCAGAGTGGGGTTGCAGAGGGACACAGAGGCAGCAGCCGGTGACCATGGAGCAGGAAGTCCAGTTCAGCACAGTCGGACGGAGGAGGCTGCGCCCCGCGGGGCCCACGGAGACCGGGCTGATGGAGGGCATTGGTGTCCAGGGGTCAGGATCATGGGCACTGGATCGAAGTAGGGTGTGGCCTGGGGCAGAATGTGGAACCTCTCTGATCCCCAGTTTCCTATGTGCAAATGGAGATATTAACAGGGTTAAATCAGGAAGCACTGGATAAATGAGACCTGACTGGGTCATACTGAATTTTGGTGGGGTTGAGTCGTTCCCGCTGTCATCGGTAAGATGCGAGGAATAGAGGACAAGGTATAGGTGGGATCAGGAGTCCTGCGCTCCAGCCCCAGCTCTGTTCCTAACTTACCATTGGCCGTTCACCTCTCTTGGCCTTGGCTTGGCCCTGTGGGAACTGGGGAAACTCCCTGTATGTTTAACGGGGTCTACAGTGCCTCTGCCAGCCCCAGAGCTGCACCTACACCTCACTTCCTGCTCCCCTCCCCATTCCAGCTACGCTGGATGGCTCTCTACCAATAGCACGTATTTTGTATCAGTCAGCTACGACCACACTAATGCTGCGTAACAAACCACCCCAAAGCTCAGTGGCATACAATCGTAAGCATTTATTCTCAAGTCCGTGGGTCTGCAGGGTGGCTGGGCTGGGCTCAGCTGAGTCGCTCTGCTTCAGGCTGTGGGCTAATTTCTGCTTCACAAGTTTTCCTTCTGGAGTTCGGGGAGGTTCTTCTCATAGTGGATCACCAGGACATGATAAACCAAGCCAAGCCAGGCCTCCACTCATATCATATGTGACCCAAGCAAGCAATCACGTGGCCAAGTCCGACATCAGTGGGGCAAGAAAGTGCATATTACCTACATGGAAGGAAAAAGGAAGTGGATATTGGTTGACCAATCATCCAAACTATTACAGACGTGCCATGCCTTCCCTGCATCCCTGGTCTCAGGACCTTTGCTCAAGCTGTTCATCTCAAATGCACCATTCAGATCTCGGCTTGGAAGTCACCTTCATGAGAGGAACTGTCTCTGACCCCACAGCGTGGATTCACCCCAGCATGATTGCCCACAGCACCCTGGGGGCCTTGTCTCTCAACCCTCACGATGGGTCCTAGATATCAGCTATGGACACATGGCATGTATTCCCAGCCCTTCTCTGTACCCCCTGCATCTTCTGGTCTGGAAGGCTAAGATCCTCATCTCCCAGATTCCTTTGTGGCTTGGATTCAGATACAAACGAAGTTTCGGAAGGCAGACAGGAGGTGAGTGGCCTCTCTCTGTAGCTTCTGACCCTCTCTGCTGGTGAGGAGAGCTGTGACTCTCCTGCACGAAATTCCCAGGTTGATTTGCCAGCCTCCTGGGGTTCATGGAAGCGTGTGGTCGTGACACTCCCTGAGCTGACTCCCTAATCATTGGACCGCAGCATGGACTTGTCCTTTACCACCTCCTGGTGTGCAGGGGAGTCGTCGGTGGTGCTGGTGGTTCCAAACCCAGATGGCGGGGCCTCCAGGGTGGTCTCAGGGGTCCCAGCCCCCTTCATGGTCCAGGCCTGCATTGTTCTGAGAGTCAACCCCAGAGGCCCAGCCAAGGGCCTGCTTCTTCAGATCTTCCAGTGGTTTTAGAAACACATAATCCCCTGTATTAAGCCCCTGCCTTCTTGAAATACATTACTGCACCCTGACAATGTTTTCATTGCTTGGTCAAGTGCAGTTTTCCCAACAAGACCACAAAACTGCATGCCGGCAAAGCCCGATGAGCTGTGCTCGCAATGACAGCATCTATCACAGTGACTGGCACACAGTAGGGGCACCGTAAATACTGCCTTAAACTACTGGATGCACGAATCCATGCAGTGCCTACTGCAAATTCTTACCATGATAATCAAATGCTATATGGACATTAAAATGGTAACCCAAGGAGGGGTCCCACGTTGCCCCAGGGTCTACCCTCGTCCAAATGCCCGAAAGAAAGACATCACAAACGTTGCCTCCAACGTTACAGCGCATCAGGATATGATCAGGCTGTGCCTCTTTCAGCAGGTAGGAAAATAGACTCTGTGCACTTGGTTGGAAAGCAAGAGGGTGTAATGAGCAGGGAATGGGTGGTAACATCAGGAGGGCATAGGTTCTAATCCTTGCTCTGCCACTTACAAGCTTCTTGGCTTTGAGCAAGTGAATTAACTTCTCTGAGACTCAGTTTTCTTGCCTGTGAGATGGGAGGAGATAACATGCATCTTACAGGGAAGTGAGTACTTTGTATATAACCCATGCCAAATAATTGGTTGTTTTTCTTCATAGCCTAAAGCCTGACATGGGACAATTGTTCACTTGGGGGTTCCCATTTCAACTCGTCAGAGGCCTTGGGGTCCCGCCTGGGCTAGGGCACCCCATTGCTCCCACTCATGAGCCTTTCGGGCCACCGGCAGCCGACCATCCTTCGACGGGGAATGTTTCAGTGGGCCCTTTGGACGTCTGCACTGTAGCAGATAAAGGGTGCTGTGCGCCTTCCTGGTGGTGGCAGTGTTACCGTTGAAACATATGGGATCTCGTGACAGGGACAGGATGTGTTACCAAGTGAGGATTCCCCACCACCCTCTCCTCCCGGTGAAAATGCTGTCTCCCTTCCGGCTCAGTCCAATCTGCTGCACGGGGCCAACTGCACATGACGGGCCATCACTGGAGGGGGCGGGGAGACTGGGAGCTGAGCCGGCAGAAGAAAGTGGGAGGACGTAGCCAGACTGCCTCTCTCCACTGCTCTACACGATAAAGAGTTGGGGAGGGGGGCGTGGGGAGAAGGAGGAAAAGTCTCAGTGCTGGGGTTTGGAGAGAGAGAGGAGGGATAGACCCAAATTATGGAGAACAGACCCCCCCCACCCCCCCACCCCCACCATTCTAGGTCAGAATGCTTCCAACGCAAGCCTGTACGGAAGGGGAATCTCTAGCTTCCGAGATTTCGTGGGTTTCACAACACATAGATCACACAGGACAAGGGGCACGTTGACTCACTGTGACCCAGGAGGCCAAGGGGAAGGACAGAGAGACCCGGGTATTTTGATGAAGTGAGGGGCACAGGAAACATTTAGAATGAGGCCTCCCAGGAGGGCGGGCAGGGGGAGAACGGGTACCCTTGGGTGATGGACGGAAGCTTCATAGATGCCTCGAATCTGCCTCTCCACTCAGGGCATCCCCGGCAGAACCTTCTGTGGCAGAAGCGGTCAAGTCTCTGATTTACCTCTAGGCCCTCCTGGTTGCCCTTCCTGACCTGTGGGATCTGCCTGCTCCTGGCCCTGGACTTGGCAGAGGAGAGAGCACGCAGGGCTGGGAAGACAGGACAGGGACGGAGTCTGGTTCCAGACTCAGCTCCACACTTCCAGCTGCAAGGGTTGGGCAGACGCTCTTACCTTCCCGAAGCTCAGTGCCTTCAGCTGTGAAATGGGCGTAGCGATACCTACATCACAGGGTTGCTCCGGGTGGAAACAGTAGGCTATTGAAAAGGGCTTGGATGGAGGGCTGGAATGGGGGAAGCACTCAATCCATGACGGTTACCATTTCAGAGCCAGCTACCCATCCTGTCCCGTCCTGTGCCCCCTGGGGCCATGCCCACGTGAAAACCCTGGGGCCCTGCAGATGTCCTCATGCCCCGCCTCTTGCCGGACCCCCAAGCCCTTCTCCCGACATTCACTGTTTTCCATGACACCCTTGGTTTGAGGAGCTAATTTTAATGAAGAAGATTGATTAATACTAAATTATCACCTTTCTTTTGTGTCCCTTTTGTCATTTAGAAATGGAAACAAAAGACACTCTTGAGCTCAAGTCAAACATTTACCAAATTAATTCTCCGCAAGAAAATGTTTGGGATTTCAAGGGTTGGTGGTTTGTGGTTTTTTTTTGGTTTTGTTTTTCCCCTCTCCTTAACTATACTACATCATAAAGTAATTGCCTGATTAAGGGAAGCGCAGTTTGGAGAGTGACACATTTTTTAAAATTAGAACATGCCTGCTAACGGACACAGTTATGCAACTGGTTTTCTCTTTCCCAAACAACTTGGTTCTCAAGGAGGATGACAGCAGAGACAAGGGCAAGCAAGAAAGTCGAGATGCAGCAAGCAGGCGAGGGCCGATGGGTCGAGCGGGTCTTTGGCGACCCAGTTCTGCCCCCCTCCCCTCCCTTGACACCCTGCAGGGGTCTGCCTCCCACCCCACCTTCATTCATGCAGACCTGCTCTCCGAAAGGCCTATATTGGGAATTCCTGAGAAGATATCAATTCAAACAATGCTGACCCAGCCACGGGTCAACCAGGCACAGGGGCGCCGGGCTCAAAGACCTAGCCATCCAGGCCAGCACAGGAGACACTGCCATAAACACGCAACGGCCACTGTGGACGGATACGTGGTGTTGGGAGGGTCAGGGGGAAAGTGAACCTTACCTCCCGCCACTGTCCCCACGAGGACGCTCCAGCCACCCTGGCCTTCTCTGCAGCCCCACCTCTCCACGCTCAGTTCCCAAATTCTGTTCCCTCCTGTTAGAATTCTCTTCCCCCCTAGACGTTTGCACAGCTGACCCCACTGCACCAAACGTCCCCTCCTCCCAGAGGCTTCTCCGCCCGCCCGGGAGGATGTGGCAACCCTCCCCCAGGCCAGCTACTCTCTCTCACTTCCCTTCTACGGTGTCCACAGCGCTGGCCGCACCTGACGCTCCTTTTCTGTATGTCTGTTTCCAGGTTACGTGTCTATAGTCTCAAGCACTGGGCTTCTCTATGTCCTTCCCTTCTGTCTCTCCACTGCCTGGACTTGGACCCGGCAGGATATTCGTATCCAACAAATATTTGCTGGTGAATGAATGCATGCATGAATGAATGAACGCACCTACTTACCTACTGCCCTTAAAAGGGGAGTCCTTATTTCTCAGGGATCATACCTTTAAGTTGTTTCTGGCACACACTTCCTGGGGGGGGGGGGGGGGGGGGAGAGGCAGATGAGGAAAAGAGGGTCACATTGGGCATTAGGAGTTACCCGTTCTAGTTCTGCTCCCGGCCGTAGAGAAGTGACCTCCCCTCTCTTTGGGCCTCACTTTCCCATCTGAAATAGAAGGATTTGGGCTGGATGATCCAGGAGATTCTCCTAACCGTACACGTAGGAGTCCATAAATAAAGCCGGAGAAGCCAGTCACAGAAGACCACGTGTTGTATGATTCCCTTGGGACGAAATGTCTAGATCAGGCGACTGTACAGAGACACAAAACAGATTAATGGTTGTCAGGGCTGGGGAGGTGGAGGGGAGGGGAGGTGATGGTTAAATGGGGCGGAAACTCTTTTTGGAAAGATGAAACGTCTTAAATTTTGTCATGGTAATAGTTTCTCAACTCTGTGAATATACTAAAACCCAAGGAGTTGTTAAAAAAACAAAAAGAAAAGTAAGTCTGACTTAAAGTATTCCCCCACAGAACCAGGAACGGGTGATTAGAGTGATGGTCCTGGAAACTGTACCCCATAGGTACCTGCTTCATACACATGAGCCACTGGGGCCTTTGGAGGCAAGAGGGGGTCAGGGTCAAGGGTGGGCTTCCTGGGCTCTCTGCTCCCAGAGCGCTGGGCGGAGGACTATGTTCCCAGACTAACGTTTTCCTGACTCCTGACTTCGTTGACAAAAGTCGCCAGCCCCCCCGGAGCTTCCTTTTCGAGACTCCTTGGAAATTCCCCGTGGCGGGGGATCTGTGTCCCGTCTCGGTCGGGCACCAGCCCACCTTCTCACCAGGTGCTGACCATCCACGGGACACCCTCCGTCCTGAGCCTTGATCCATCCCCGGTCCTCCCTCCAGTCACACAAGGGAAAAGTTCGCCCCGTGAGCAGGGGGCAGAACCAGGATTGGAACACAGCAGCCTGGGCCCCAAGTCTGTCCTCTTAACCCTCACACCTGCTGCTCGTCAGGGGGCAAGTGACAGCCAATGAGCTGGAGGGGCTGCCTGCCTCACCTCGGGTTAGAGGGCAAGTGATGGGGGGGCGGGGCAGTGATGCTTGGGGCCTGCCACCGAGCTGCTCTGTGGTCCGGGCCACGTAGTGCCCACAGTCACCGCCACGGGGAAGGCTGGCCCCTACCTGGGCGGGGGCTGAGCCAGGAGCTGAGCAACCACATCATCCCAGGGGAGGGTCCCGGCCATCCCGGCAGGGAAACAGAGGCTGGCAGCCTATGAGCGCTCCCTCTTGGGATCGGACCCAGGCCTGTCCCGCTCCAAAAGCCACCTTCCTCCCTCTGGCTCTTTGAGCATTGCCCGCTTGCTCACTGAGCTGTGGGCACTCAGCCCATCCCTTCTCTCTGCAACCTTGTTGTCTCAGCTACAGCACGGATATGCTGAGACCCTCCCCCCTTCCGGCAGGGTTGTTCTGAAGAATAAATGGGATACGTACTATGTGATACGTGATGTCGTATGATGTCATACGTGGTGTGCAATATAGCATAACATCATATAAATTCTATACCATGTAACAAAGTTTAATATAATTAGATCGATGTAGTATCGTGAGTATAAATATATAGTCGACAATAATATATATAACTCCTTCCGCTAGAACATAGCAGAAAGAGATAGCATATGCGACCCCCTTCTAGAATGTAAGCTTCCCAAACCGGCCGTGGTCTCCAGCACTAAAAAGCGAACCTAGCAAATAGTAGGCACTCAAAGCAGACTTATTGAATGAATAGGAGGATAAGCCTATGGAGAGGAGTGGGCACCCAGTAATTTCTAAGTCAGGGCAACTATTACCATTGTTAAAAGCAAACTTGGGGGCACCTGGCTGGCTCAGTGAGTGGAGCATACGACTCTTGATCTCGGGGTTGTGGGTTCAAGCCCCACGTTGGGTGTCGAGACTACTTTAAGAAAAAAAAAAAGTAAACCCGCCCCCCACCAATAATCGCCAAGATCAACCCCCTGGTCCACGCGGGAAGGGCTGGGCGCTGGTAACACAGTTGTTGACGCTGGCAGAGTTCTGCCCCAGAGGTAACCGTTCGCCCTGGTGACGGACGTCTGTCAGCTCCTTCCTCCGCATTCCCCACGCCCGTGCTCCTGCTCTCCGGGGATGTCCACACCCTAGGTCTGTATGCTGTGGGGGCAGGAGATCTGTAGTCATCGGGTTGATATGAAATGGAGCAAGATGGCCCACAGCCCTGCCTCCATCCCCGTCAGACCTGGATTAACCATTTGGCTCAGTACCGGAGGGCCTCCCGCCTGCAGACCTGACCCCCCCAACCGCACAGGTCCTAAAGGTCCTTGGAGACACACAGGTGAGCGCAGCCTGCCTTCTGCCCCACCTGGGCTGGGGGAGGATTCAGATGACTAATGATCTGAACTCCTGGAAGCCCGAGCAGATGCTGCCGGTCCCTGGAGTCCCACGAAGCTGTCCATCCGGAGCTGAGGAAGTCACCGCGTCCTGGGAGTTTGGGGACCAGCTGGCTCCCGAGTAGACAGAGCATGCAAACTTCAGGGACAAGAACACTGGCAGGAAGGGATGAGGGGGTGGGGGGAGTGGGGGGGGAGAGGGAGCGGGGGAGGAGGAGGATGTGAGCAGGAGCGGGGCTTGGCTGGCAGGAAAACTCGATTTTGTGCAAATCTGGGTCTGAAATGAAATGAGCCTTTGGGGATGGAATTTAATATTGTCTCAGAGCCTTTGTCTTCATTTAGGGCAATGGGATTGCGTTTCTCACGGCTTCTCGCTTTGTCCGGTTACATTTATTTCGGATTTATTCACTTATGAGTCTGGCAACAAGAAGTTGAAATGAGTAAATGTACTTTTTTTTCTTGAGCTACATTAATTTCACTGTGAGATTTATTCTGCCCACTGCTCTTTCCACCGTTAACTGGCGAGCTGCTGAGGCCCACCTGGGGGTGGCATCCGGAGAGGTGAGGCCGGTGAGGCAGGGCTGCTGTCCCCAGCAAGCCCAGAGCCTGGGAATTTTCAGCGGGGGCCGCAGCCCTGAGACACTGTTTTCCCCGTGGGGCTGTGGTGAAGGGGGGAAGCGTCTACGTGACAGGTATCATCCTCCGATGCCGGTCACCAGGCCGGGTACGTGTTGGGCGTGCTGGGTTGATATGTGTCCCCCAAGAAGGTATGTTGAAGTCCTAAGCTCCCAGTCCCTGTTAAGATGATCTTCACTGGAAACAGGGTCTTTGCAAATGTCATCAGGTTAACGTTGTTAGGGTGGTTGGTGTCCTTATAAGAAGAGGGAAACTGGACACGGGATGCAGGAAAAACACCATGTGGCAAAAGAGCAGAGACATTCAGCACCACGGACAGTCGGCCACCGCGAAGCTTGGAAGATCCGGGAAAGGATTCTACCCGGAGCCTCGGAGAGGACACCACGGCCCTGGACACTTTGATTTTGGACTTCTAGCCTCTAGAACTGGGAGGGAATGAGATGCCTAGGTGTCAGGGGAGTGTTTGTGAACATACAGACCAGAGTGTACGAGCGGGGAAATGAGCCATCGGGAGGCTGGATTCCTGGGCAAATGAGGGAGGAAGGGGCCTCGGTGAGCGAGGCGGGGAGCAGCTGGGGGGCAGTGAGGGGGCGGGCGAGTAGGGCTTAGGTGGGTGGAGCGGGTGGTCTTTTCCCTGAGGTTGGAGCCTTGTCCACACTGGCCAACGTAACCCGACGTTGCCCCAGAAGTTGGGGGACCGGGGGCTGGAACGGGGTGCTGCCGGGTGATGACCTTCCCCTTCGGTCAGGCTTCATGGGAGGAGGGGTGCTGGCCTCGCAGGGATCACTACTCCCACAGTTTCGGGAGCTTACAGCAGGAACCACCACCCTTTTCCAAGCAAGAAAAAGCAGGAATAAACGCCAACACGGTCTGGTGCCGTCTTCTGTCATCCCCCACGGAGGCTGGGCCCCTGGGCCCCTCCTTCTCGGGTGACCTTGCCCAGACGCAGCCCAGCCCAGCGGGTGCTTCCAACCAGGCACACGCCGGCTTCAGCCAAACTTTCGGCCCAATGGGGGGGGGGCAGTTTGCCACTGAGTTGACTGGTAACTTAACTGACTTGATCAAATCGACAAGTGACTTCTGGGTTATGTGGCTGCAAATCCTCCTTCCAAAGACAGGACGTAGCATTCTGCTTACAGTAACGCACCAGGTCTTTATATGGGACCCCAACGCGGACCCTGAGCTCTTGATCTCCTGCGCCTCCCCCCACCAGAGCACACAGGCTGCCCACGAGCCGTGCGTGTGGGGCGCTGGGGGGCCCCCCTGCCTTGTCCCACCTCCGCGTGCTGGCCCCGCCATCCGGAGCCTCTTCTTGTCTTCCACAGACTTGAATCCTGCACACCTACCCTGTGCATGAGCGTTCCCGTCCTCAGGGAGATAAGGATACAGCAACAATAATAGAGCGTTTGCGGAAAATGTACTCCAGGCCAGTCACTGCTCATCACTACGCTTAAATTATGATGTGTAGTCCTCTACAAACCCATGGGGTAGATGCCCATTTTACAGACAAGGAAACTGAGGCACGGACGCTAAGGAGTGTGCCCAGTGTCACGGGGGTGGGGCCGGGATTTGAGCGCAGGATGATGCAGGCCTCGAGTTCCCTCAAGAGTTGCCATAAGCACCGCCCTCTCTGGCGGGGGGGGCCTTCATGGTCCACCCCTACACTCCAGGGGGAGGCCTACTCCGTCCCCTGGGCCCCTCCCCCCGGGCACCACGGGGGGTGCCCCTCACACTGTGGACATGAACTGCACATGTAACAATGGATTTTGCTCACTGGCCATGAGTTCCTCAGGGACACGGCCTACGCCTGATTCATTGCTGGACCCCAACACGTCTGATGTGTTGTTGGCGCTCGCATTTCCTGCCAGAGGCGAATCCCCTCATGGCCCCTGGCCCCGGGCCGGCACACCACAGCCAGAGAGGGCCTGGAGTTGGCATCACCCACCGGAGCTGGGGTCACAGCCCCCCCTCGTCAGAGCTCTCTGGATGGACTGTGGCAGAAAAGCCAGCCCACCCAGCCGAAGAAACCCGGGAGGTCGACAGGCTGGGACAGCAGAGGGGTCCGGCGCGGCTGGATTGGGGGCTCGGCACGGCCTCTCGGCTGTTTCCTACTCTTGCATTTTCTACAGAACAGCAGGTCCTTCTTGTGAAGGCTCAAGTTCACCTCCTCCTGGGTTCAAGTCCATAGAAAAGAATAGTTTCTGTCACAGTCCCAGGCCTGCCTCTCACTGGCCCAGTGGGGCCGTGGGCCTGGAACAGAACTGACGTCAGCGAGCAGGGAGAGGAAGTGTGCTGGCTGGCTCACTGTCCACCCAAACACGGGCCTGAGGACTCCCTGGGAGGGAGCGGGCGGGCGGCTTGGCTGGCGGAGGCCCTGAGTCGTCATCTCAAACTGGGCTGTCCCTTTGTGCCCTCGGTCTTGTGACTCATCTCAGAGTGGAGCTCTGGGTTATAGGTCAGAGGCCATGGCCGTCCAGGTGCAGGGGAGAGGTGGGCTGGGCTCTGGGTAAAATCACATTTGGATGTCGATCTGCCCTCACCTGTTTGCAGCCTGCAGGATAAGAGGAACTTGCACAGAGAAACCATCAGACCAGAGGGTGACACTCTCTTTCTGTCTTTGCCCAGTTGAGGGTTCCCGTCCGGGTGGGACAAGGGGACACAGGCCTGGACCAGCAGGGAGGCCAGCCCCCGTGTCTCACTTTCTCCTGCCACTTCTAGGAAGCCTTCCCTGAGAACTGTGTGCGAAAGCAGGACTAGCCATGTAACAGGCGTTTATATAAAGTTCAGGCCCCACAGAGCAGAGTCATGTAGTGACTAGGGGCACACACTTCAGAGCTGGGTTCAAACCCCAGCTCAGCCACATACTAGCTCATTTAACCTCTCTGGATCCGTTTCCTTCTCTGTAAAATCGGGACCAAATAGTGTCAGCCTCCCAGGGCTGTTGTGAAGATTCAATCAGCCAGAAAACATAACACGCTTAGAACTATCAAGCACGCACTAAGAGCCATGCTAGCTAATGTTCCTATTACTGATACTCAGCATGCCCCAGGCACCGTGGTGGCCTGGGGACAGAGATCCTTTGCAAACAGTCGCAGGCTGCACTGACGAGATGTGACAGAGAGGTTATCAGGGGCTGCTCTGTGTTCACAGATATGCAGCGATCGGAACCGGGACATCTGACCTCACTCTGTTCACATGACAACGAGCTCACATTTTCTCGCATGAGCGAAGCATGAGCATCGCTTTAAAGGCCATCAAGGCGGGTGCCTGGGGGGCTCAGTCGGTTAAGTGACCGACTTCGGCTCGGGTCACGATCTCACGGCTTGTGGGTTCGAGCCCCACGTCGGGCTCTGTGCCAGCAGCTCAGAGCCTGGAACCTGCTTCCGATTCTATGTCTCCCCCTCTCTCTACCCCTCCCCTGCTCACACTCTGTGTCTCTCTGTCTCTCAATAATAAATAAACGTTAAAAAAATAAAAAAATAAAATAAAATAAAAGCTATCAAGGTCCTCAGCTATGTTAACAAACGTACAATGTTGAGACCAAGACTTTTTCTCTTCTGCGCAGTCATCAGACCCAACCCTGGGTGTTTTTCAAACTCGTTTTGAAAGGGAGGATGCTGGCAAACAAAAGTGTCTGAAATAAGGGAAAGTGGGCTGTAAAGGGCCACAGTCACGTGGCTGGAACTGGACATACCTCCTCAGGTGAACAGGGGACGTGGCCGTCATCCTCACGTCATATCTGAAGGACTTCAGTTTTTCTTTTTTTTTTTTTTAATTTTTTTTAACGTTTTATTTATTTTTGAGACAGAGAGAGACAGAGCATGAACAGGGAAGGGTCAGCGAGAGGGAGACACAGAATCTGAAACAGGCTTCAGGCTCTGAGCGGTCAGCACAGAGCCCGACGCGGGGCTCGAACTCACGGACCACGAGATCATGACCTGAGCCGAAGTCGGCCGCTTAACCGACTGAGCCACCCAGGCGCCCCAGGACTTCAGTTTTTCTAGAAGGTGTGATGTCTGGTCTCTGAGTCCCCAGCACACACGGCTTAAGGTAAAGGAATAGTGTCGACTGGACAGTGGATTCGTTTGTCACGCGAGGACTTTACAGCTGGATGGGGATGGAACCAACTACCTTTGGAGGTAGTAAAGGGCTTGGGCAAACAAGGGGTGCATTTGCATTGGCCAGGGGGGGCCATCTGACCAGAGTGCTTGGGAGCTCTGGGGTGTGAACAGGCTTCGTTCCATGTGCCAATCCAATCAACTGGCGGTGGGCGCTTGGCACGCTGGATTAAAAGACCATTGGATCTGGGAGTGAAGTCTAGCTGAGCAGGAAGCAGCTCCACCATTGATTAGTGATGTCTGCAATGGCCACAGGAAGGGTAAATGGCGGCGAGCTCTTTGTAGATTTCTAATCCTGCCGTGGAAGTGGCTTTGAATGGAAGGTTGGGCTCGATCACCTACAGGGTCCTGGAAAGCCTATGGTTCTGTGATTGCATTTTATGGCACCCTTTACAGAGCAAGTCAAGTCAGAATGAACGTTTTGGACAGATTAGACAGCAGATTAGATAGCTAGAGCTCAGAGAGGTTATTTTGGAGTCGTGATGCCAAGCCAGAGCCTGCTGCCTGACCAACCCCAGATCCTAGACGTGTCCCCAACACTGGAATTTCTGGCAGCAAGTGGGAATGGAACCGGTTCCGGTCCCGGAAGTCCGAGCCCCAGGTGCATGGCCCCAGGCTTTGGACTCGGGCAGCCCTCGGCTTCCATCCTGGTTCTACCCGTCCTCAAGCAAGAAATGGGTGACGTTATGAACAAAATCGCGTCTGCCTTAAAAGTCCAGCAGGGCTTCAGGTCAGGATGGGGTAGCAGGGATCAGATGTAGCCTTCTGCCCAAACAGCAGCAAAAAACAGACTGAATGCACTAAACAATGGTTTTTAAGGCACTGGGCACCAGACAGTGAAGGACTCGGGTCCCTGAGAAGTGAGAGGCACATGTGTCTGGCCCCACAGGTGCCCCAGCTCGGTCCGATGAAGATTTTCCAGACTCCGGGCCAGGCCAAGATGTCTCAGATACAACGTCAATAACACGGTCTGCTCTTTGAGAGGTACGTACAGTTAACAGGGATGAAAAGGCAAAACAAAGGTTGAGAGGAAAAAAAAATATCCATAGATCGTACATCTGCTAAAAGACATATCTGGAATATGTAAAGGATTCTCAAAACGCAGTGGGAAGAAAATAAACAGCCCAATTAAAAAGGGGCAAAGGATGTGAGCAGACGTCTCGCCCAAGAAGACGTAGGGACGGCAAATAGGCACACAGGGAGATGCTCAACGTTACCAGACACGGGGCATGCCAATTAAAGGCTCAGAGATGCCAACCGACTTGTTAGCTTGGCCGAGAACAAGACTGGCCATACCGAGCTCCGTGAGGACGTGGGGCAACAGGAAATCACACGCACAGCCGGTGGGAACGTGACGTTGGTTCACACGCTTCAGAAGCGTTTGCTGGTT
This sequence comes from Panthera uncia, assembly GCF_023721935.1. NCBI lineage: Eukaryota > Metazoa > Chordata > Mammalia > Carnivora > Felidae > Panthera > Panthera uncia. Next base: position 91,909,462 of record NW_026057585.1, read on the forward strand.
TCTGAAAGCAAGCGCACACCCACCATACGATCCAGCCCTTCCAAGAGCAAAGAAAGCACGCGTCCATACGAGGCCTTTTACGCACACGTGCGGAACACCTTTTGTTCACAACTGTCCGAAACCAGAAGAGCTCCGTCCACAGGTGAATGGATAGACAAACTGCAAAACAGCCACGAGGTGGAATGCTAGTCATCGGTGCAAAGAACGAACCGCGGATACATGATAAGTCACGGTCGAATCGCCCAATGACCATGCTGAGTGGGAGGAGCCATACAGGAAACAGTCCCTCCTGTACAGTTTATGCTCTAGAAAATGCAAACAAATCCATGGTGGCGGAGGGCAGATCGGTGATTGCCTGGAAATGGCAGGGCGAGTGAGGACGAGGAAATTGATGACACAGGGGCACAGGGAGACTTCTGGAGAGTGATGTATATATTATATTCATTATCTTGATTGTGGCGACGGCTTTACAGATGTATGCATGCATCAGAATATAACCAGAGTCTCACTTGAAAGATACACAGTTCCTTGTGTGTAAATTATGAGTCAATAAAACAATTACAAAAGGAGGGGGAAAGGGATTTCACTGAGGTTGTTAAATGAGTGGCTCCATTCATCTCTGTGGCATACGGTGGGACTTTCACTGCTAAGGATGGACGGGTCTAACGCCTGTGCCCTGAACCGACTCCATCCACCGCATCAAACAGGGCCAGACAAGCCCCTTCTTGTCGTCATTCCGTTCCCATCCTCGCAGCATGCTGGCGCACAGGTCACCCGGCACAGTATCCCCTGAGGGGCTAGTGAGGGAGGCAGGTGGCTGGGGGAGAGGGGGGGAGGAGCTCCCCGGAGCAGCAGTGATGGAAAGGCCGGGCTTGGCCTGCCCCTGACTGTCATAGGCAAGTCCCCAGGACAAGGCCGCTCATTCTCCCTCTCCAGAGGTGGCTGCTGATCCTGGGGCTTTCTCCTCCCAGTATCCCGTTATTCCCCTGAAAAGGTTGCTGATGATTCATGTTGCCCGGAAAGGATGCCCACTAACCACCCACTGCAGCTGGTCCAGGGGGGCATCTCTGGGCGCTCCTCGGAGTGTGGGCATCTCTGAGCCCAGACGGATGGCTGGGGCTCAGGGAGCAAGCCGACGGGTGAGAGCAAGAGCTTTAAACCCAGAGAGCAAATCCTGCCGTTTGTGCTGATTCTTCCCGGAGAGTTACACAACCTCTCTGAGCCTCAGGGCCTCCCGAGTAAACCGGGGTAAAATGTACTCCTCGGAGAATCTCTGTGAAGGTAAAACGTAAATAAAATACCTGTGGAAGAGCAGGATGGGGGTCTCTGTTCAAGAAGATAATAGGTCAGGAGATGGTCCGCATCCAACCCCCCAAACCTGTGACGGTACCATACTTGGAAAAAGGGTCTTGAAGACGGGATTAAGTGAGGAGGTCCTAAGATGAGGAGATAATCCTGGAGTACCTGTGTGGGCCCTCAATCCGATGGCAGGTGCACCCTCAGAGACGAGCAGAGGGAAACTGAGACCAAGAGAAGCCGGCGGGAGGCCGGACGCAGAGGCTGGAGCGTGGGTGGCACGAGGGCTGGAGGACGCGAGGATCTCTGCCGGAGCCTCCTGAGGGAGCGTGCTCTTGCCGCTGCCTTGATTTCGGACTTCTGGCTTCCAGAACTGTGAGGAAATGAATGTCTGGGGTTTTAAGCCGCCCCGTTTGTGGCAATTTGCTACAGCCGTCACAGGAAACTAACATAGTTGCGTTGGGACAAAACAAGTCTGAGTTGCATTCGCTGCCAGGCTCCCCGAACAGCCAAACCAGGGTGTCCCTAACTCAGCACTACCGGCGTTTTAGGCCAGACCATTCTTTGCCGTTGTACTGGGGGTGAATTGAGACCGTACGTTGAGACAGCCTGATGCAAGCCTGCCCCACGGTACACATTCAACAAATGGCTGTCTTTTTTCAAGTTACTCATCACTTAAGCATTGGTGCCATTTTTAGCACAATCCTAATTGCATTATAAACACTTAATACCTGGCACAGAGTACTTACTCTTCAGATTAAGATCGAAATGGTGGCGATCACGTAGAGTAACACGTGGGAAGTTCTTAGCATGGCACCTGGCCCACCAAGGATGATCAACCCGTATTAGCTTCTTCCCCACCTCTCCAAAGCCAGCAAGGGAGTTAATAGAAATTTTTGGGTGAGGGGCGCCTTGACAGCTCGGAGCCTGGAGCCTGCTTTGGATTCTGTGTCTCCCTCTCTCTCTGACCCTCCCCTGTTCATGCTCTGTCTCTCTCTGTCTCAAAAATAAATAAACGTTTAAAAAAAAAGAAATTTTTGGGTGAGAGCCCAGGCCTCCCGTCTCCTAGTCTAGAAGAATCTTTTTTGCTGTGTCATTCACTGAGGCCGCACCCACCCTCTGTACTAGCCAGGCTCTGACAGGGACAACGTGGTGTAACAAATAGCACAGCCTCCCCGTGACCCGCAATCACAGCACGTATCCTCGTGCTCATGGGGCTCGGCGTGGCTGCGACTGGGCTGGTCTAGGCTGCACCCGGCTGGGCTCCTCCACTCTGGCTGCGGGTTGAGCTCACATCTGACCCCTGGGTGGTCATTCTGGGGCCCGCCCCGATGGGGGCAATGACCCACCCTGGGCTCACGTCAGGTCACAAGAACACAAGAAATCACGCCGCTGATGCATGCATAGTGAGGGCCTCTGCCCGGGTCACATCTGCCGACTTTGCACCGGTCAAAGCAAGCCACACGGTCCAGCTCCACAGTGGTGGGTGGAGCGGGAGGAGAGGGGAGAGAATGTCTGCTGAACAGTATTCCAAAGTGCCCCACCTTCTTCGGGGAAAGACCTGCATTAAGACACCCAGGGCGTAGAGAAGGCAACAATTAGGCTGGAGACAGGCAGCAGCCAGTGCAGGCATGGGCAGGGCTATGGATCCTGCAGGAGAGCAGAGAGGCTGGGGGGAGGAAGCAGGGAGCGATGCGGAGGGGAAGGCGGATGAAAACGCAGGAATTATAAGTGCCCCCGGGAGCACCCGTGCCCAGGTTCCCGAGACACCAGCTGTCCCCTTCCTCTGGCCTCTTTTTGTTCTGCAGCTACCCCTCTACCTTCCAGCCCGGGACCACAGAGGCTCATTCCACCTGCCACTGTTATCAATATCTAATTAAATCTAATTGGGCAACAGGAAAAGAGAGAGGCAGAAAATGCAGCCAAAATAATAACCAGGGTCTAGCTGTGACTGATCACCCAGACCCTGACCGCAAGCTGGGCAGGGCTCCCGGACCAGAAGCTAAAACCCCTGGGAAACTGTTCTTTTGCTGGAATTAACCCGTGTGGGTCTCAGGAATCACTGAAGCAGGCTCTATGCCATCACCATGTGGTGCGATGCAGGGACCATGGACCCGCTTGGTCCCCACAGACCATCACACCTCCGCGCAGCCTTCAGTCTGAAATGCCAACAGCCTCTCCCGAAGTCCCTTGGGTTCACCGTCGCCCTCTGTAGGTAGGCTGTGGGACTGCAACACCTCATAGCACCTCCGCCCACCTCTTTGAAGAAAAAAAAAAAAAAGACCTTTATAAGTTTGCAGTTTTCCCGGATCTACAATCCCAGATTCCTCAGTAAAATCAAACAGATCACATACATACTATGCATCAGATACCTTGAGGGGCGCTGAGGGGCCACCGCAAACAAAAAAGACACAGACATTGTCTAAGCTCTCAGAGCTGTCCGCGGATGCGGTCTCTAAAAACGGGTGACACATTCTGTGTGTGGCCAATGCTACGCCAGGATGAACAGGTTGCCCTGGGAACACAAAGATGGGACTCTGGTCACCAGAGCGAGCTTCCTGGAGGAGGTGACCTCTAGCTGAGACTGCAGTACTGATGGAGTGTCAGCCAGAGGAAGAAATTGGGGGAAGGGGCAAGGAGAGGGGGAGTCAGGAGCCATTCCAGGAAGAGGAAATGTTATGCTGGCAGTCATTGGGACCTCGTATGTCAAGGACCAGCCCAGGGCCTGGCGCACACAGTAGGAACTCAGAATGCCTCAGCTCTCTTTACCCTTATGTTTATACCTGACTGTTATCCGAATTCCTAACTGCTCTTTGAGTCAGATGGGGCGGGGACTTGTCCTTTCATTCACCCATGTGGGGAAACTGGAGCTTGTGGATGGTGATGGCCGGGGAGTGAGCTACGGGGGGTCTGGCCTCCTCCAGTGAAACCCAGGGTATTGGTCGCCGTGGTTGAGAGACTGGGGTAAGAGTCTTAGCTGTTCTGGGAAACGACGACCTGTCCCTGGCAGGCTGCTGCCAGTCTCCGGCCTTGGTGTTCCCGGTTGGAACACGGGCAGGCACTAAACTGAAACAATAGTGTCCCTTCTGGCCCTGCCGCCCTGGGATGCTCAGAATCACTGCACATGAGGATGATTTTCAGGCTGTTGCAGAGAACTGAGGCTATTCCTTGTCCTCTCCCACCCATACAGCTGGGCGATGAACATTTCCTCTGCTTCCTCCTCCTCCCCACAAGAGAGAGACGGGTGAAGGTCTCTGGAAGGCAGAGTTGTGTCATCCTGGCCAGGCAGTCAGCCTGGCATCGCCCAATATATCTGGGTGGCTGAACACAATTCCCTCAACCTCTTCAAGCCTCAGTTTCCCCACCTGTACGTGAGGAAGGTCACTGCCACTTCTCTGCCTCCCAAGAGTCTTTTGAGGGCTGATGGCCAGGTGGCCAACGCCTCCCCCCGCCCCCAACCTGGAGACGATCCAGCACGCTCTTCCCCTTTCCTTCTGCCACCACGGGTCGGGGTTCTGTCCCCTTGCCTCCTCCGGGAGATACCTCGCCAGTGGCTTCACAGACTGAAAACCCCGGCCAGAGCCCTCGGCTTCAGGAGGCTGGCATTCAGGGGCCGGTGAGGGGCCAAGAGTCTCACTCAAGTTCTTGGCTAGGAGATGGAGACGGGAGCTACCTTTGGTTTGCAGGGACCCAGGGCGGGGGGGGGGGGGCAGTTTCCTTGGCCCTCTCAATGCTATTTCCCATGGCCAGGGGCCTCACGTGTCCCCCGGTCACCACAACACTTGACACATCTGGTTGAAAACCTTCCACCTGCCTTCCAGATGTGATGCCCACCGCCTGCCGGACATCTGGCCCTCTAAACACCCTTGGCAGCATGGAGGGATAAAACAGCTCATTTCCCCCGGCATTTTCTCCTCCAGGTATAGCAATGTGGTAGTGATGTGGACAGAGCATGGGACGCCTCCTACTGAAGTTAACGAAGAAACATGTGAGGCCTAGGGAGTGGGAAACAGGAGCTGTCAGCTGCCTCACTCTGAGAAGCTGGGAATCACTTTCCGGTCTCCCCCTCCTGCCTGTCTCCGGGTCTCCGGGTCTCCGCTCAGACTTCCACAACTGCCAATCCCCCCGTGCCGGGTGCAGTCAAGAAATGTCAATGGGGGAAACGAGAAAAGGAAAACCAAAGGCTGATGGCTTTTGATGCCTGCGAACACGGATTCCCATGTTACATTTTCTTTTCTTTTCCTGGATGGAGGAATCAGTTGAATCGTTTTTACTAGAGCTTGCCCTTTGTAGTTAGCTAAGGGTCACTTGCTGTGCTGAGCTCTTCTCACGCTTTATCTCATTTAATTTTCAGGGCTGCATTGCAGAGGTAGCACCATTAGACACGTCGTTTACAGGGGAGGAAATTGAGGCACAGAAAGGTTAAGCGATTTGCCCAAGGTCACACAGCTATGAAGGCCCGGAAAACAGGCTGCCAAGCCAAGATTGACTCCAGGGTCCTCGCTCGACTGCCTCACAGCACGCAGTTCCTGCCAAATGGGTCGGACAGAAGGGCATGGCTACATATTTAAACAAGTGGTGTCAGTGATACCCCCAAAACACACCAGAGCACAGCACATCTTAACAAGCTCTCCAGGTACTTAGAAGAGGACTGGGATTAAGGTAAACAGATGAGGCCGCTGAGGCAGGATTGAGCAGGGTTGGATCTTGCCTTTATTTAAATTTTGATAATATGTTCATCATAGATTTCTTTGGCATTAAATTTGATATTTTAAGATGGCGTTAAACTAGAATTTACCTTGGGGGTGCCTGGGTGGCTCCATCGGTTGAGCGTCCGACTTCAGCTCAGGTCATGATCTCACAGTTCGTGGGTTCGAGCCCCACGGCAGGCTCTGTGCTGACAGCTCGGAGCCTGGTGCCTGCTTTGGATTCTGGGTCTCCCTCTCTCTCTGACCCTCTGCTTCTCTCACTCTCTCTCTCTCTCTCTCAAATATAAATAAACATTAAAAAATTAAAATAAAATAGAACTTACCTTGATTCCTGAGATTTGGGGCACTCCTTCCAATTTTGCCCTGGAGGCAACCACCCATCACTCAAGCCCTGGCCCTGAGTTAGAGACCTGACTTCGCATCCACACTGGGTCAGGAATGGGTAACATGAGCATGAATTTCCATTCCCCATATTTAGGAGCTCATGAGATCTTGGGGAGATAAGACTTATGTGAGCTCAATGCCTAAGCAAACACGGCTTGTGGGAAGCAGCACTGAGTAGCTTTAAGGACAGGGTGTCATCCCTGCGGGGTCTGTGTCCTGCCCCCTTAGCCCACAACTGAGGAAGCTCAGGCAAGTTACTTAACTTCCCTGGGCCTCAGGTTCCTCATCTTTAAATGAGACAAATGGCAGCATGTGGCATCATTGTTATGATGATTCTGTGAAAAGTGTGAGCACCTGGCGAATCTGGAGGCAGGCAAGCTGGGGAGGGCTGGAGTCACCTGCTGGCAATGCGTGGGGGGAGGCAAGATGTAAGGTAGAGTTTGACCAAGAGTTTGGATTGGAACAGGTGGGCAGGAAGTGGTGTTCTGCATAAGGGATACTGCAGCCCACCCAGGAAATCTGATCGTTTTCTAAATTAATTACTTTATTTTCAACTGTGGCAAAGTATAAACATGAAATTTACCATTGTAATCATTTTTAAGAGTACAGTTCAGTGGCATTTAGTACATTTACATTGTTGTGCCACCACTATCTCCATCCATCTGCGGAACTTTTTTCATCTTGCAAAACTGAAAGTATATACACATAAAACACTAGAAGATGGAAAGAAGAACAGATGGAAGGCTGGAGGATAAATGGATGGGTGGATGGATGGATGGATGGATGGACAGAGAAGCAGATGGGTGGATGAATGGATTGGATGGATGGATGGATGGATGCACAGGCGGATGGATGGATGGGTGGGTGGGCGGATGGATGGATGGACAGACAAGCGGATGGATACATGGATGGGTGGATTGATGGATGGATGGATGGATGGATGGATGGACAGGCGGATGGATGGATGGGTGGGTGGGTGGATGGATGGATGGATGGACAAGTGGATGGATACATGGATGGGTGGATAGATGGATGGATGGATGGATGGATGGATGGACAGAGAAGCAGATGGGTGGATGAATGGATTGGATGGATGGATGGATGGATGGATGGATGGACAAGCAGATGGGTGGATGGGTGGGTGGATGGATGGATGGACGGATGCATGGATGGACAAATGGATGGCTGAGCGAATGGCTGGATGAATGGAAGGATGAATGTCAGTGCCAGCATGCAGACACAAGGATTGAAAGAATGATGGTAAGACAGGATACAGTTCAACTCTCCAAAGGGAGCTGGGAGGGCAAACACTCTCTAGATAATATCCCAGGGTCCACACTGGACATATACACAAATCCCCCTGAGAGGCCATGATGATGCCAACTGAAGACATACGGACACCACCAGCCTTCCCAGCAGAATTGCAGCCAGGTGGTGAGGGCCAGTGAGGAGCGTTTCTCTCTTGGGTACAGGAAAGAGAAGCCAGGCACTTCAGACCAAGGACACTGCTTGTGCAGAGGTAAGAGGCAGGAAAGCACAGGGCAGAGGGGCCATGCTTGTTTGAAAAAGTAATGCAGGGCCTCTGGAATAGGGAGGGTCTGGGCTGGAATCCAGACTTTGCTAGTTATTAGCCATGAGGGGCCAAGTTGCTTCACCCCTTTGAGCCTGTTTCCAGAGCTGTGAAGTGGGGGTTGCCCTGGCATTGATCTGTGGCCTGGTGGTGAGGCTCTGGTAAGAATACAGAGCATGAAGCCCAGGGTAAATTCTTACGAAAGTATCATCTCTTCTTAACTCCCCACCCACGGTCGGGCCCCCTCCCCCCAGGGGTGTGCAGACAGACTGCACCCAGTCTGGGAGGGGACCCCCGGCACCACACAGGACCAAACTCTGGGGCAGCAGGCAGGTGACTTCTCCTGGGACCCCACTCCCAAAGCCGATTGGCTGAGGTTCCCGCACCTCAAACCCCCTCATTATTCTCCAATGTGCACCTGCCTTCACTTTATTCATGAAGATTTGCATTGATTTTGCCATAAACCGTTATGAATTCAGCTTGTGGAAAAAATAACATTGATCCTCTGCCTCGTAATTTGTCTCTGGGCTTCAGGGCCTGCTAATGGTTTTCCCAGAGATTTATGCTGGGGAGCAGGGGACACGGTTCCAGTCACCCACTCCGTGCCACTGCCTCCGCTCACCAGGGCTTTCTTTCAGAACTTTGTCCCTTTGGTTGAAAATGAGTAGGTTCAGTGACTGTGGACCAGGGGCCCTGCCAGCTTTCGCCTGCTCGCTGCAGGGGAAGGAAGGAGCGAGGACGACAGAAGGGGTGGGACGGGAAGGAAGTTGGTGGTGGGGGAAAGAGGAATCCTGGACAGCAAAGAAAGGAAGTAAAAGAACATTCCCCAAACAGCCTCCACACATGAAGCACTTTGAACTTCCCTTTACTTTCTGTGAACTTCGTAACAATAAAACTGGTGTCATTAATTCCATTTACCATGAGGAAACCGAGGCTCAGAAAGGTTGAAAACACACAACATGCAAGGGACCAAACCAGTATTGCAGGCCAGGTATGGCGAGAGGCTGTGTCCTCCCCTGGGCACATGGTGAACCACATTGCCCAGCACGTCCCCCCTCCCCTCCCCCCGCAATGTGGTTGTGCCATGGACAACTTCTGGCCAATAGGATTGGGCAGAGGAGATGTCTGTTACTTCCCGGCCCTTGGGAACATTCTCAATCTGTCTTCCCCTCTTTGGGGACCTTGGACAGCGTACCTAGAAGGTGGAGGACTACCTCTCCAGGTGCCATCAGGCTGTAATATGAGTAAGAAACCAACAATTGCACAAAGCCACGGAGATATTAGCAATTCACATTAATCACCTCAACACAAGCACTTGCTCTGTGCCAGCTACCACGGTAAGCACCTTTCCTCGTCTAAACCTTACAGCAACTTCACAAGGTGGGTATTGGTGCTACAGATGAGGACACGGGGGTCCTCCGAAGTAAATTACCTGCTCTAGCTCCCACAGGTAGGAAATGGCACGATCAGGATTCAGACCCAGGCAGTGTGATGCTCACACCCGGGTTCCCTTTTCCCTGCCTTGCCAGAACATCGCCCATCCCCCTGGAAGGAGGCAGAGTAGGTGGGAGTCAGGAGAGGGGCCGGTGCCACCAGCTTGATTCACAATCCCTCAATTTTCTGCCCTCTTTTCACCAACTTCATTTCTTTTCACTACCCTTGGTTGTGGAAGTGATGTGCAAAGGAGCCGATAACAAGTAGAAACCCTGTGGTGAGTTCCCTGATGTGAGTGATTGCTCCTGGATCCGTCCACCGTGCAGCTGTGTGGTCTTTGGCTGGGCACTGTCCCTCTCTCGTTTTCCACTTTTCCACATGGAAAAAGAACAGCTGGGCTTGGCCAGAGGTGCCTGGGTACATGGGAAGCCCTGTGCCCAAAGCAGGCTCTTGCTTAGGGCGATCAACTTGTCCCAGAGAAACGTAGCTCTATAATGGATAGCGTAGGCTTTCCTTCCGTCTGCTTTGTCAGTTCCACATACAAGCAGCCACGAGCAAGAACTCTTCTAGGTGTAGTTTTTCTGTTTGGAAACTTGTCCTAACGTCCGAGCATCTTTGTCTTGCCCATACCCCTTCCCTACCGGCAGGAGGCCTCCCGAGGGCTGGCTGGGGCAGCAGGCTGGGACAGCACGGCCACACTCTGATCTGACTCTGCTACCATGTTCCATCTTTGATGGCTTGAGTCACTCCAGACAAGGTCAGGGCTTCGGTCTTCTCCTCTCCTACCTGCTAAGACTTCCTCTTCCAGATCATTTTATAACTAGCCTGAGATCGTCCCTCTTACAGGACTCTGCTGAACATGAAAATGTAAGCCCATGCGTGCTACACTCTGAAGGCTTGAACAGACCCGCTAGAGTCATGAACACTATTGACCGGTGATCTGCTTTTGAAAAATGGCAGGCAACATTGAATTTTTGCCATGTGATAAGAGGGGCCGCCATCTTCCTATCCCGGGACACGGGCATCTTCACCACCTGCTCCCTGACCACAAGCTAAAGGTCCAGCACTTCAGTTTGCCACAGAGCGCCCCACTCCGGAGCCAAAGTCACTAGCAGTTAAGGCCAACAAGCAGGGACCAGAAGGGAAGTGCAGGCTATTTCCTGTTCTCTTAAGGGCATGACCTGGAAGTTGTTCCCATAACTTCCTCTTAAGTCTTATTGGTCAGATCAGAATCACATGGCCACACTTAGCCACACAGGAGTATGGGAAATGTAGTCTTTACTGCTGCCCACGTGCCCAGCTCAAATCCACCAGTTCTTTTACTGGAAGGAAAGGAAAGGAATAAATATGGGAGCCAATCATCTGCAACAAAGCCGGCATTCCACAGATAGGGGAATGGAAGCTCAGAAAAGGTAACTAAGTCATCCAAGATTAAACAGATAGCAAAAGGGATAGAACCAGACCTCCAAGCCAGCCGACTGAGTACAGAGCCCGTGCATATAGCTACAGCATGTGTCTGCCTCGCCAGCACAGACAATGTTCCTAACACGGTGTTCAAGTATAACAGGAGTTCAGTCAAGGTTATTTCCGCTTCACCCCCGGCTCTAGATAGCCAGGTCCTACAAAGGGCGGGTTGAGGAGCCTGTAACTACCATCACATAGACAGATAGGTTTTGAAAAGAGGTGAAGAAAATAATAACTTCTGGAACATCATGAGAGGTTTAGCCAAGTGATCTTTGGTGTCTTGGGAAATAGCACAGAGCTGCGTTTTGCAAGGTGCGTTCTGCAAGGCACCATTTGCAGAGTCTAGGGATCGGCATTGACCTTGATATGCCATTTGACAACCACAGGTGTGGAGTTTCCCTGGCACACGGTTACCTGTGGCACAGTTACAGGTGGCAGCTAGGAAGAGTAAGTCCAGGCCCTGGCTTGTGAGCCAAATCAATCTGGGTTCCAACTCAGGCTTCCCCTTGCCAGCCTTGTGCATCTGGACAGATTGCCGCAGCATCGGTATCCTCTGTTTCCTCATCTGTAAAATGGGGGTGAAAACACCTACCCCCACAGGATGGTCCACTCATTCAGGAAATATATGTTGAGCACACACTACGTGCCGAGCACCTGCCCTAGGCATTAAGAAAAACAAGTCAGACCCTGCTCTCACGAGCTCAGGTGATAGTGGAGAGGCAGAGAATAGACCAGAAAAATAAGTACAGCGTATAGTTTTCTAGACAGCGGTTAAGTGTTATGGAGCAAAGCGAAGCAGGCAGCAGAAACCTTGGTAGGATGCAGTCCTAGGTCAGATGTCCAACGAAGGCTCCATGGAGGTGACGTTTAAGGCAGTCACGCCACTAATCGACAACCGAAGCATCACCAGGGGAGGAGGGATCAGCGTGGTTCTGAGGCGGGAGCAGGCCCAGTGTGTTTGAACAACAACAAGGGGGCCGGTGTGGCTGGAGCGGAGGGAGCGAGGTGGGGAAGGCAGGGGGCAGGCAGGATGGGGGGGGCAATGCAGGGCCAGATGGTCAAGGGCACCTAGATGCTGTGTGCGGTTTGGCCTCGAGGTGCTTGGAACGAAAGCCGTTGGGAGGTTCTGTGCAGAGAAGAGGCGTGACCAGGCTGATAGGTTAACAGAATCACTCTGACTGATGGGCGGAGAATGTCTTCTTGCAAAGAGGCGAGCAGGGGAGCAGGAAGCTGAGACAGTGGTCCAGCAGGGAGAGAAGCGCTGAGACCCGACGAGATCCTGTGTGCGGAGTGCCTGGCTGGTGCTCCCTGCTCTGCACGAGCTCCGGGGCTTTTCAGGCCCACCCCAAAGCCTCACAGAGACGGGAAAGCGCCCAGATGCTCCCGCTTGAAGGAAGTGCTCTGTCCAGCGCCCAGGAAGCCTGCGAGGGTTTCTCTGAAGCCCAGGTCTCTCAGTCTCTGACCTGCTCCCCGTGGGAAGCCGGGCTGGTGTGTGCGAATAGTGTGTGGGTAGTGGTGTTTCCCCCATCCACACCTCTCCCACGGACGTCCCGTCCCAGTGGGGTTCTTGCACCACCACGGTGTGGGGAAGGAGCTAGAATGACTGTGGCAGTCACTCTGACAGCCGACCCGACCCCGGGGGGCAGCGATAGAGTTCACGTGGTCCATTGCAGCCTCCGCGGGGTCCCACGCGTGTCTCTGCTGTGGCCTCTTGCAGCCCCAACTCACTGCTGACGTGCCCCCCCCCCACGCCAGCAGGGGAGGAGCAGGGCTGTGGAGAGGAGAGGGCTGCTGGCTGAGCACTTGTGTGGTGCTCTCGGAGTGTGTGCCTCTTAGTTTGCATACCTGAGTGTGAGGTGGGGCGTCGGGAGGTGGGCTTTCCTCTCCCACTTCCCGCTTCCCCTGTGTGTGTGCCTGGCTGCCCACGAGTGTCTATTTCTTTCCATTGGCATCTTATGCACAGATGCGTACACGGCTGCCTGTCTACCTGCGGGCCCATGCCTGCCTGCATGTCTGGGCGAGCACCTATGTTTTGGGACATATTACGTATGGATCTGAGTTTTTGTGCTCATGGTGCTAAGGCAAGCATTTGTGTGTTTGGGTGTCCATGCGGGTGCGTGTTTCTCTGTGCATTCATGACTCCATAGGAATGCAAGAATACATGTGTGTACCCACACCTCCAGGACCTGACCCTTCCCTCTTGGGGTGCAAGAATCCCGCCTGTCTCATTGGTGGTTCCAAGGGCCCCTTGTCCACTAGAAAGGCATGAGGCTGGGTGGACAGCCTAGGCAGGTGAATGCTTTGAGCAACTTGAATTTTTTCCTACTTGGGGAGCATCTGCGGGGACTGAGGTCGGGGCTGGCCCACAGAGTGGCGTCTCTGGGCTGAGGAGGGGAGGAGGGCAAAGAGGAGCAAGATGGGGGACAGGGGTGAGGAGAGAAGGAAGAGCAGGGGTAGAAGAAAGAGAAACAGGTGGAGAGAAAGTTGACCAAATGATAGCAATGGTTCTGAGCGACATATCCCCAGAGCGGCTCATCGAAAAGTTGAAAAAGTCTGCCAAGTTAGGTAACAGGTGTCGCATATAACGTACATTCGTTTGTTTCTTTTCAACCGGAATCCATTAACGTCTCTATGTCCGACACCCCCCTCCCCCCGCAGTCCTGAATTTTCAGTTCTGCTTCCCTTGTCCCATTGATGGCGAGCCCTCAAAATGCCGGCACTCCCATCTGGGGACAACCTAGCTTCTCCTTGTCAGTGTAAGACAAGGCCCCTGGTCTGTAACGTAATGGGCTCAAGCCCCTCAGCCGACCTTCGATGGCAAGCCTGACGTTGTTCCAGGTTTTCTGAGCCCTCCCCGCAGAGCAGGGCTGTGACCACTTCCAGCTCGGCTCAGACGCCTCTCCTCCCAGGCCTTTCGTCCCCCACCCTTCCCTCCTTCAGCTGCGCTCGCCCAGCTGTGGGACGGCCGCTTTCCTGATTTCCTCCAAACTCAGGAGACGAGGGAATCAGCAGGTGCGATGCCCTTTGTGCATGGTGGTGCACACTTAAAGTAGAACTTTCCAGACACCTTCCATTGACCATGACACCCTTCTCTGTGGTCACGTGCTTCACAGGCCAGGCTGCCCACTCTGTTCCCCTGGAACTGGACAGATTCCGAGCTACCTCCCAGCCCTGACGTTGGATGGGGCTCAGCCAGAAGCGATCCTTCACTCCCGCGGGAAAGAGCGCTGTCCAGAGACTTCATAAGGGCTTGTGGCTTTGTCATCCCATTCTTTTTTTTTTTTAATGTTTATTTATTTTTGAGAGAGACAGAGACAGAGCATGAGTGGGGGTGGGGCAGAGAGAGAGGGAGACACAGAATCCGAAGCAGGCTCCAGACTCTGAGCCGTCAGCCCAGAGCCCGACACGGGGCTCGAACTCACGAACCGTGAGATCATGATCTGAGCCGAAGTCGGACGCTTAACCGACTGAGCCACGCAGGTGCCCCTTTGTCATCCCATTCTTATCTAGTGACATATTCCCTCTTATCCTCAATCCCCACTCCCTCTCTTTCCTCCCACAGGCAACCCTTCTGGTGTGTTTTATGTGCATCCTTCTGTTTGTAAGTCTCTTTTGTGAAATGCATATTGTTGTTTTAGATGTGTGCATTTTCAATGTACTTAAATGGCATTTCCATCCCAGCACTGGGCTTTGCGATTGATCCATATCGCTGTGGGGACATCTGGTGCGTTGCTTCTAACGGCTCTCAGCCTCATGGTGGCCATCCTCCCGTTCTGTCTATCCAGTTGCCTGTGAAAGCTAACACTGTGAACATCTGTCGTTTGTCAGGCACTGGCCAGCATGAAGGCTCAGACTCGAACTGTCAGACTTAATTCTTGGAGCAACCGACGCCGTTAATATGCCCATTTTATGGAAGAGGAAACGGAAGCAGAGGTAAAAACAACTTTCCCAGGATAACTGAGCTAGGAAGTGCCAGGGCAAGGATGTGAATCTAGGTCCGTCTGATTCCAGTGTCCTCTTTTTTAAATCTCTGTGTAAAACAGCCCCCCCTCTGGGCCCCTTCCAAACCCAACATTCTAGAAGTAGTTGTACTTAGGACTAAGAATCGCAGAGATAATGATAGTTATTACCTACTGCCTACCTACTATGCACCAGGGTGTTTACATCATGCGGAGTGGCCATGTACAGGAGCACAGGTAGCACACTGTACAACTTTAGGGAGCGCCGTCTATGTGCGGTGGGGGGACAACAATCCTCTAAGACTGAAAATGTCACTCCCTTTTTTATAGCCAAGAGAGCGAGTCTCAGAGAGGTTATGTGACGTTCCAAAAGCTCACAGCCAGTGAACGGCGGAGTGCAGCTCCGAACCCGTTTCGTTACACAGACTGATCCCTGGCGCCTTTCGACTCCTCCCCAGCCTACTTCTGCCTTGTCATGCAACCACTAGCACCAACCTCTCAAGCCGAGGGTGCCTCCAGTTTTCCGGAGGACGGCTGCCCGAGGAGAGATCCCGACAGACAAGCCACATGGGGCGGGGGGTGGGGGGGGGCACTGGCCATGGTGTGCCTGCCACACAGACGCCGCGGCACCCGGCGCGCATTCTCAGGCTCGCCCATCCTCTCCACGCTTATCAGCCTGAGCCAGCGGTCACGCTCCCCGCGCCCCGCTGCATCATGGGCTAGGTACCCACCCACCCACCAGCTGGTTGCCAAACTCATCGTGGTAGAAGGCCACGGAAAGGGGCGCTAATTCAAAGGAAGAAGCCCTTGAGAGAGCGCTAGGTTTTGTTCACAGCATTAAGACAGCTTCAGAGAAAAGCCTTTATTGCAGACAGAAGAATATTATTTCAAAGCTATTCCCCTGGCCCATTACAGCAAAATAATAGAGCTTTAGTTTCTATATATTTGTCATGCTTAGCGCACATGTATTTCAAGTATATTTGACAGCATATAAAATTGAGGTGAAATATTGCAAAATTGGCCAATTCTTGTACATTTTAAATGTATTTCCTTTATTTGTTACACTTATTTTACATATCCACACAATCCATCTTTGGAACTAGAGAGGCAGTAAGTGATGAATCGATACTGAGATTTTCCATGGCGAAGAGACTCTCGTTGGATGTGAAATTTCCATTTTGCCAGGCACCTCCTGGTTCCGACTACAGAGAGAAATGGCCCAGTTCCTTCATCTTCCTGGGTGGTTGCGTCTCTCAGGGGCCGGGAGCCGCGTTTGTCACGGAGGCGATGTCTCAAAACCCCTTCCCTTCTCATCTTGGCCGGGGCTGGGTTCCAGCTTTCTCTAATGATACCAGAAAGTTTTCTTGGTCTGAGCAGGAGATCTAATTAGGTAGCTAATCTAAAAATCCTAAAGTTGGAGCTCTTATCCTGGGACGTTAGGGGTCTCCCTGAAATCTTATGCCCAATTTTGAGCACTTATGAATCCTTCTGTGGCTGCAAGCGAAGGTTAAATGCCTATCTGGGCTCTGCTCTGCTGAGGAAGAGTGTTTCTCCCTTGTCTGGTCGTTCCTGGCCTCCGCTCACCCTGGGGGGAGGGGGAGGGGAGTTGGGTGGCGGCTGGAGCCCAGACATATAACTATAGCTACATAGCCACTTACCTGGATCTTTCTAATTGGACCAGTTGCCCTCAAGGGAAAGCCCTCTGGAGTGTTGACAGGGATGAGCTCCCCCGACTGGCTGCTCAGCCACCCTCCCCACAGATGGCCACAAAACAAGAGAGCTCGGGACCCTTGTTCATACCCACCCATCAGGTGTGATAGGGGCAGGATGGAGTGGCCATTCCCTGGGGCTCAGAACACAGGACAGTAGGTCTGGACCTCAGGCCCATGGGTCCCACAGGGACGCATCCCATCACCATGGTGTTCGCCCATGAAGACTCTCGTCGGTCAGTATCTTAGATGTAAGGCCATGAAGGGCAGGGCTCTGATCCTTGTACCCTGGCTCTAATCCTTTAAATGTTGGAAGGCAGTTCTTTGGGGCTGCAGAGAGCCGGCCACGTCTTTTGTCTCAGTGTTCAGCCTGGATGCAGATTCCTCCTAGGCCCGGGGTGAAATCTGCCTCGGCCTGGCTCCTTCCTCCATGCCTAGCTTCACCCAACACCCAGAATGGTCTGTTGACTGCTTATGTGTGTGCCTCCCCACCAGGTGGGGTGAGGACTGGGGCTCTGCTGTATTCATCTCTCTGCTGGCTGTCCCTGTCCTGGCACATAGAAGGTCTTAAGATGGGTGGACAGGTGGACATATGGACGGATGGATGGATGGAATGAATTCCTTTAAGGTTCTTTCAGGTTTCAACACATGGAAACCGGGCCTGTGAGAAAGTCTATCTTTTGTGTCACTCTCCCCAGCAAGGTGCCGTCTATAAAAGCCTCATTAATACTCAAACAACAGAGAGACCGAATCAGCCATGTCCCTCTCTCCATTAAGGATGAACGCCCCTTGGGAGCACAAAGGGGGGTTAATGCATCTCTCCCCATGGCTCTTCCACAACCAATGACCCTCAGGGAACCCATTAGGGAAGGCAAAGAGCTATTGATCCCCGATGAAAGGTGCCTGGAATCCCGGGCAGGCACTTCCTGGGCATAGCAGAGGAGGGACAGAGGGAAGACCCTTCTCCCCACTGTTACCAGCTAGAATCCACCTGGGATCTGGAGCCTGACATGAGGCCGGGTCCTCAGGTTCGCTGAGCTGGAAGAATCATTCCATGCAACCTCCTCCTTTTACAGATGACAAACCAGGTCCAGACAGAGTGGGTGACTTACTCAGAGCTACCCTATTGTAAATAAATGGCAAAAACGGCCCTGCCTCATCCATCCTTGTATCCACGCCTTTCGCAGTGTGACCGTGCATCTCTGCCCACCACGAGGTGGAATGTATTTTTCTCCCCCTTGGATCCGGGCTTGGCCACGTGACTTGTTTGAGCACAAAGTGCCAGAGAGGACCCAGCCGAGGCCATCAGAGCCACCCGACTGATGTGCAGCTGGCCGGACGGGTGCGTGTGCCCTCATCTCAAATGTATATGTTTCACAACAGATGGCCACTGAGGTTTTGTCATTGTTTGTTACACATCATAGAGGTAACTGATACATGCCTTTTCCACACAGTCCCTCCTCGTTACTCTCACTAGTGTGCCAGGGCACCCGCGTACCCTAAATTGGGACAATTGAAGCTACTGTTGAAGCTAACCTCCCTTCCTCTAGCCTTCTCTCCTTTCCTAATCCCTCCTCCACCATGGAGGCCTCCACTGGTGGCTCGTGGCCTCCAGACTTTTCTTCTTTCCTTCCTTTTTACTTTCTTTGTCCTTTCCCTTTTCTTTTTGCTCACGCCATGTGTTAAAAAAAAAAAAAAGCAAAATGAGTTTGAGCCAACATTTAGATATCAGAAGCCCTTACATAGAAATCCTTCCTTTGAAAAATCAGAAAATCCTGGGTCCGGACTCCCTGCATGGCACCGACCGTCTGGTCCTGGGAAACAGCTTGCCCTAAGAGACTGGGGCACGTGTAGTTCCCGAGTTGTGACAAGTATCCTCCCACTCCTGTTTCCCCAACCCTAATCCTGAGCACCAGTCACCATCTACCTTATACTCTCAGCTTCCTTAGTGTAGAGAAATTCCTCTGCACACGTTTCTGTCAAAAGTTGGCAAACGAAAGCTAGACCTTGAGGGCCTCTTGATTCAAGGGAAATAAAGAGAGTGTTTCCTTGTGGAAGTGATGGATATTTCCATGTATTTAAAATGCAAACAACAGCCGGTTTCTCTCATTAATACCGGCCCCTGGAGGCATCTGGATTTTCCTCTCCAGCTCTAGACCAGACGCCTCAGACTGTGGTCCTAGTAACATTCCAGTCTTCTCTCCCCTGCCTCCACCACCCATGCACCCTGGCCCCCGGGTCCCATGACCACAGGCTCTGCCCCTGCCATTATGCCTGCCCAGTGCCTCGCATGCTCAGTGGGTGATGTGTTCTTCAGACCCGCATGTTCCTTCTCACTCACCCCTGCCCAGAAAACTCGTCACCGCACCCCGAGCAGGGCTCCCATCTCTCCCTCCTACAACCCACACCACCCATTCTGGTGATGATGCCCCCACTTGAACAGCTGCCTCCTAGGCAGGGCTAAGGGTTGGGAGGCGGGCAGTGCTAGCCCTGCTGATGCACCGTCTCCATCGTCAGCCCTGCTGCAGACTTATTACCAAAAGTAGCTTTGGACTGAAATTGAATGTCCGTGATTTGCATCATTTTGCATTTCATTTGCATACCACTTTTTTTTTTTTTTGGTCCAAAAATACTGACATTTGCTCACAATTTGCTCCTGACACTTCAGGGTTCCCAACATTGCTATCTGTGCTCCTGCCCTCTCACCTTCTGCCCACCTCTGCTGGTGCTGGCCACACCTGGAAAAACACCTGGGAATCTCAGGTTGGCTTCCAGCCTTGATGTTGGCTGAACTGGTACGTGCTGTGCCCAACACCCAGCACAGGTCTGGGCATGCCAGGAGCTCAGCAAGAGCCAGCCTGGATGAGTGCATGCATGAATGAATGAACGGGTGTTGAAACTAGTAAGACAGAGATTGAGTGGGTGGGTGGTGAGCGCACGGTCAAAGAAGAGAGACAGGGAAGGCCTGAAGGAAAGGGATCCCAGGCAAGGGACAGCTGCAAAGGTACTCGGAGTGAGAAAAGTCTGGGTCTGAATCCTGGATTCATCAAAGGGTGTGGCCCTGGGCACCTCCCTTCCTTTCTGTGCGCCTCAGTTTGTCAGATGAAACCACGGGCCCCATTATATCCCAGAGCCCAGCGCGGTGCCTGACTCAGAGAAGGCATTCAGAATTATCTGTGGGATGAATGAATGCACGAATGCATGAATGAATGAATTACTATCCCACAGGGTTGTTAGGCAGACTGAATGTGGTGATGCCCACGGGACACTTGGCATGGTCTGGCACTGACTAGTCGCTCACTGTGACTTCAGTCTGCCCACCCAACCTCCTGTCCTCACTGGGACACATCCACACCTGACTCACATATGATCGTCGAGACACGTGTGTTCCCGGTCCGGCACTAAATGAAACTGGGAAGGCCACTATGTATCATTCAACGGTTGGCCCGGGGACCAGCTTTGTGCCCTGAATCAGATGCTGGGGAGCCAGAGATGAAACTTGGAGTCCCGTCCCTGAGATCTTTACAGCCAGGTTGGGACAAGGAGGCTACTCCTTGCACGACATAATTAGAAGTGTGCAAGGGGCAGTATTACGGAGCAGACCAATAGCAGACAGATGGGAGTGGAAGACTTAGGGCTGATGTAGGGGCAAGGACAGACCTCTGGTGTCCTTCCCCTTCCCCACCCTTACCAGTCTGAGAATCACTTGGTTGACAGCCTAGATGGCCCTCAGCTCTGAAGCCACAGGGCATTGAGGAAAGTGTGTGGGCCTTAGACACAGATGGACCTCTGGGCCTGGGTTTAAAATCCCAATCCCACCGGGGCGCCTGGGTGGCTCAGTCGGTGAAGCGGCCGACTTCGGCTCAGGTCATGATCTCACTCTCTGTGAGTTCGAGCCTTGCGTCAGGCTCTGTGCTGACAGCTCAGAGCCTGGAGCCCCCTTCGAATTCTGTGTCTCCCTCCCTCTCTCTGCCCTTTCCCCACTCACACTCTGTCTCTCTCCCTCAAAAATAAAATAAAAACAAAAATAATTTAAAATCCCAATCCCACCAATGTATTGGTTAACTCTTGTTGCCCCCAAACCCAGGACTTAGAGAATTATTCATACTCACACACTTGCAGGTCTGCTGGGTATTGGTGGATCCGGGCTGACCACTTCTGGGATGCCTCAGGTCTGCTTCTTGGGCTCTCCTGGGACCTGAAGGTGAGACTGGGCATATTTGGTCACCTTCACCAACATGCAAAACAAGTCTCATGGCCAAACCCAAAGTCAAGAGTTCCCCACACTGAGACAAGGATGGGGTGAAGAGTTGAGGTCGACAAGTCAATCTACCCCCCTTCTTAATGGCTGACCTTAGG
The DNA here is from genome assembly GCF_023721935.1 of Panthera uncia. Lineage (NCBI taxonomy): Eukaryota > Metazoa > Chordata > Mammalia > Carnivora > Felidae > Panthera > Panthera uncia. The sequence goes on from NW_026057585.1 coordinate 91,930,346, forward strand.
CAGGTGAATTAAACTCTCTGAGCCTCAGTGTCCTCCTCCAGAAAATGGGACTAATAATACCCACATGTCATGAGATGTGTTCATAAATGATATGCTCTCCTTCCCCACCAACTCTACCCTGAGGAGACCCTGACCAGACAACCCTAACTCAGACATAAGGTCTGGGAAGCTGATATAAACACACAGCTACTATCTCATGGCAACCTGTGTTGGGGAAACCTGGTGTGTGTGTGTGTGTGTGTGTGTGTGTGTGTGTGGCCGTGCATGTGCGGGCACAGATGTGAGAAGTGCGTCTCTGAAAGGGAGATACTGCAAACCTTGCTCCATGATGCCACTCAGAGGCTGAAGTCGCTTTCAGGGCCCAGCTCCCAGATTCTGCCCGCTGCAAAAATCATCATGTTATAATTACAAGTTAATTAAAGCAGAAGAGATCAAAGCCACTTTAGACAGATTAATGATACAGTGAGTGCCAGAAATTTCACCGTTTTATGTATTAACCACATTGTCGTTTTTATTCCACTTTTTTTCCCCTCTTTTGTGTCAGCTGAAAAGCCTTTCATATCTTTTCTCTGCCCCCCTCAATGCACGAGGAATTTGAAGTCCTAACAGCTGCGAGGAGCTGTCTGTAGAGAAGGGGCACATTCAAAGGATATCAGAAAAATCAACGAGCCTTTTAGCTTCTGACGAGAATGAAGCTGCCACCCGCCTAACCCTCCTCTACCTTAAAAAAAAAAAGCCTAAAAAAAAATCAGTCACTAAAATCAGGCCAAAGCAAAGGGAGGAATTGGAAGCTGGACTCCCCGGCTCCTGCCTCTCCAGCCAAGCTCTGGGAGGAGAAGAATTTTTGCCACGGTGCCATCATGGTTAGGTTCCAGTGAGAACCCTCTCCTGGGTTGCAGACTGGTGACTTCTCATTGTGCCCTCACATGGCGGACAGCAGAAGGAAGCAAGCTTTCTCGTGGCTCTTAGAGGAGCACTAAATCCTATTCATGGTGGCTGCACCCTCAACTCATGGCCTCATCTAATCCTAGTTACCTCCTAATACCGGCACACTTCCAGGGTAGGGTTTCAACATATGCATTTGTGGGGGACACACACGTACAGTCTGTGACTACCACCTGCGTGAGCATGACAACCAAGCCATCAAAGTTTAGCCCGAGGGTCAAGTGTGATTCAGATAACCCCGCAGAAAAATAAATGAATAACCCACACACTCATTCACTCACCGGGTGTTTATCAAGTGTCCCCATGTGCCAGGCATCGGGTTAGGGCTGGAGGTACAAGGGTGATCAGGTTAGATGTTGGATCTGCCCTCATGGTGTTTACAGTCTGGCCAGTGGGAACACACAATTTACAAGTGTATAGTGTTAGGTAATACGTAGTAGAAACACTACACCCCCTCAAATCCCAGTGGTTTAAACTGAAAGTGTGTTTCTTTTCTGCATACCGATCAATCTGTGGGGGAGAGACCTCTCCTGAGGGACCCAGGCAGATGGGAGAATCTTCATGTTCAATTTATGGTTCTTAAATTCACCCTGAACTGACAGACAGAGGGAGGCAGGAAGTAAGGAAGACCACCCAGGACATTTTTTTTTTAGCCCTTCCACATCTTTTGCTATGATGACATGGTATTCATCATGTTCACCCCTAATCTGTTGGCCAAAACTCAGTCACCTGTTGAGATGCCTGGGTGGCTCAGTCGGTTGAGTGTCCATCTTCGGCTCAGGTCATGATCTCGCGGTACACGAGTTTGAGCCCCATGTCGAGCTCTGTTCTAACAGCTCAGAGACTGGACCCTGCTTTGGATTCCATGTCTCCCTCTCTCTCTGCCCCTCCCCCGCTCTCTCGCACTCTCTCTCTCTTTCTCAAAAATACGTAAACATTAAAAAACTCAGTCAGTTGACCTACCAAGTTGCAAAGGGAGCTGGGAAATACAGTATGGCTGGGTGACTTCTTCCTAGCAACTTCACCACCATATGCAAAGGATGTGGAGTCTCGGTTGAAGAGCATGCCTCTCGGCCAATACAAGTAGTCACTAGAACAGTCTATGAATGTGTAATGGGAGGACCTCATGGGTCTGTGGGTGCATACGGCAGAAGGTCTGTTTCCACCACCTGTTATTCTGTAACAAACAACAGAGTGGATTAAAATACAAATTTGTTATTATCTCCCCAAGTTCTGTGGGTTGACTGGGTTCCACTGGGCAGGGCTCACTTGGGTCTGTCATGCAGCTGCCGTGTGTCCCTGATGCTCTTCATTCACATGTCTGGCACCTCACCTGGGATGGTGAATCATGGGTGGCCAGATAACTCTCTCCCCAGGTGCCAAACTGACCTTCTTCACAGCTTGGTGGTCTCAGAGTAGGGAGAGTTTTTGCGTGGTAGCTGGCTTCCCCTGGGTAAACACTCTAAACATCTAGGTAGAAGTTGCAAAGCTTTTTTATGACCTGGCATTGAAAGTCCCAGACTGTCACTTCCATAGCATTCGATTGGTAAGCAAGTGAGGAGGGCTAGCCTAGATTTAGCTTCTTCTAGTTCTTGGTGTTCTATGATTCTTTCTCAGATAATAGCAAGGCTTCCAGAAGATGAATCTGGCTAAAGTGTACAGAGTAGGTTGGAAGATAACAGGGAGACACCTAGCTTGTCTTACCGTTGTATTTTTTGTGCATTCTAAAACTTCCCACTCACCTCATCACCCACCCCCCTCCACCATCAGGGGAATTTAGGGTTTGACTCTTCATACAAGCTGAGTCTTATGGAGCCTTTCACACCTGGAAACACTTTTGTGATGGGAAGATCCCTAAGATCTACACAGGGGTGTGAAGACATCTGTGGAGTACAGTTGCCTTTCTCTTCAGTGAGACCGTTGCAAGCAAGTCAGCACCATGGTCAGCGCTGAAAGTGGGTCAGCACCACGGTCAGCGCCCATCCCATTTATGACTGCGGGTTTAGCTAATTTGGAAATTCTGGTGCTGTCAGCTGGAGGGTGGGAACAAGCCTCTCTCAGGGAGCTCTAGGTCTGAGAAGGAAACTCATATCCTGTTTTGGGGCGGGGGGTGGGGTGTAGGAGAAGAGAGCACGCTAAGACTCTAGTCTGGTGCAGTACGTGGCAGACAGACTTGCAAAAATCATGACACATGAGAGTTAAGGCAGGGGTGGAGAGAGTGGTAAAAAGGGGACTGACATTTACTTAACACCATGCTAGGCACCAAATAGATGGAGTTCTCACTATAGAAGGTCGATATTATTATGCCTGTTTTATAGGTAAGGACTCGAGGGTTGGAAGAGCAAAGCAGCTCCCCCCAGATCTTATAGCTGGTTAGTGCAAGAGCCAAGGCTTGGACCCAGTCCATCGGAATCCAGGATCCGTGTCCTTTTTTGGCCAATCCATAAGACCCTTGGAGGCCAGGCAGCATGCTAGGGTATGACACTCAGCAGGGGCTTGGTAAATGCCAAATTATTGCGAGAATGACTAAAATCATCGTGCGTGGATTGGGTGAGTGTGCAAACAGCTTGGGGGGGGGTGTGTATGTCACCATGAATTTAAATGCTGGACTACGGAGGAACATCAGGTGGTCTTGAGCCCTCTGTCCTCCCGAGGGAGTGGACCGTCTCGCCCAGGTCACAGGGTGAATTGAGCTGAGGGGTTCACCCTGTAGCATATGGGATTCATTAAACCTCCCATCCTGTCCCGCACAAGCTCTGCCGGACTTGATGGAAGGAAGTCTCCTTCTCACCTGTGGGCTCAGGTTGGGGAGTCGGAGGCAGCACACTCTCTACCCTCCGTGGATCATTTGCTCGGCAAACAGCATCATGAAGCCATCAGTGGCATCTCTGACAGGCGTGGACATGCCCAGACCCACGAGGGCAAATTTGTGCCTGGGATCATGTTCTGAGTTCGTCTGGCATTAAGAAAAAGACACAAAGGCTCCTTGAAGACAGAACATAGAAGGAGGGAAAGGGGCTCTTCAGTTAGACCTGAGGGAGATTCTCCCAACAACAAGAATTGTCCAGCTCCAGGGTGGTGGGAAAACCTCACTTGAGAGCAGATGCCTGCGGAGAAAGCAGGGAAGTGTTAGGGGGCCATTCTGATGGAGACCTGTGGGAAAACAGACGGATTGCCAGGTGCCATTCATCAGATCCTCGCATGTCAGAGCTGGAAAGGTCTTTAGAGAGAGCATTTCTTAGACTGACTTTCCCCTTTGCACATAGAGCTTCTGAGGCCCAGGGAAGGGTCGGGAGACACCAAGGTGAGACACCAAGGAGGGGCCAGCTGGGGAATTAGAACTCACTTGTCTCGCCCCCTGTCCCAGGCCAGGCACCAGACAAGAGTCCTCTCCGTGCCGCCTTGCTCTGATCGTTCCCCCCTCAGCTGTAGGATTTTCCCACAGACTAAAACCATTTTCGTATATCCAATTTCATGAACCACTTCAAATCTAGTCCCCTGCTGGCCCTGGGGACCTCCAGTGAAGACACAGTAAAGAGGCTTTTTATGAATGGGATTCAGTGGCACACAAAACTGATAGACTATAAGACTCCTCAAGGACAAGGGGCTCTAGCTCCCTCAAAGCTCTATTTTTTTTCTTGTATTTTCAAGACACTGGACTCTGGTGCCAGGTGACCTGGATTTGAAGCCTGACAGCCATTTTCTGGCAGAATGACTTTGGGCAAATTACTCTGACTTCATTCCCTGTGTGTAAAATGAGGATAATGTTATTAACTGCTCCCTCAGAGGTGAGATAAAACAAGTTTGTGCTTGTAAAACATTTAGAAGAGTGACTGGCATATAGTAAGTGCTCAATAAATGTCAGCCAGTGTTACCAGCATGGCGGGATGGAGGTGAGGTCAGGGGAGGCTGGCTCCACGGACACCTGACGCTGGCTAGGGATGGAAAACTCTTGGTCCAGCTCAGTCAGGTAAGGTTCACTGTATGGCCTTGGGCAAGCAGCCTCAAGGAAATAACCCAAGCCTCAGTTTCCCCATCTGGAAAATGAAGCAATGATACCAAGAAATCCCTCACTTGCACTCGCAGCTCTAAGGCTCTGGGAGTCAGTGGTTGTGATCCCTGGTACCGTGATTGGAGTTCAGCTCAATGCGCCCTGTTTTATGTTCCTCACCCTGATACAGAAGCATTGAATCTCCTTCCTTACATCTATTCTGTTCTTTTCCATCCCATTCTAAGGGATTCGTTCATGGATCCCAGAGCCGGGACAGCCAGGCTGAGTCATCAGAGCTAACCCAGATGTCAAGACAGAAAGCTTGTCTGAGGGTCCCTGGGCTGGCCACTCTCTGACCATGACCCTCCCCTGGGTCCTGCCATCCATAGTCAGGTACGAGTCGCCCTGGCCCCTGAGCCTGGAGATGGTGGGCACCCTGTCGGAGAGGCAGAGCAGACGCTTCCCTAAGTGATGGACGGGGAAGCCCTGTGCCAGCTGTTCCCTTCATCTGAGCCGGAGTGGATCTGACAGTCTGGGAGGCAAGGAAGAGGGCTGTCCCTTTCCCAGCTGGCCCGGCATGAGATCAAGGGACAGGACTGTCAGCATGAGTTTGGGAAGTGCCACTAGACTGCCTCAGACAAGGACTTTGGGGACCTACGGGGGGTGGGGTTCAGAACAGCCTTCTCTTCCTCCTCCCCTCTGTGCTTGCTCGGGCAGAGCCCACCTGCAGATATGGGCTGCACAGAAGGCACAGACTGGGAATGAAGCAGGCCAGGCTCATCCCACCCCCCGCCCCTTCCTCAGCCGTATGGCTTTGGGTAGGTCATGCCCTTCTTGGAGGCTCACTCTCTTCATCTATAGAATGGGGGTCCTCCTAGGACCCGCCTTATCGGGTTTGGGGAAAGCCCAGAAGAGAACACATAGCAGCCAATACTTACGTGCTCTCATAATATGCCAGGCTCTGCTCTGGACACTTTGCATATATGCTTTATTTCCCACAACCACTCTTTCAAGTTGACACAGAGAGGTTAAGTGACTTGCTCAAGGGAACACAGCTGGTCAGAGCAGAGCCTAAGCGATCTGGCTCCAGACTCGATGCTCAGCTGCGCTTCCGGGGTGAGGGTTTCTAGCACAGACTCTGTAGAAGCTTGATCAATATTCACTCTCCTCTCCCTTCCCCTCCCTGATGCCAGAGCAGGGCTGTTCTAGGGAGGGAGGCTGTGGTCAGCCCTGCGGCAGGAGAACAAAAGAGCAGAGACGTTCTGGAAAGTTGCCTCTCAGACTGGGCTTCAATGACACCGAAGAAATGTCAGCAGCAACCCGGAGCCTTCTCGAGCCACCCTGGACTGAAACAGTTCAAACCTCCATAACTTGAGGGGAAATGTTTCTCCAAGCCCATGAGAAGACAGAAGCTTTGCATCCTGAGCACGTCGCCAGGTGTGTCTGTTTCAAACACCTCCCAGAGCCCGACCCTCATAAACCACATCACCAGCCAGGACGTCACCTGGGCCTGTGCTCTGGGGCCCCAGCATCTTTTGAGGGCTAACCCCCTCAAGGTTAAATTCAGTCCAGACAGAGTAGCAGACTCAAGGAGGGGAGTCAGTGGGGGCTCCCAGCCAGTGGCAACAGGTGACATATTTGCTCCTAAAGAGACATGCCATGAGCTCCTCTAGGGAGAAAGCAAACCACTGCTGTCCCCGAGGCCCCAGAGCCTGGGAGGCAACTGTGCGACCCAACCCTGGGCTGTGGGAGGGTGACCGCCCTGGCCCACCTCTGGGCTTGGTCACCTACTAGTTCTGTAACTGGGTCTGCAGGAGGATAACGATAGCTGATATTTATTGATACCTGTGCCCAGCACAGTGCCCAGCACTTTGGGTGTATTCATTCATTCACCTGACTCAACAAGCATGGGCATAGGTGCTACCATTATTCCCACTTTACAGATAAGGACACTAGGCCCAGAGAGGCCAAGTGACTTGTCCAAAACCACAGCACTAGGAAGTGGTAGAACCGAGGTGCAAACTGAGGCTGCACAGCTCAGGGGCCACTGTCCTTAACAACTGTCTCCACCTACCACACTAGTCAGGAGACCGTGGGCCGCGGACAGGGCTGGCTTTGCAGGCGAGCAACCCTCGTGGGCACACAGGGCCTAGTTCACTGCTCTGCCCTTGCCATCGTGAAATCAATGCTTTCTTTTCTAGGCTTATTTATTTATTTTGAGAGAGAGAGAGAATCCCAAGCCGCCTCCGCACTGTCAGCGTGGAGCTTGAGCTCACAGAACCGTGAGATCATGACCCGAGCCGAAACCAGGAGTCAGACGCTCAACCGGCTGAGCCACCCGGGCACCCCTTGAAATGAACAGTTTTTGAACGTGGAGTCTGACGTTTCCGTGGCGCCCTGGGTTCTGCAAACTAGGTAGCTAATTTGGCCTCCTGATGTCAAAGTGATTTTGCAGGGTAATGGCGAGATTCAGGAGCAGGGACGCAGCCCCTGGCCCAGGGGCACGGCTGGCGTAGCTGTGAAGCCAAGGAATGGAATCCCCACACGTGCACTCCGCTCGAGGCAGGCAGTGTGCTCCTGCCCCACACGAGCTGGCAGACCGGCGTGCGGGCGAGCACACGCTCACAGCCCTCACCCCAGCACGGCTTTGCTCCCCCCGACAGGGTGTCACGTGGGTGCCCGTGAGGAGTCAGCCCACTTCTGGCTGCAGGGCACCTCTCAGGGACACTCGCACGGCCTCTCATGGTGGCCTCGAGCTCCGCGGCAGAAGATGACGCCGTTCCAGGTCACAGGGTCGAGGCGCCGAGTGCCGAGACACAAACCCAAGGCTCCCACCTGCAGCCCAGGCTCTCTCTGGCCACGCCCCGGTCACACCCCTGCCACCCTGCCTCCCTCTGTCCCAATGTCTGCCCGGGAAGGCAGACGGGGTGATGTGGCCCCCAGGCTCTGAGCCCGCACCGGGCTGTCTGTCTTAGCAGGAGTGTGTGACAGCGGACGGACGAGGGGGGCCGGGTGCCGAGGACACAGGCCGTCACTTACCCACCTATTTATCTGCCTGCCTGGCAACCTGCCTGTCTGCCTTTCCTTCTGTCTTGGATTTATTTATCTGTCAATCTATCTCTCTGTCTGTCTTTTCATCTATCACCTGTCTCTGTGTGTCAGAGCTGCCCACGCCCCTCACTTGCTCGCCTGCTTCCCGAGGGAATCCTAATGCTTTCGCAGCCCCCGAGGGCTCTCTCCTTCCTCCCACAGCCGGTAAGGCTCCACCCTGGCCCCGGAACTCACAACTGCCCCTGACGCTGCGCTCCAGAGAATCCTACCATCTCGTAGCAAAGTCATCGTGATCACAAACAGCCTGGGGGACCCGGCACCCACCCCGCACAGGCCCTGCACTCCCCTCTTTTCCCTCAACAAACATTTTCCGAGCACCTGTCATGAACCAAGCCCCGCAATTAGGTCCTGATGGGTTAGGATGTCAGATAAGGCAGCCAAGGTGCCTGAAGAAATGAGTTTCTACTCTGGGCCGAACATAGAAGACATCCTCATTCACGTGTGAGAGCCCAGGCTCGGAGAGGCTAGGTGACATGTCCCAGGTGGCACAGCCAGCCAGTGAGGGACACAGCTGCACCACACCCTGGTCGGCTTTCTCCCCGAGTCAGTCATTGATGGGCAGCTTTGCCCAGAGAGGCCCTACAGAGCCGGGGAGGCAGGAAGGCAGGATGGAGTGGGGCCGTGCCCTTAGCTCCTGGCCGATTCAGATCTGCCCCCAGGGCCATGCACCCCATCAGCTAAACCTCCCTCCTCTCAGCCAGTGGTTTCGTGGGACCTTGCTGCCCACGCACATCTCGCAAAAACACGCTCGGGAAGGAGGGCTGCGTGGCCCCGGTACCTCCCCAGAGGCGAGCCACAGGCCTGGAGGTGGAGAACGGCCTCAAGTGGCAGTGATGTGGAGGGGACACAGGTCATCTGCAGCACCGCACTCCTGTCCTGGCACCTCAAAGAGAGAGAGAGAGAGAAATCTTTACTGAAACGTTATCTGGCAGCTGATTCCTTCTAGAGCAGCGGTCAGCAGCCTTTCTGTAAAGAGCCAGCAGGAAACATTTTCGGCTTTGCAGTCACGCGGGATCTATTGCAAAGACCCACTCGGCCCCGCACGGATGACCCGGACGCGAATGGGGGTGGCCATGTTCCAGGGGTCTTTCGTTGACAAAAGCAGGCCCCTTGGGCTGCAGTTTGCTGACCCCCCAGTTAACAGCAACAATGATCATAAGGAGAGCTGACCTTTATTAAGCACTTACTGTGTACCAGGTCAGGTCTCATAATAACCTGAGAAAGTTGGGACTATCGTTCTCTCCAAGTTTACAGTTGAGGAAACTGAGGCACAGAGACGCTAGGTAAGTCGCTTGCCCGAGGTACCCTGGCCAGTAAGTGGCCGAGACGGTCGGAAAGCTCTATATCCACACATCCGGTTGCTCAGAAGCTTGGCATCATCTCCTCTCATACCCCACATCGGACCCACCAGCAGATTCTATGGCTCTGCTTTTAAAATAATTTCCCGCCTCAGGGGCGCCTGGGTGGCTCAGTCGGTTAAGCGTCTGACTCTTGATTTCTGCTCAGGTTGTGATCTCACACTTGTTGAGTTCGAGCCTCGCATCGGGCTCTGCTGACCGCAAGGAGCCTGTTTGGGATTCTCTCTCCCTCTCTCTCTGCCCCTCCCCCACTCACTTTCTATCTCTCTCAAAATGAAATGAAATGAAATGAAATGAAATGAAATGAAATAAAATAAAATCTTCCCAACTCTGAAGGCGACTCACCCCCCCCACCCCTGCAAGCAATCCAAGTCTGAACCCCCATCACCTCTCACCTGGCTACTGCAACAGCCCCTCTCCCCCCACCCCCTGCAGTCTGTTCTCCACGCAGCAGCCTGAGACACCCTTTAAGAACACGTTACTGCACTATATGGGTTAGTTATCATGACACTCCTCCGCTCAGCACCTTGCAGTGACAATAAAAGCCTGGTCCTCACTCACCACGGCTCAAATGCGGCAGGATCTGTCCCCACCCCTCTTGCGTCTCCCCCAGTTCCCTCTGCTTCAGCTCCAGGGGCCTCCTCACTGGTCCTGGAACACATCAGCATTCTTCTGCCCCAGGGCCTTTGCACTGGCTGTTTTCTCTGCCTGGCATGTTCCTCCCCAGGCAGCCACAGGGCGACTCACTTAACTCCTTCGAGTCTCCACTCCGATCCCACCTTCCCAGTGAAGCCCCCCTTCCTGAACTCCCCCTGCAATTCTGCAACTCACCCTTTTGCTCCTCACTCCTGCCCCCCTTACCTTGCTCTACTTTGCCCTCCCCCATAACACAGATTACCTCCACCACATGACAGAATTTAGTTATTTGCTGCTTTTATTGGCCTGTCTTTCTCCACTAGAATAAAACTTCCCAGGGAAAAGTATGGCTTGCTGTATTGCTGATGCACCCCAGCCCCTCCCTCAGTGCCAGTCCACAGAGGGCACTCGATGTTTGTTGAATGGCTCGTGAACCCGGCCTAAGCCCTCCTTCTCCAGTGCTTGCTATTTCCTCAGACTCTGCGTGGAGATAAAGAGCTGAAGGAGACACATGTCAAGGACACAGAGAATCCACCAGACTGCAGATTCTAGCACCTGAACAGGAGTTGCCACCTTAGCTGGACCTGGACGAGCTCAGAATAAGACAACATCGCTTGGGGGTTCGTATTTGAGCACACGCGCCAGGCCGGTCCTCAGGGAATAGGTCATTTGCCTCCACGGGAGCCCTTGCCTTACTCCCAGAACGAACAAACCAGGAAGAGAGACTCCCCGCTCCCTTCACACAAAATAAAGCCGAAGAAATCCAAGGAGCTTCTGGCGACCTGCAAAAGGGACTCTCTCCAGGGACTTCAGGACGATGAGAGGGCCCTCTCTCCAGGGACGTCAGGATAATGAGATGATGCAACTTGGTTAGAGCCAAGCTGCCAGCTCTACCTGGCCACTAAGACCAGAAGGCATGACAGGAAAACGTTCGTGACTCCTGAACAGGCATTTTTGCCTAAGGCCAACGTGGATCCCAGCCTCGGGCACGTTCGGAATGGCAAGCTCATTTAACTGCTTAATTCCCGGGCCCCTGGGTGTAGCTCTGGCCATCACCCGAGCCCTGTTAATGACCCACTGGGTTGCCTTGGACAAATTGCCTCACCTTTTTGGGCTTCGACTTCCCTAACTCTAAAGTGCTCTTTAGGACCCCATCTACCAGGGACAGTCTATGGTTCTGGGGCTCCCTATCCAATCCATCCCCAAAAACCTGCTACGAATATTAACTCAAGCAGGGAAAAGAGAGAGGGAGGAGATTCCCTGCATCACGCTTTGGCTACAGAAGCAGGCAACTCCGTCTGAATTCTGTCTCCATCCCTTGCCAGTGACACAACTCTGCCCCCTCGGCGTCAGCTTCCACATCTGTAAAATGGGGATAGCAATTCACCGTAAGGTCATCAGAATTAGGCAAAATGATGTGAGTTAAGGGCAGACTGGAGGTGGGTAGCTATTATTATTATTACAAAGAGATAGGGGTGTCCAGCAGAGGTTAAGAGTGTTTCTCAGGCTTAAAAGAGTAGCGATGACCTTGGATTTCAACCTGGGGGGAGAACGCTAATGTGCTTGCCCTTGTGGCTCTAAGAAGACACACACGCTACAGTGTTTTTATTTGGAGACTGAAGGAGGCAACGTGGTAAAGTAAGGCACGGCGTCTGCAATGCTTTGCACTCTGTCAACTCAGTGCAGCTGCAATGACGTTTCCCAGCAACCCCTTCTCTGTAGTCTGGGAATGAACCCTAAGGATACTGGATCGGAGTAGCAAAAAATACGGTGCCGGATTAGGCCAAATTCATTGACGTGGGTGCAGGAAGCAGTCTGGATTCATGGCATTAGCTCAAGCAGCTGGGACTGGCTCTAGCTGTTTGTTTGGTTGATTGACTAAAACCTGGACACAAAGGCGGCCCACACTAAATCAAGCTCTGACACCAGCATTTCCCCTGGTAGAATGTAGAGGGAAGGATCCCAAGGCTTAGGGACCTCGGAATGCTGAAACGGATTTATCACGCCAGACCTGCTCTCCCACCCCCGACAGGTGCCGCCTGCCATGTGAACTACTCTGCCATTGGTCTGTGTGACCCAGAAGATCTGATGGTGCTTGAAGGGTCTGTGGCAGATGGGGATATCGTACGAGACTTAGGCAGGCCCCGTTGGTGAATAATAGCACAGGCCCTCAAGATTTCATAGAAAAGCCACGCTACTCCCTGGAGAGAATTGTTCTCTTTCTGAGAAGTGGCTTCTGGATTGCTATTGGGCCTTGCTGCCCACCGAAAGCTTGATCACAGGCCCCAAGTTAACGTGCCTTCTGAGCTGCCCATCAGTGAACCGAGTGTTGTCTGAGCAAACAAACCATAAAAATGAGCATTTATGGCAACAGTTTCATTATCAAATGGAAATGGCATCTATCATGTCAGCTCAAGCGGCTCAAGGAGACTCACGTAAGTCACCTGGGCAAGTAGCGCGAATGCCCGTCTCTCCTGCTCGTGCTGCATAACTTCCTGTCTCTTGACCCACACCTGGGGCCTCATGTGGAACTCCTGGACCAATTGACCAAAGAAGAAAAACAGTGGTTCTGGTTTACAGAAGGTTCTGCACATCATGCTGGTACTACCCAAAGGGGAAGCACTCCAGCCCCAGTCGTAAAGGACTCCTACCAGTGGCAGAACTTTGAGCAGTGAGCCTGATTGCTTACTTAGCCTAGAAGGAGAGGGGACCACAGGTATGAGTCTACCCTGACGTGTGGGCCATGGCTAATGGTTTGGTTAAATTGTCGGGCGCTTGGAAGAAACATAATTGGAAAATTGGTGCAATGAGGTCTTGGGGAGAAGCACATGGCTAGAACGTGCTGAATCAGCAGATTGGATGAACGTATCTATGTTTGTGCTAACGTGCATCAGAAAGCCACTTTAGTAGAGGGGGACTTTAGTAAGTGAGGAGGCAAAGTGATCCATTTTGTGGACTTCAGCCAAACTCTTTCCCAAGACCTCCCCATCATTACCTGTGGGCTCATGAACAAAATGGATGGAGGTTATGTCAGGATTCAGCAAACTGGACTTTTGCTCATCAGGGCTGATCCAGCTACAGTCACTGCTAAGTGCCCAAGTGGCAACCCCAGAGTCCAACACCAAACCCCCTGTAGGGCACCATACTTTGTTCTCCTTTGCTTATCTAGACCTTACTCTGGATAAGGACTTGCCTTCCCTATGCGTGGTGTTTCTGCCAAAACCACCATCGGGGGACTAATAGAATGTTCTATTCCTCATAGCATACCACACAATTTTGCTTCTGACCAAGTGAATCGTTTACAGCAAGTAGAGTGTGGCAGTGCGCCCACGTTCAGCCAATTCACTAGTCTTACCATGATTTTCATCACCTTGAAGCAGCTGGTCTGACAAAATGGCAGAATGGCCTTTTGAAGACTTGGGGATGGCACCAGCCTTATGACAACATCTTGCAGGGCTGGGTCAATATCCTCCAGAAAACAGTCTATGCTCTAAAATCAACAACCAATACATGTGCTATTCATCTCACAGCCTAGATTCCCAGGCTCAGGAATTGGGGTGGAAATAGGTGGGGCTCCTCTTACTGCCATCTTATACAATTTACTAGCAAAACTTGTGCTTTCTGTCCCCGTGACGTTAGGTCTGTTGGTCCAGAGATCTTAGTTCCCAAAGGAAGAATGCTTCCACCACGAGACATAACAATGGTCCCTTTAATTTGGAGTTGAGATTGCTGTCTGGCTACCTTGGGCTCTCGATACCAAAGAATTGACAGGCACAGAAGTGGGTCTCCATACTGGCTACAGTGATTAATTCTGAATATCAGGGGAAATTGGGTGGCTACTATCCAGTGGGGATAAACAGGAAGATGCCCTGAATTCAAGAGATCCCCTGAGGCACCTCTAAGTATTCCCTTGTCCTGTGATACAAGTAATTAAAAAACACAATCACCTTTCAATAAAATTTAAAAAGTTGAATCACTGTTGAACACCTGAAACTAATACAATACTGTATGTGAACTATACTGGAATTAACATAAAAACAAACCCAAATAAACAAACCAACAAACAAAACACAACCACCCATTATAGGTAGGACAGCTAAAGGCCCAGACCCTTAAGGAATGAAGTTTGAGTTACCCCAGCAGGCAGGAAACCATGATAAGCCAACATTACTACTGAGGACAAATGGAATATGAAATGAGCAGTGGAAGAAGGAAATTATAAATATCAGTTATAATCACATACATGACTTGTTGAAGAAAGGAGAAAGATAACAGATGGAAGTATTTCTTCCTTATTTGGAACGACAATTTTTGTGTGGGTGTTAATTAATTCTCTCCCCGCCCCCATTCTTATTCCCCTACCATTTAGCATAAGATTTGTTAACAGTTGCTAAGTTACCATTCAGTATTTAAATGATAGGCTGTCTGTGAAGGAATGTGACCCACCTACAAAAGGTATGAACATCCCTCAAAGATAAAGGAGCTTTGTATCTTCTTTGGGGAAAAAGGTTAGCGTGCTATCAGTCGCACCAGGGATAGCTCTAATCTATTAGCAAGAAGCATGATTTTGCTCTGATCTACAGCCTAAGATGGTAATTCCCATCTAAGTGTTTCTCTTGAAGGAGAGCCTACAGGTGAAACCTGAGAGTAAGTAAAGTATGAACGGGGCAAGGGAAAAAGCTAAATAAAGAGGTGGGTTCAGCTGAAGTCTAGCTTCTATCCCATGGAGTTCTGGAGGGTGAAAGACACTGCAAAATTGCCCCATCTTGCGAGAAGAGGGCCAGTGCTGTGCACCCATTACCCACCAGCTATTTCCTAGAGGAATCCCTGGGGGGAGGGGTAATCTTTCAGGTATTTCCCGCTGAAATGACTCCCAGAGGCCAAGGGCAATTCTCTGGGAAAGAGGACAGCTGTGCACTGTTAGAAGTCAGCCCTCACAGTAGCTGGGATGGGTGTGCTGGTCTGGTAAAGAGGACCTGGTAAACATCATCTACTGAATATTTTTCATATTAGAAGACCCGGATTCAAATCCTGACTCCACTACTTAGTGGCTATGTGATTTGGGGTAAGTTTTGCCAATTCTCTAAGCCTCGCTTTCTCAGCTGTAACATGTGACTAATAATAATGCATGACATACATAAAGGTGCTTATCACACCTTTATGCTGAGCACGTCGTAAACACTTGGTGAATGTTACTATTATTGAAATTATTATGAATAATAATAGTTTAATGAGTAGGAGTCATAAGTCTGGGCTCTGCTCCCAGTTCTGCAAACTACTGCTCTCCTTTTTCTGTACAGTACGATGGAAATAACTGGGTAACAGTACCAGTGTTCCCTACCATGAAGGGTCTTTGGGGCAGAATAATGCCCCTTCCCTAATTCCTGGAACCTGTGAATATGTTACCTTATATGGAAAACAGGACTTTTCAGATCTTGAGATGGGAAGATTCTCCTGGATTCTTCAGGTGAATCCAACATAACCACAAGGGAGACAGAAGAAGCAGGGTCTGTAGTAGGAGGCAGGAGACAGGAAATGAAAGCAAGAGGCTGGGGTGATGGAGGAAGAGGTCATGAGCCAAGGGAAGCAGGTGCCTCCAGAAGCAAAAAAAGGCAAAGAAACATGCTCTTGCTCAGAGCCTTCAGAAGGAATCAGCCCTGCTCAGACCTTGACTCTACCCCAGTGAAACTGATTTCAGACCTCTGATCTCCAGGGCTGTAGGAGAATTAATGCACATCGTTTGCAGCCATTAGGTTTATGGACATTTATTCCAGAAGCCACAGGAAGCTAATGTGTGATCCCATGAGACAATGCGGCAGTGACCACAGGACCCTTGGCACTTCGGCCAAGGCACTAGGCTCGGGTCATGAAAACTCAGAAAACAGGCTGGTAGGATTGCAAGAAGATGGTACTGGCGTGTGCAGAATCACGGGGGGAGGCAGTGCCCAAGCCAAGCCTGAATTAGAGAGAATTTCACAAAGACTGTGTAGGCTCTGAAATTACAGAAACCTTTTGAGTCCCTTCCCACCATTTACATATCCTCCTCAACACACCACTGGAACCACCCACACCCATATGACAGACTCGGGGAGCTGGAAGAAGAGGGCACATCGACCTTTCCGCTGAGACGTCTTTCCTCAGTGTTGAATATTTCAAGTAGGACAAACCAGACTCCTCTATGCCCTGGATCAAACCACAGGGGTCCTAGCTATAGATTAAATATGCCCAAAGTGACAGAGGGGACAGGCCTCGTTCACTCAGACCCTTCCTTCTAGAAGGCTGGGACCAGGCCATTTGGAAGCGCGTTTGATTAGCAGAGGAAATAAACTTTATTAGCTGTATAACAGCAAGGACAAAAGGGTCCATCAAAGCACCCGCACCCCTCCACAAGACTTCAGCCAGGAGTTCAGGAAGTCTGAATGTTATCTGTTTGCTCAAATGTCACTGCTAATATGACTTTAATGTTAGGCCTCTTTTTTTTTAATGTTTATTTATTTTTGAGAGAGAGAGACACAGACAGAGCATGAGTGGGGGAGGGGCAGAGATAGAGAGGGAGACACAGAATCTGAAGCAGGCTCCAGGCTCTGAGCTGTCCGCACAGAGCCTGACGCAGGGCTTGAACTCACGAGTTGTGAGATCATGCTCTGAGCCAAAGTCAGATGCTCAACTGACTGAGTCACCCAGATGCCCTAATGTTAGACCCCTTTATGATTAAGAACAGTATAACTTGGGGCACCTGGGTAGCTCAGTTGGTTAAGTGTCCAACTTTAGCTCAGGTCATAATTTCACGGTTCCTGGGGTTGAGCCCCGTGTCAGGCTCTATACTCACAGCTCAGAGCCTAGAGCCTGCTTCAGATTCTGTGTCTCCCTCTTTCTCTCTGTCCCTCCCCCACTTGTGGTGTCTCTCTCTCTCTCTCTTAAAAATAAATAAATAAATATTTTTTAAAAACGACAATATAACTCAACAAGGATGCTACACTTATACTGGTCTTTGTGTTCAGTCTATATATTGGTCAGATTTCCACTATACCAATGCTGTGTAACAAACATCTCCAAATTCTCAATGATTCACAATGCCAAACATGTGTTTCATATTCATAGGCCTATAGGTCATCTACAGTCCTGTTGATCTGGGGCTGGGTTAAGTTGGGCCAGGCTGACTCCAGGCTAATTTAAATAGAAAACAGGTCTGTTCCATGTGTCTTTATTTTAGCACCTCTGGTATCAGGCTCGCTCATGGAGAACAGAAGCTCAACAGTGCTGGCCATGGCTCTAAAGATCTTGTCTTGGAACTAGAACATAATTATTTCCACCTACATTCTTTTTTTTTTTCAGAGGGGGTGGAGGGAAGAGAGAGGATCCCAAGCAAGCTTCATGCCCAGCATAGAATCCTATGCAGGGCTCGATCTCACAACCATGAGATCATGACCTGAGCCAAAATTAAGAGTCAGATACTTAACCGACTGAGCCACCCAGGCACTCCATTTCCACCCACATCCTAATGGCCAAAGCTAGTCACATGGCTAAGTCTAAAGTCAATGGGAAAGTATATTTTTCCCACAAAAAAACCATGTAACAGGCAAAGGAAAGGAGAATTGAGGGAACAACACAATAGAACACAGTCCAGAAAGAGTCTCTGATATTCACATGATTACTCTTCTCCCTGCCCATCCTCCCAGACCAACACTGTCGGAGACACACATGCTTGCTGGTATCCTCCCCTCATCCTTATCAGGTCCCAACCACATTTCTACAAGGAAGAGATTGCTGCATGGACACATCATCTCTAGATAGAAGAGACTCCAAAGACGGTCCTAGAGTGTCCTCAATGAAAGTGTCCTTAAGTACTATCTCACCATAGCAATTCATTGTACAGATGGGAAAACTGGGACCCAGACATTTGCAAGGTCTTGTCCGATGTCACAAAGACATTCAGCTCAGGGGCTCTGGAGTCAATTTTCCCAGGTTCTATTTCTGGCTCCACCATTTATTAAGGTGTAATCTTGAGTAAATTACCAAAATCTCTCTGCACCTATTCTCTCATTTATTAATGGGGAGAAAATAATACTTCCTACCTTATAAACTTATTAGGAGGATTGAATGTTGAAACATTTGGAACAGTAAATGATAGGTACCCAATAATCAGTGGCCACTACCATTATAATAATTCTGCAAATAGTTATTATTATAATAATTCACTCCCATTCCATGAAGGATACAGACAGAAATAATCAAATTCACCATCTGAAATGTTCTTCAGTAGAGGAAATCACAAGAGGCAGAGGGTGGGTCAAATTTTGCCCAAAATGGGAGGAAAAAGGACCAGGAAGAGTTCCCAAAGGAAGTGTAATCTGAATCTAGTCCCAAATAGCATGCAGAAAGTTTTCCAGATGGACAAGAGGGTAAAAGAGATTCCCGTAAGAGGAAAAGTACCTGCAAAGGCCCTGAGGCATGAAAAGATATTTCAAAGTGTGTTTGGAAAGCATGAACAAGTCCAACTAACCGGAAGGCCTGTTCGTGATAAGAGAGGGGGGCAGGAGTCAGATGCTGGAAGCTGGGAATGCCAAGTAAGAATTTCTCCTATTGGCCTGTGATCTCAAACTGTCCCTCATAAGAAGCACTAGAAGCAGATGGAAGGAAATACTGCCTGTAGCGATCTATACAATGGCATTTGGTTATGTATTTGAAATCTCCAGTTTTACCTTAATTCCTATAAAGTTGTATGTTATTCAACATTATATCCATGTTTAGTCACTCACTTAACACTTATTAACTGCCTACTTGGTGGCACTTAGAATAAAAGTAAATAAAACCAAGGTTCTTGCCCCTGTGGGTCTTTTGTACTGGTGGGGGAGGGGGAAATGGTGGTGGAGAAGTGATAGATAACTGTTTCAGTGTGTGAAACGGTGATAAGTGCTTTGGAAAATAAGAACATTAGAGCAGGACATGGCAGGCAGCCATTAAATGAGCTAATGAAGTAATGAATGAATTAAGATGGATGGATGGATGGATGGATGGATGGATTGATGGATGAATGGATGGATGGATGAAGGATGGATCATGGATGGATGGTGGATGGATGGTGGAAGGATGAATGGAAGGATGGATGGAAGGATGGATGGAAGGATGGATGGATGATGGATGGATGGATAATGGATGGATGATGGATGGATGGTGGAAGGATGGATGGATGGATGCTTGGATGGATGAAGGGTGGATCAT
>NW_026057585.1:91949708-92073422 GCF_023721935.1 Panthera uncia
GGAAGGATAGTGAATGGATGGAAGGATGGATGGAAGGATGGATGGATGGATGATGGATGGATGGATGGATGGTGGAAGGATGAATGGAAGGATAATGAATGGATGGAAGGATGGATGGATGGATGGTGGAAGGATGGATGGATGGATGGATGAGTGGAAGGATGGAAGGAAGGATGGAAGGGTGAATGGAAGAGTGGAAGGAAGGAAGGAAGGAAGGAAGGAAAAGGAGGATGGATGGAAGGAAGGAAAAAAAAGGCTGGCTAGGTGGTAGGGAACCACTGAAAGGTTTAAGCAAGGGAATGACAACACTCACATGCGCCATCCCCCTGCCTCCCGAGGCTTCCACTCCTAGGGCCGCAGAGTGCTCTCCTGCATGCTCCGGGTCATGGAAAGGTGAGGCCTGCCAGAGCAGGTTCCCCAGACCTCACCCATCCCCAAGCGGGTCATTAGCTTGTTACCCACACTTGAAGTGCAGCTGAATTTCCAAATGCGCAATTGATATAAATACCTTCTGGGCGCATAGCAGTTAATGAAGAACTTGGTTAAACTGCAGCCGAGGGAGGAAGCTCAAAAACAGGAGGTGGTGATGGAAGGCTGGGGAACACGGTCCTTATTAACGACCAAAATCCAATCTCTGAAAAGAGGGGAATGATACTCTGGGAAATGAGTTTATGATAATCATTCCTTCTGTTGGCAGAACACGCGGACGGCTTCTCCTAGACATAAGGCCGCCTCTAACCCAGCGTGCCAGGGAGAGGAGGCAGGAGCCCAAGAGTCCCTGCTCCCACTCAGGACAGGTCACTTACCTCTTGGGGCCTCAGTTGCCTCGTTGTTAAAATGGGGGCACAAATTCCCAGTCTTCCTCGTAGGATCAAGATCGAGTAAATTTAATGGGTGGGAAAACTTTGGAATCTGTAAAAACAAAAAAGCGGGGGCGGGGGTGGGGGGCTTGGCACTTGGGTAGCTCAGTCGGTTGAGCGTCCGACTTCAGCTCAGGTCATGATCTCATGGCTTGTGAGTTCAAGCCCAGCATCAGGCTCTGTGCGGACAGCTCGGAGCCTGGAGCCTGCTTCGGATTCTGTGTCTCCCTCTCTCTCTGCCGTTTCTCTGCTCATGCTCTGTCTCTCTCTTTCAAAAGCAAACATTAAAAAAATTTTGTTTTTAAAGATGGGGAGTGGGTCTACTAATTAGAAAGAAAGCCAAATATTTCCCACTTTACAAAGCACGCTGCGGTGCGGTGGTTAAGACTGGGATCCCGCACGGCTTGGTCCAAATCCTGATTCTGCTATGATTTGGGACAAATTGTTTTGTCTCTCTGGGCCTCTATTTTCTCATCTGTAAGATGGACTCATTACATTGCCCTCATAGGATCATTTGGAGCATTAAAAGAGATCGCTCACTTTGTTGCCCAGTGCACATAAGCGCTTCATGAACATGGGTCTAATGACTATGGGTTATTGCTGCTGTGCCGCCCGGCCTCCCGTCCTGGTTCACACAGAGGCCACTCCAGCCTGGCTCGTGCCCCGCCTTCAGATACCCAGCGGTGGGTGCAGGTGCGTGGAGAGGGGTCCTTTCCTGCAGCCTCCACTTCCCTGGGGATCTCTTCTAGACCATTTCTGGGCCAGACAAGGGCAGACAGAAGGCCGGAACCGTGGGGAGAGAGGTGGCCTTGAACCCGCAGGTGGGGTCACCACTTCCCCTCCGAGTCAGGGGTAGAGGTGCTGCTGGAGCCTCCAGGAAAGAAAGGCTCATCAGCTCAGGCCTCTCGACGCCAGACCAAGCACCCAGGCTCAGAGATGATGCTTCCCTAGTGAGCCCAGACCGTCCACCCCCCTGGGCAGACCCCCATCACGTCCCTGATTTTCAAGCGCAGGCCCCCGCTGCTCCCGGCAGGCCCAATGATGGGCTCCATCCAGGCCTGCTGCCCAGGGAGCCAGGACAGTTTGTGGCCCATGAAACAGCTGGTTTGTGAAATAGGTGTCGGCACCACAGTCCCGCCTCTGGGCCAACGTCTGAGAACCTGCCTAGTCGGGAGGCCCCCTTCACTGCCTCGGGCCCCACTTTGTTTTGCTGTAGCTGCTGTTTCTCTTTTTAAATGCAATCAGATGCGAGTTTCAGGACACTGAGAGACAGAGACCGAAGGGTTTCATTCTCCTTTGAGTCCCTTCACCACACTGAAGAATGGCTCTATTACATACACGGCTCCCGGTCTGCCTGACATTATGTGGATCCTGTGAATATTATTAACAACAGCTTACACTTCCTTTGAGTCCCCTAGGGGCCGGGCGCTGCTCCAAGTGCTTTACCTGCACCAGCCCCTTTAATCCTCATAAGAGGCTGGTAGGTTCTGGGCCCCAGAGCCAGTGGGGACGGGGAGGGCTCCCCACAGGCCTGCCGCCGAGCAGCAGACTCTGAATCCAGCAAACACGTTCCGGGTGCGGGGAGCTGGTCTGACCTCCCGCATCGCCCACCCCAGGCGGGGAGAAACGACCGTCCCGGATTGGCGTGAAACCCCAGCGCCTTCAACGCACTGGAAAGTCCCCGTGACAAATTTCAGCACGTTCTTCCATGAATGCATTTGTCAAACCCTCCAAGGTGATTTCTACACGAGAAGAAACTTTTCCCAGAGAAGTTGCCAGCCTTTTGGGCTCCCGTCTCCTGGTACAGGGACACCATCTGTCTTCCAGGAAGGGATGCCTGGAAGTTGCTTTCGTGCAACTTGATTGGAAGCAGAGACTAGAGTCGGCAGCTATAAATCTCTTCTGCTCCTCCAGAGAAGGGAAAAAACACTGCCTGTGGGTGTGGGGGGAGTCTCGCGCCCCTAAAACAGCTTCCGAGGTCTCCTGCAGGCGGTGCCCACCCCTCGAGGGTTCTCCCTGAGGACTCCGGGGGCTGGGCTGGGAGGCAGCTACGGGCCAGGGGGCGAAGAGCACAAAGCGGCAGGGCCAGGACCTCCCGCGAGGGCCACCCTGCTCTGTGATTGGAACACGAGGCTGGCATCAGGGGGTCCCTCACTCTGTGTGACCTTAGGCCAGTCCAAGCCTCAGGTTTCCCTCTGACAAACGGCAGTAATGTTGGATCGATCCTGCCCTGCCCGGCTCGGGGTGGGGGCTGCGGTGAGAAGGTCGCAAGAGAGGGAGGGTGTGGAAATGACTGGAAGCCCTAACATCCCATCCACATGCAGATGATGACAATATGGCAGCTGTGAGGGTGACCGCGGCTCGGTGCTCAGAGCATTCAGAAGCTGGAGGGTTGGCTGAATCCGCGTGCTGTGTGGCCCCAGACAACACACCAAGCCTCTCTGGGCTCTGATGTTCACTCTTGTCAAACTCAGATAGACAAGGGGTGTGTGGGGACTCCAAACACCTGTTTGCCAGGATTTTCCTTCTAGTCAATATTTATGTGACGAGAAGAGCCCTTCTGACAATTACCAGAAGGAGCCTTTCACCCAGGAGAGTAAACTCCAGGTCAGCGGAGATAGGCGAACTCAAATGCTCCCCGTGCTCATCCTCATGACGAGGACAAAAGAAAAGCCCTCACTTTCAAAGAGAACAAGAGGCTAAATACTGATTGATTTGTTGGGACCTACTAAGTGCCCAACACATAAAAGATGAAGCTCGTAATAATGATAAGAGCGGCGATGGAAATACTTAAGCGTAAGTATAAATTACTTACGTGCCGAGCGTGGCACCAAGTACTTCACATACATCATCTCACCAAACCTTGCTGCAAAATAATGGGACTCAATTATTATTTTTACTATTATTTTCATTCTATAGCTAAATAAATCGATGCTCGGCAATACACCGTCCCTTGGCCAAGGTCACAGCTGGGAAACGTCCACAGCTGGATATGCCAACCCCCTGCAACATACCACCCCTGGATCGACTCCTCCTACCAGTCCTTTGGGATTGACTACTACCCATTATGCAGATGAGGAAACTGAGGCTCAAAGAAGTAAAGCTATGTACCCAAGGGCACACGTTGGGAAGCAGGCGACTGAAGCTGAGTCCGTTTGGGGAAGTCAACCTTTGGACACTAACCCTGGCAAGCACAGGATTTGTCCGCAAGACAAGAGCCGATGCAGGGAGGGTAGATCAGTATCCACCACTCGGGGTCCCAAGACGGGACAGCAGAGATAGCCTGTGGAGGCTGCACACCCTCGTGGAGCCGGGCCCAGGCAGGCTGGGTGGCAGGGGAAGGAATAGTGCCAGGGGAGCGGGATCGGCCAAGCCCCCAGCCCCAGTCCAAGGTCAGGCAAGGAACAGCCAGGGAGGCTCAGCCTCGTCATCTTACAGCTGGGGAGACAGAGATTCCCAGAGTCAGGGAGGAGGTGGGGGTCTCCACCCTGCCAGGAGACAAGCGGCCACAGAGTGAGAGTCCGAGGGACCACTGTGGCCACCCCACGCCCCAGGAAAGACTTGCTGAAGCCATCCACCGGCCTTCATTCATCCATTCACTCGGCAGGTGTTTATCCAGCACCCGGGACTGTGCTGGGTGCTGGGAATGGAGTAGTGAACACGACCAAGTCCCTGCCCACAGTGTGGGGACAGACAGTGCACAAGATAATGAACTCGTCAGGGAGGCAGATGGTGATGCGTGCCGTGGGGGACCGCGGTGGAGCAGGGGCTGGAGAGGTCACAAGCCACTTGTGTGTGTCCTCTCCCATCTAGAACGCGAGCTTCCTGGGGGCCGGGACCTCACAGGTCTTCAGACGTCTCTCTCCTTAGAGCCCACACGTGGCCTTGCCCAAAAGGGACATTCTGCTCCTCGGCCTTTTTAAGGCCAAAAAAGTCACTTTCCTCCAACTGAGGCTGATTCTGAAGCAGGGTTTACAGGCAGCTCACCCCCACCATCCCAGCTTTGGACAGTTCAGTCAAGTTCGTTGATCATTAGCTCAATGATAATTAGTGGCGTGGGGAAGGGGTATAGATCTAAGACTAAAGACAAATCTGTCCATTCACACTATGTTCAGATCCCATCTCTAGCAAAACCCAAACTTAAAAAAAAATTTTTTTTTAATGACAGCCCATCTCAAAGTTGTACAGCAGTGAGGTTGATCTTAACGACAACAGTCCAGCCTTGTCCAGGGCAGGTGGTACTAACCTACCACCATCAATGTTGCCCCCGCAAAGAAGTCAGCTTGGAAGGCTCGAGGCTGCCAGGGCTCGATCTGCTTTGGGAGTTGCCTTCCGAGCGATTTCTGAGTCCACAAGGAAATTCTCTCATTATCTGCTAGTCTGACCTTACATTTGCCAAGCTGGCCCCTAGTTCCCATGGCCTGTTATTAGGGTAGTGGGAAATGAGATCCCGCTCCGGCAGGAAGGATTCGGGTTAGACACCAAAAGGCACTTCCGGTCAAAATGGCTGGGGTCAGGGCCAACCCCTGAGCGAGGCTGTGCCACCCCATCCTGTTCTAGAAGCTCCTCTCTTGTCTCCCATCCCCCCGCTAGCACAGGCTCACCACCCTGCTCTGGATGGATTGCTCGCCAGGAAGGATTCATCACCATGTCCCGGAGCCCAAAGCCACTGTTTAGCTTCATGCATGTCGGGTTTGGCCCTCTGCTCGGAGAACAGGCAGCCCCCCAGCTCTGTCTTCCAGGTTGCAGCAGGTGGTCAACGGTGCTTCTGGTTAGCCGGAGACTTTCCAAGTGGCAGTGACCCACCAGTCCGTAGAGGGTGGCGGGTGGATGGAGGGGAGGGCCACACACTGAGGCGCCAAAAACCTCACCCGGTCCTTCCCAATCTCAGACATGGACACAGCTGGCTAAGAGGGCGACCCTTCTTTCCTGAGTCACTTTGGATGGAAACTCCAGACTCATTCTCCAAGCACAGGCTTCCCTATGGGGCCCCTGGGTGGCTCAGTCGGTTAAGTGTACAACCTCAGCACAGGTCATGATCTCACGGTTCGTGGGTTCAAGCCCCGTATTGGGCTCTCTGATGTCAGTACAGAGCCCGTTTCGGATTCTGTGTCCCTCTCTCTCTGCCTCTCCCCTGCTCTCTTGTGCTCTCTCTCTCTCCAAAATAAACATTAAAAAGTATCTAAAAAGAAAAAAAGAACAGGCTTCCTCCTTGGCTGCCGTCTCATCTGAAAGCAGGGGCTGGACCGGACTAAGACCAAGAATAAGAATAAGATGGGGAGCCTGGGTGGCTCCGTCGGTTGAGCGTCCGGCCACAGCTCAGGTCATGATCTCGCGGTTCGTGGGTTCGAGCCCCGTGTCGGGCTCTGTGCTGACAGCTCGGGGCCTGAAGCCTGCCTCGGATTCTGTGTCTCCCTCTCTCTCTGCCCCTCCCCCGCTCATGCTTTGTCTCACTCTGTTTCTCAAAAATAAATGTAAAAAAAAATTTTTTTAAATGATTTAAAAGAATAAGAGCTGACACGTAGCGAGCACGGATCATGTGCTAAGCACTGCTCTGAATGCTTCAGGCACACGGATTCCTTCCATCCCACAAGGGAACTGAGGCATGAGGAGTTAGCCACTTGCTTGAGCTGGCACAGCACTCTGAGGCCAGACCACGGGCCCTGTCCCCCTGCACCTGCCTGCCATCCGGGGACCGTGCTTTATGCTGAGAGACAGCCATCGCCTTCCCTTCCACAGAGGCCCAGAGAAGCCAAGTAGCCAGCCTAATGTCACACAGCAACGGACCACAGGTTCCCTAGCCCCACCTATGTTGGGGGTCAGAGGGAAACAGGGAAGAGCCACCCGTGCCAGGAACCGTGCTCGGCACTTTCTCCACCCAGATCGCATTGGATCCCGACAACAGTCACAGGAGGTCACACAACCCCTGTGATATGGAGGAGACGGCAGAGAGGTCAGGACACCTGCTCGTAACAACTCAGTGGCCTGGCTCTCCACCCCAGCACTGTGGGTAGGTCTCCTGTCCCGGGAAGGGATCCGTGGGCCATCTGTCCCCTCTCCCTTGCTTCTCTCCGGGCCTCTTAGTGCTAACTGATGGAGGGGGAAGCAGAGTCTGAGATGCCCAAGGCCAGGTATTAAGAGAAGGCGGGAGTTAGGAAGAGGGGGGCGGGACTGGAATTACCAATTGTTCTAACAGGAGGCTGCTTTCCGTTTTCCTCGCAGAAGGGAAGGCAATGTTTAATTAACTCTGCTTGCGTGCTCGGGACAGGGCCTGATTGAAAACGAGCTCCGGGGCCTCTGTCACAAGGCGGAGGGCCCCGCAGCCTCACAAATGGGCCAGCCCCGTCGACATCTGGGCGCCAACTCTGAGGCAGAGAGGTCCACAGGCTCGGCGCTGTTTGTTCGGGGGGGTCGGGGTGGGGGGGCCCTCCCCCTCCCCCTCCCCGCTTTGTACCAGCCTGCAGGCACCGCACGAATGAGCGCCTCTCCCCTTGTCTGCCTCTGCCTGTTCTTGTCGTCTCTGGCTGGTGCGGACGCACCTGCCCGCCTGTCCTAGGCTGGCAGTTTCGTGGCAAGAAACCAAAGGCCACTTTACAGCTTAAGTAAGGAGGACTTGATTATCAGGCTGGGAGGGTGCCCCCCGCCAGCCCCAGATGCTGGGGGAAGAACTGCGCCTCTGGAACTCAGAACTCCATCCTGCTCTGTCCCACCCACCCCAAGCCCTACTGCAATTTCCTCGCTCTGCCTCTTTCCAGACCCGTTCCACCCCTTCCCGGGCTTCAAATGCTTTGGCTCCCGCTTTCTGGTTCCTCCCGGTTAAATTCTTGAGAGCAAGAGTCTGATTGGCCTAGCTCCTTGGTCAGGCGCCCATTCTGGTCCAATCAGCCAGGGCCACGGGAGACGGGTCACATGCCGGCCCCTTCCGGTCAGGCAGCAGGCGGCCCTCTGGAAAGCATGGGGGTGTCAGGATTCAAGGCCCACCTTCAGGCTCTCCTCTTAGGAGGTGCTCCCCTGCTCGACCCCCCCTCTGGGGTTAGTAACCCTTCCTCTGGGCTTCCATTGCCCTTTTTACCACCCACCAGCTGTGTGACCTCCCACAAGGTACTAACCCTCTCTGTGCCTCAGTTTCCTCACCTGCACTATTGCTGCACTAACGGCAATCTTTTCATGGGTCCTTTTGAGAATTTATTAAGACAAAGAGGCATAGCCTTCAACAGAGCCCCCAGGCGCATAGTAAGCACCTAGATATGTGAGCTCGAATTTTGTGGCGACCACAGTTTCATCTCTGATAGTGTTTTTCGCATCGCTTGGAATACCTTTCTTGCATGTCTCACCTGCCATCCGGGGCATAATCCAGATCCGGGGCATCTGGAGACACCCATGAGTCTAGCTGTTTGCACCTTGCATAAGGTAATTGCTTAGTAAATGCCTAATGGCCAGACGCCAACACTCACTTCCATTGACTGGGCATCTACTATGTTCTAAGGCAGGAAGACACGTGATGGGGCCCCCCTGGGGATCTGGGTCCTTGACACATGTTTGCTGAACAAATCCAGTGCTTTGTACGCCCTCTTGTGTAATCCTTGCCCCAGCCTTGGGGGGTAAGAACTTCTGTCCCCACTTTACAGAAGGGGGGGGGGTTCACCATTCTTAGCCTCGAGGGGCCCGGGGTCACCGGCCATCAAGGTGACATGAAGTACAGGAACCCAGGGTTGTGAGCGTTGCCATCCGAGATCCTCGCTGGGCGGGCATCACAGTGAGGCTGCAAACAGGTGCCAGGGCCTAAGGGCGCCAAATGGAGTGGGGCGGGGGGAGGGAAGGCAGGTGGGCAAAAGTCCTTCCAGCCACGACGACCCAGGAAGTGATTATGGACTGGGGAGACTCGATCCAGGTAGGTGGCAAAATCCCTCTGCTCTCCAGGGATGAAAACCAGAAGCAGCTCAGGAACCAGGTCCAAGTGCAAGCGGGTGTATGTGCACACGCACCTGGGGTGCCTCTGGGCGTGAACGTACCTGTGCATCTGTGTAGACAAGAGCAGACTGTGCATGTCCTGCCTGCGGCCCTCTGTGGGTGCCCGGAGATGGGGTGTGTTTTCTTTTGTTGTCATAGTTTTCAAGGACTTCAAATTTGGAAACCTCCTTTATCCCTTAGCCCCAAACTGGGGTTCAGGGTTCTAAGCCCAGCACCGTGAAAGCCTTGCTGTGTGATCCCGGGCAACTCCCTTCCCCTCTCTGAGTCTCTGTACACTGGTGGGGTTGAGTGAAATTATCTGTAAAAACCCGTCCAGCTCAGAGCAGTGGAGAGACCCAGGGGGTTGGGACCGGGTGCCTCACGTCACCCCCTCCCCGCAGAAAAGGCCGGACCCGGTTGGAAGACGGGGGAGAGAAGGGGGCAGGAGCCTGTGTTATTTTTAGGTCCTGATTAGGATCCTCTCACCAGTCTCCAGGCCCTCTGACCCCAGGCTCGCTCATCTGAAGGGTGTGCCAACCGCTTAATCAGACTGCTCTCAGCTCAGCTGATGAATAGAGGTTCCTGCTTTTAAAGAAAGAAAGAAAGAAAGAAAGAAAGAAAGAAAATGCGTCTGTAAATCAGCTGTTTATTTAACTTTCCCTGGCATTTAATGATTGCAAGGCTTGGGAGAGGGGGAGAGATGGAAAATTAATTTGAGTCGTGCCAGAAAAGCCGGTCAGGGAAATAATGAACCTCCTGGTCTTACAGAGAGCAGAGATGGGGGAGATGCCGGGAGTGGGGGAGGAGGGGGGAGCGGGAGCCAGGGTTCCCCCCCCCCCGACCCGCGTCACACCCCAGCTTCCACATCCTGGGCTCCGGCTGGGCTGTGCTGAGTGACAGACAGAGCGCCTGCCCTCTGGGGCCGTGACAGCCCGGCTGGGTTTCAGCTCCTTTCAAGATGCAAAGTCTCATCAAAACATTTTGCCCCCAATCTCGTTACCGGATGGAAGCATGGGTACAATAAGGGAAAAGAGACTGCAGGTAATAATTGATGGTCCTTAGAATCCCCACCCCCACCCCCGCGCAATATGGCGGCATCGAGGACGGAAAGCAGGTGGCATGAGTGATGTATGATGTTAGAATGGAAGAGCTGGTAGGGCTTCGAAGTTCATCTAGTTTGACTTCCTTATTCTCCACGCAGGGAAACTGAGACCCAGAGGGGGGCAGTAGTGCGCCCAAGACTGCGCAGCGAGTGTGGGACGGTCTGGAGCTCCAACCCACATCCCTCCGTTCCTGGCCTCCTATCTCCCCTTGGAGGCTGTGCATGAAACAACTTGACTATGGATGGAACGCTTGTGTCTCCCCCAGTCCGGATGTGGCAGCCCTAATCCCTCGTGGGACGGTAGTTGGAGCTGGGGCCTTTGGAGGTAGTTGGGTTTGGCCGAAGTCATGGAGGCGAAGCCCCCACAATGGGATTCGTGCCCTTCTAAGGGGATGAGGGGACCGGAGCTTTCACTGCGATCGGCCACGTGAGGACACACAAGGAGCCAGCCAGCCATGCGCAAGCCAGGAAGAGCATCTCTCCGGGAGGCCATCATGCCGGTACCCCAATCTAGGACTTCCAGCCTCCAGAACTGGGTGAAATAAATGCCTGTGGTGTGAACTGCCCCATCTGCGGTCCTCCGGAAGAGCAGCCGTAGCTAAGACAGACCCCCTGGCCTGTCGGTAACACGAGCTGTGGCGGTGATTCCGCCCGAGTCCCGTGGCTGATTCTTATTGGACCACTTTGGATCACATGTCATTCTGGAGCCAATCATGTGGCCAGGAGAGAGGCCTATCCTGATTGGCCAGAGACAGGTCAGGTGACCCCGCCTCTCCCGACACCCGCAGGTGCCTCAGCCAGGCGGTGCCCAACGCCTTGTGTCTGCGGCCTGGCACTCTCCCACCTCTGGGTCTTTGTCCACACTGCCCTCTCCTCTGGGGCATCTGACATTCTGCAGGGCCCAGGGCAGATACCGCCTCCTACAGGAAGCCTCCTGTGCTCCCCCTGGTCCCAGGTGTCATCTCTTCCCTCTGACTCCTGGTGCCCTGGTCCGCCAGCAGCTTCAGTGTGTTACGGTCAGCTGGGCTCATGCCTTGTCTCGCTCCTAGACTCCTCGAGACAAAGGACTTTGTCGTATTTGTCTCCGTTTTTTTTTTCAGGTCTCAGTCCTGGAGTGTAGTAAGGTAAGTAAGGTTGAAAAAATGAGCAAATGAATGAGAATTCATGCAGATGATTCAAAAAATCAGAAACAACCACCTCCATGCAGGTACCCACACTCCTCTTTGAGAATACAAGTCCCTGTTTGGCATCTGGCCGTGTCAGGATGTCCTTCTTGGTGTCTGACTTAAATCCTTCCTGCTTTTTTTGGGGGGGGGGGGTGAGGGACGAGGGGCTCTGTAGAGACAGTCGCCATCCTTCCCATGAAGATCTTCCTTTTGTGCTTTGCTCTGCCCGCTTCCCTCCCCACGCCGGACCCCTGGCTTCGGGATTCGGCACACAGGGGCTGTGGAACGTGGGAGGTGGGAGCCAGCCCCGCAGCAGCGGCCCTGGGTTGGTCGGTTCCCAGGAGAGGCCCGGAGGCTGGTACCTGAGAAATGCTGTCACCCCCCTCCCATGGATCCTCCTGGCAAGCCCAGCTCTACACCTCCCTTCCCTTTCAGCAGCCTGTCAGCTGCTGATGGACAGGAAACTGTCATCCTCTTCCCCCACCCAACACCGCCACCCCCATCCTGCCCCTCCTGGCTCCGGGAAGCTGGGAAGCTATTCCTAACGAGTTGGCACTCAGCCTGGCTCTCCCCGCTGGAGGGAAAGCGGCTCCGTCATGCTGTGCCAGGATGCTGGCGAAGGAATAGAGCCTTCTCCCCACATAGGGGGCAGCAGGGAGGGCCTGACTCTCAAGCCTGGGACTCAGTTTACCCTCATCAGGACCCCAGTGGTGAGCTGCCCCGCAGGGTCCCAGCCTTCCCCGGGATCAAGAGCACCCAACCCTTGTGTCCCCGCGCTCTTCCCAGTAAGCCACGGAATGTGGCATCTGGAAAGGGTCTTCAGGATCGTGTTGTAGACAGAAAACTAAGGCTGGGGTGTAGCAGGGTGAGGGGGAAAATCCCTCTCGGTGCAGGGCAGAGATTTGCTCTCAGTGCAGAGAGCTGAGTCCAAAGCTGACTCAGAGGCCCTGTACAGGCACCCAGGACCCCACTCTGTGAACTCCAAAATGGCCCAAGCCATGTGTCAGTCTCAGCGCCATAATCTTAACACCTGGCATTGTGCCCCACGTACAGCAGGTGCTCAGTTAATGTTTGCTGAATGACTTATTACTAATGAGCCTCATTTATTAAGGGATAGCTGAGGTGGTTTTAATCCCAGGTGAATACTCGATCTCTTTTACTCTTTGCGGACAGTTGAGAATAACCCTCGAGCCCCTGCACAGTTTGACTCCTTTGAGATGGGGAGCACTTGTGTTAGGAAACAACGAATCTGAGCAAAATTATCTCACCCAACATGTACTCATTCATCGATCCATTCATGCATCCATCATATGTTTACTGAGCACCTACTGTGCACCAGGTGCTGTTCTAGGTGCTGGGGCTCGGCAGCAAACAAGACTGTTGTGAATATAGCCACCCCTGCGACTTGACTTTCACACTGGGCAGATAAAGAAACACACAAGGTGATGTATGGGGCGGCGGCGGGGGTGGGGAGAGGTTGTTGATTTGGTCGCCAGGGAAGGCTTCCTGCTGAAGTGACACATAAAAAGACTAGAGGGGTGGGGGAAAGGGAGTGAGCCATGTAGGTATCTGGGAAGACCTTCCAGAAAGAGGAGTCACAAGGCGGGAAGCCCAGTATGTTCTGGGGAGAGCAGGAAGGCCCGTGGAGCCAAAGTGGGCGAGCCGGAGGGAAAGTAGGAAAAGACGAGGACAGAGAGCCGGGCAGGAGCCAGCCAGATGCCCCGGAGGCCAGGGGCCTTAAGGGCAGAAATGGTTGGGGTGTCACCAACACGCAGCGGGCACCCATCCCATGCCAGCACATCATCCCACCTGTGCGGCAGAGCCACGTGCGAGGCCGGGGTTATTGCTGCCCTTGGTTTACAGATGGTCCAGGCACCTCCTCATCAGGAAAGGCTTCCCAGCTTCTTGGAGCTGGGAGGGGGCAGGGTGGGGGACGAGGATGACAGCAGCTGACAGGCTGCGGAAAGGGAAGGGAGGGGTGAAGAGCTGGGCTTGCCAGGAGGCTCCAGGGGAGAGGGGTGGCACTTCCCAGGCACCAGCCTCCGGGCCTCTCCTGGGAACATGCTCACTTGGCAGGGCTGGTGCTGGGCTGGATCCCACCTCCTCCAGAAGAAGGCATTCTGTCTAACAGCCGGGTGGCGGAGAAGGGAGGCATTTGGCCTGGGGAAGGAGGAAGGCAGAGCATATCCCAAAGGTCACCCGTTTCCGGGATTCAAACCCAGCTGCATCTGGAGCCAAGGCCAAGGATGCTTCCTAACACAGCCAGCGGGATCCCGCTGCCCCGCCCAGCTCCGTCCCCGCTGGGGAACTGCTCTCCCAGTCGGTGTCGGGCAGCCTTCTCTCACCCACCGGAGAATTATTTGGGATTCAGGAAGTGCAAACCGGGTCCAGTGTTCATCAAAACGAAAGCACCCTTGCTCCCAGAAGGAAAGGACGGCACCTGCCCCCGCCACCACCACGTGGCCAAGGTCCTGGCATTCCGAGCTAGAGACAGGACTCTAGACAGAACGTTAGGACTCCAGGCACTTTGGCAACAGGATGAACGACTGAGATATTCCGGGCAGGGGCCCCTCCCAGCAGCCATCATTCACACCCTGCCGGCTGCCGCCTCCCCTCCTCCATTTGTACAGACGGCTGAGGCTTGTGCGTATGCGGGTTCTTGCAGGCAGTTTTTTAAAAAGCATTAATCCCAGGGCAAGTCAGGCTATTCGTGGACTCCTAACGCTGGAGGATCCTTCAAGAGGGTGCCGGTCCAATGCTTCCATTCTCAAATGGGGAAACTGAGGTCCGGGGAGGGGAAGCGCCTCGTCTGAGGCCACACGCCCGCAGTTCCCGGGGCAGAGCAGCGCCGATCGGCTGACTCCTGCCTGACGCTCCTTCCCACAGCATCGCGTGGTCCCTGTCACTCGCTTCCGAAGTCAGGCAGCCACTGTGAGCCTCGGTCTTGCCACTTCTTCGCTGAGTGACCTTCAATAAATGCTTTAACCTCTCTGACCACTGACTTCCTCGTGACAGTAGTACCCACATCACGGACTGTAAGGTAGCTGTGTGCTTGGCACAGAGCTAAGTGCTCGATAATAATTGTGAAGTCATCCCCCCCCCCCCCCCCCTCAGGGCCACTTTCCACGTCTTCATCTCCTGTGACTCAAAGAGCATCACCTCCAGCTCCCAACACACACCAGCCC
Organism: Panthera uncia; assembly: GCF_023721935.1. Lineage (NCBI taxonomy): Eukaryota > Metazoa > Chordata > Mammalia > Carnivora > Felidae > Panthera > Panthera uncia. Next base: position 91,963,972 of record NW_026057585.1, read on the forward strand.
CTCCAGGAGAGAACTGGGGCCGCAAGACAGAACCCCAGGCTGCGGGACCGCCTTGCCTTCTACTCCGCTGCCCTGCCTCCCCACGCTGTTTTACTGTGCACGGCCAGCTCAGAGCGCCCAGCACCCGCAGCGGGAGACTGCAGGGGTGGGGAAGGAGAGGAGGGGAGCGGGCAGACTGCTCCCCTGCCATGCAGACCTGGGGATGAGGAGGGGGTCTGTGCAGTGCCACGAAACCGGGCAGTAAGAGGGGGTCAGACAAAAAAGCAGGACAAACCTCCATGTCAAAGGCCTAGGAACAGCCCCGGCTGCCATGATGGGAGCCAGAGGGGTGGCCAAGAAGGGATGGTGGGGAGACCAGAGATGCTCAGGGTTCAAGGACCCCACTCACTGCAGCGGCCTTAGAGAGCCTCAAGGGTGTCCTTGAGGGGGTGACAGTTGGGGAAACTTGCCCCGAGGGTGGACACAGGATAGTGGGTACCATCCACTGGCCCCTGGCCCCAGAGGCCCACCAAGGCCCAAAGCTCACCAGAGCCTGGCAAGTAACCCCTTGCCTCACGGATAAGAAAGGGGTTTCCCAGAGCAGGGAGGACCACCCCACTCTGACTGTCCCCAGCCCCGCGTACATGTGGCTGGCGAAGGCAGACTGAGGATGCAGATTTCCTTCTTACGGGCTCCGTCAGCCCTTTTTCTCTGCTTATCTTCTGCGGGGATCAAGACAGATACCCCAGGGGTGCCTGGGTGGTTCAGTCGGTTGAGCATCCAACTTCGGCTCAGGTCATGATCTCACGGTCCATGAGTTCGATCCCCACGTCAGGCTCTGTGAGGACAGCTCGGAGCCTGGAGCCTGCTTCAGATTCTGTGTCTCCCTCTCTCTGTGCTCCTTCCCCTCTCGTGCTCTGTCTCTCAAAAATGAATAAACGTTAAAAAAATTTTTTTTAATTAAAAAAAATAGATACCCCAGAATTCCTGGACTATGTGCATTTGGGGCCCTTAGCTTTTCAGGAGGCCTGGGAGACAACAGTGGACAGAGTTCATATAGTTTGTTTTCTTTTAGAGAAAACATACATGTGACAGGGAGGTGGGACTGTCCCCGGGGCTGGGTCCTCTTCTTCAATGCCCTGTCCACTGGTGACTGTCTGGGATTGATCAGCTCAGTGGGACATCCACGGCAGTCCTTTAATGCCAGGCCAACTTCTGCCCCTGGACCTCTTCTGGGTCAACCCCATCAAGTGAGGGTGATGCGGGGTAACAAAGGCGTCTTAACAAAGCCATCTACCAAACATCACCGTCAAGGCAAACATTTATGGAGCGGTTACTGTGTGCCAGCTGTCGTCCTAAAGGCTTGACATGTAATGATTCATTTAACTTTTTTTTTTTTAAGTGTATTTATCTTTGATAGAGACAGAGCACAAGCTGGGGAGGGGCAGAGAGAGAGAAGGAGACACAGAATCCGAAGTGGGCTCCAGGCTCCGAGCTGTCAGCACAGAGCCCGACGCGGGGTTCAAACCCGGCAAGATCAGGGCCCGAGCCGAAGTCGGCCACTCAACCGACAGAGCCACCCAGGCGCCCCAAACATGTAACGATTCATTTCGTGCCAACAGCAGCTTTACGAGACAGGCACCATTATTAAACCCACCTTGTCACAGATTAGGAAACTGAGGCACAGCAAGGTGTCGTCCTTTTCCCAAGGTCGTGCAGCCGGTAAGTGGTGGAGTGGAGTTGCATGCACACTCAGGCGGGCTGAATCCAGAGTGCACACACCTCATCCCGCCACCCTCTCCCCCTCCCCTTGTAATCACATAACGCAAGCGAAGGACAAATGTAAATGATTTTTGCATTATCTGCTGCTTTGCATGATTGGTGACCTGGCTCCCTTCCATGAGTGCAAACTCCAGGAGCTGACTGATGAAGGGGCTTGTGTCCTTCCGCTGGAGAAGGGGTCACAGGGTGAAGACCAGAGACAAGGGCAGAAAACGCCCTTGGACTCAGAAGCCACGTCCAATTGCCAGGTCGGGTCTGAAGGCGAGCGATCAGGGCCTTGGGGACAAAAGAAGCAGCACGTGGGGCCGGGAAGACCGGAGTCAGAAGCAGAACTGGGTCCCAGGATGGCGAGGTCAGGACTAGACTAGGCGAGACATTCTAGGAACTTCGGTAGTCAACTGTAATGTGCCTCCTGGATGGTCCTCAGGAAGGAATGAGGGCTCAACGTCCCAGCTGCTGGGAAGGCTACCTGCTGACAGACCTGGACCGTCAGCCCCCTTCAAGGACGGCCTCTGCTGAGGAGTCGCCCCTCCCAAGTCTTAGCCCCCTTTAGCGGCAGCCCGCACCCACCGACTGGCTAGCGCATGGGTATAAAGACCTAGCATGTCCCCAACTTGGGCAGACTCTGAAGAACCATCCCAGCTCTGGCTGGAGGACTGCGTCCCTGCTCAGAGTCTCGCTCCAGCCAGTCCTGCTTCCTCCCTCTCCTTCCCTCGGAAGAGCACCCCCTCGTGTCCCTCCCGCACACCATCCCGGAGTTGGCTTCCCATAGAACCCAACCAGCGACAGCTTCAACGCTCACCTCACTTAGCGGAGATGCCCAGCCAACCATCTCCCGAACTTTAGATGCCGTTCCCTCGGATTTTCCACGTAGGAAAAAGAGCACAGAGGAGATTTGCAGCATCACCTCCAGGGCAGAAATCTCCCCTCTTGGACCCACACCGTCCGTGTGGACCACGGCTGCGGGGCAAGGAGATCAGCGAGTGGACAAGAAGCGGAAGGTAGTGCCAGCCTGGCAGGCTGATCGGAGCCAGAACCCCTCCCCATCTTCATGAAGGTGCCCGTGGAAGTGACACAAAGGTACGAGGCACGTGGCGTATGTGACAAAACTGTAATTAAAGTTCGTCATTATACAATACATACAGCTGCGGTTGGCCGTGGAAATGCACCCCTGCCTCCCCTCCCTGTGCTGTCGCGAATCCACGTTCCCATTACATCTGTTCTGCGTATAACGATACGGACATCCAGTCACCCAGCTGGCCGGAGGGCAAGGGGGACACTGGGTTTCAGATCACACGACGTGGGTGGCGAGTGGAGAGGCCAAGACTGAGACAGGGAAAGACAACAGAGAGAAAAGCGAGGAGGAGAGCCAAGAAAGCCGTGCGGACGGCGGAGGGGAGGGCGGCCAACACCAGCTTCGGGAGCTGCTCCGTCATTGGAGAGGAAGGACGCCCGGGCGGCTTCATTTCCCAAAGCCCAAGCTCGATGAGGAATTTCGAAGTTCTCTCCGCTGCCCTGGTCTGGACTCCCTGCTGACAAATGGAGAATAAATGGGAGCGTTTAGCCAGTAATTAAGCAATAATGGCCTGCTCGGAGGTGTCTACCAGGCAGGAAGCAGCCAAAAAAAGGACCTGGAGGTTCCGTGGAGGAACGGGGTAGGGAGGATCCATTTGTCAGAGTATCACAGGGAGAGAGAGGCTCATTAACCCCACACCAGCCTCTGGGCTCTCCTTTCCCGGGGGTGGACAGAGGGAGGCCTCGACCACTCTGTGCTCTCGTACAGAGAGAGCCCAGCCTCCCAACTCGGCCTCCTTCTTGGATCTGACTCCAGGGCTGAGACCCCCCCAGTCCACTATTCGCGGGCCAGAGAGCGTTCCTCCAGCCCCCAGCCCATAACGGGGGTGGGGGGAGGGGCGGCGGGGCATTGAGGTGAGGTCACACTCCAAAGGGCCCTGTATGTCCCGCCACAGACTGCAACTCAACTCAACAAATAGATAACGACATTTTTAAACAACTTTTTTAATGTTCATTTATTTTTGAGACAATGCAAGAGACAGAGTGCAAGCGGGGGAGGGGCAGACGGAGAGAGACACAGAATCTGAGGCAGGTTCCAGGCTCCGAGCCGTCAGCCCAGAGCCCAACGCGGGGCTCGAACTCACGAATCGTGAGATCATGACCTGAACCGAAGTCGGACGCTTAACCGACGGAGCCACCCAGGGGACCCAATATTGACATTCGTAACAGCGGTCATCATAATGGTAACGGTAACAGACCCGATATTGACATTCGTAACAGTGGTCTGGTAACAGTAACGGTAGCGACTGCCATTCGTTCACGTTTCACTATGTGCCATGCGTTCCACCGTGCTGTTGGGCGAAAACGCTGCACACGGGCTCTATTATTACCCCGTGTTGCAGATGAGGACAGTTACATGTGGGGCTCAGAGACATCCAGTAGCTGTGTCCAAGGTCACCCAGCTCGTACGAGGCAGTATAGGGACACAAACTTCCAGAGTCTGTCCCGGGCTCCATGCCACCCAATGCCCGCTGCGGAGTCACTCTCAAAAATCCTTGATATGAAGACTCCTGGGAGGGAAAGACTGTTTCCAGTTGAAGGATTCGAGGAGAACTGCCCGGAAGGGGTGGGATTCCAATGGGGCCTGGAAGGATGAGTCGAATTCGTAGGCAGAGGTGGGGCGATTTGAACAGGTTTGATCCGTCCGGCCGCTGGGCTGCTCCACAGCTGGGCTTGGCCTAGTGCCTCTTTGTGGTGTTACCTAGAGTCACAAAGGGAACAAAAGCAGAATCCTATTGTCAGACGCATCCAGGAAATGCTAGCTCATCCTGGGATTTCTCAAGGACTTGTGGATGTTGGGGTCTCGGAGGCTTTGGGCCAAGGAACGTTCTTCTGGGGGCCAGCTGACAGAGCTTGGGTCACTGGAACTGGAACACACACCCTCCCTATTTCTCTGTATTCAGGGGACCCCTGGCTGAGAACCACGCAGACCCAGGTGGGTGTTGGCCGAAGTGTGCATTCGCAGGGTGACAATGGTGTGTCTGGAGAAGGGGCGGCGGGAGTGAGTCACAGGACAGTGTGACTGCATCCTGGAAGGAGTGACCTCAAGAGGCGAGAGGAAAGGCCAGGGACCAAGGTCAGGAGGAGTCAGGCCGTGAGCCTGCAGAAGGTGAGATCAGAGGCCTGTTTGGATACTCTTCAGCTTGAGAGAGGGCAGATCCGGAGAGCCCGGAGGACAGCCTTCGCCCCTCCCGCAGGGGTGCAGCGTGACAGGAGCGGACAGCCTTCCCGGGAGCGAGGCAGGACGAATCTGGAAGAGAAAGGGTGCAAGATGAGAAGTAGCTCCCTCAGAAAAGAGAAGGTATGGCCTGAGGATTCAGAGCCCCAGCCCTGCCCGTCAGTACTGTGTGACCCTGGGCAAATTCCTTAACTTCTCTGAGCCTCCGCTTCCCCATCTGTACAGTAGGGGTCGTATTGGCATCTGCCTGGCAGGGTCAGCGTGACCGGATGAGGTAATCTTTGAAAACGAGTCAGCCCAATTTCTGGAACACGCTACACGTTCCATAAAAGGGAGCCAGCTCCTCAGGGAACCGTCACAAGCCGTGAGGTGCCGAGCCCGACCTGGCCGCCCGTGTAGGAAACCTTCCAGCGCCTCAGATCTTCACGAGGGACGAGCCAGCCACCCGGTGTAGGGACGAGAACACGACAGGGTGTGGTGCTTGATTTGCGCTTGGTGGGGCAGGAAGGGGTGGGCCAGACACAGTGGGTGATGTGGGATCTGTGACGAGCGTGGACAGGAGGCAGGGACCGTCACTGATCTCTCCCTGAACACCATGGCCCTGCACACACCAGTCCCCCGAGCTTGCACTCATTGAGGCACACTTACTTACTATGCGTCCTTATAATCCATTCATTCACTCCTTGTGACAGCCTTCTGGCTTTGCCTTCTGATGAGGGACAGAGTGGAACATGGGGTGAGCTCTATGCCAAGGTCATAGGCCATGAACGAGCCATGTACCTGAGAGAAGGAAAAACCAGTAAAAGGGTCAAAGCAGAGAACCCCTCTCAAGGACCGTTTCCCAGGGCCTTTGTCAAACCTCACAGCGGGAACCTCAGAGGGTCCAGCTAAACCCTTGATTTAGAGCCAGAGCGACCGTCACGACCAAGGGAGGAAGCAGAATCCACCAGAACTGTCGACGGGAGGCTGGAATGTTCTCCTCCTATGGGACTCTGATGCCTACTGGCTGAAGGCGACGGATTCCCTGTTGCTGCCTGATCACTGGTCCGCCCTCCCTCCTTTGTCTCCTATCCGCGATGGCAGGTCTTTCAAAGGACACGATCATCACGTGAATTGCCAGGATCGGTACAAATCCTCACGGTATCTCTCCCACTGGGGTGGAAAGAGGAATGTCTAAACGTGCTGGAATTCTGAGTGCCAGTCCCAAGCTGCTGCCTTCCAGCTGTGCGACCCGGAAGAAGTGGACTCACCCCTCTGGTTCCTCCGCGTGTCCAACTCGAAAACACAACGTTGGCATGATTACAAAGGACGTTTCCAACTCCGGCACCTTCAACTGTAGTAAACTGTTAGCTCCTTCATGAAAAGGAATCTTGATTTATCTTTGTGTGAATGCCTTAGCGGGGTGCCCGGAATATAAGAGGGTCCCAAGTCTGTTGGAGTAAGAGAGGCAGGCGATGGGGGGAGGGAAGGAAGACAGACAAGGGGAAGGAGGAAAGAGGGAAGGAGGGGGGGGGAAGGGAGGGGGAGGCAAGGAAGGAAGGCAGGAAGTTTTATTTCTTTTGGTGCCTGCCACCCACCGAGGCCTGCCGTTGGGCCTGGCACCTAGTAGGCCAGATGCTAACTGCTGGGTGGCCCCGATCGAAGGGATAATCAACCTAAAACGTCGGCAGCAATCGTCAGCAGCAGATCTCCTGATAATGCTACTCTGGTCTTCTCAAGCTCTGAGTAATGGAGTTGTTGTTTTAAATACAGCCCATCCTGGCACTCCCCATAATTCAAAGTCATGTACATTTGTATGTTTGGCTGCTATACAAATAATCACATTAGGACCTGCAGGGGGAAAAAAAAAACAACAACGTTTTTTCCACGTTGTCTTCAGAAGGAAAGGCAGGAGAAGTGGAAGAAACATTGGCAATATTTTCGGTGGGTCCACGGCCGTCCTGCCAGTGTGGCTGACCGGGGAGGCGGCTTGGGCACAGCCCGGTGTCGGGATCCGCGGGAGTCAGGAGTGCCCGGGAAAGGGCAGCAGGAGGTGAGGGCCGGCTTCTCTCCAGACTCAGGCAGTGGCAGGGAGACCACAGCAGGGCTGGTGTCTCCTCTGGCCTCACTTTCTCTATGGGAGGGGTTGGAAACAGATAAGAAAAGCAAGGAGTGCTGTGGTTTTGACGGCTGGTGCTGGGTCAGACGTGCTTCAATCCGGCTTCGAGACTTAAGAGCCTGTGACCTTGGGCCAGGAACTTGATCTCTCCGATCCTCAGTTTCTTTTTGGGAAAATAAGAAGCCGTACTCTCTCATGGGGCTGTTGTGAGGATGAAGGTCGTGTCGAGCACTTTACTAAGAGTCTGACATGTAGGAAATACTTGGGAAATACTATATGTACATGTAATATGCTGTGTGTCACATGCGATATATAGCATTGTATTAGAGTATATAGTATAGTATATATATTATGCACCCACCTATAATGTAGGTATACTTCCCTAAAATTCAGCTGAACATGTTACCAGGGACACAAACATCAACAAACACCAGTAACAGCATAAAGACCATGTCATTAATTCATAAATGTTGATACAGATGACAGGTAAGTTGTAACTATTTATGTAAGTGACTGCTGCGAACTTAATCATTAAAGGGTTGTTTTTAAAAAACAAACTTAGAATTTTCATAAGGTGGCAGGGTAAACACGGACTGTCTCTGCCCTCGTTCAGTGAATAAAGTATTTACAGGAATGTCCCCCGTTTCTCGGTATTGGTTTAATTAATCAAAGGATGTGGAGCGTCTTTGGACGTTCCTTTACTTCGACAGAGATTTCAAAGCTTCAAGAAGTGTAAAAATGTCTGGATTGTACGTAAGGCCTCGGCTAAACGCGGGAGGATGGCTAATAAGATTTCCGAGGGGAGCTTCACGGAGCGTCTGGGTACCAGGAAGCCCTTATGCCCGGTTCCCCAAAGTACGATACGTGGTCCTCTGGTGTGACAGATTTCGTGTGATTTCAGCGTGATTTCAGGTGGAAAGAGAGAAGTCACATCAGTGGCAGGGGTAGCACAAAATCACACGGGGAGAGAGCGAACCCCTTCCCGGCTCTGTTTCGGTCCCTCTGATTACATCAAGGGAAAAAAGTCTCCCCTTGGTGCCACTCTCCAATACCTCTCCGTTTTATTTTTAACAAATTTCCATTTTAACGAAGAGCCTCACATTCACAGCCTTTGCCAAAGCAGGAGGATCTAGCCAGAATTTAATTAACATGATTCCGCTTCATGGTATTTATTTATATTGATGGCATATGATTCCGAGTTGCTATTTACAGCAGTGGTATAAAGTTTTCTTCATCACTAGATTTATTAATGTGCTGAAAAAATGGAGTGGAAAGAAGATAAACAACAGTACCAGCAGTTATGGAGGGGTGACCGGAGTCACCAGGGGAGGTGGAAGCGGGACCTGAGTATGGGCAACGTTGAGAAGGCGTTCGGGGAACATCCGAACTTGGGAAGTCGTCTACACCTCTACAAAGAAGGGGAAAAGCCGACTTGAGAAAGGAAGGCGCCAAGTGGGAAGGGCAAGGCAGCTTCGGATCCGTTACACAGAAGCTGAATGAAGGCAAGGCCCAAGCAAGCAGCCGTGAATGTGGACACACATCGCACAGGATGTATGCCCGGCCGAAGCCGGCCAGGCCGTGAGCTTGGACACTGCAAATTCCCGTCCCCTGACGCAGACAGACTTTGGGCACGGAGTCTTGCCAATGGCCATCGGAGGGATGGACTTGGCATTATTTGCTCTTCCCTCCCCTCCGACTCCATGCCCGTTTGACTTTCTCTCGCTTCCTCCCGGCGCCCAGGTTCGGTCAGAAAGCAGCTCCAGGGGCTGCAGGCTGTTTCAAGAGACTCCCTGGGGAGGTGGCTGTGGCCAGGTAGAAATAGGAGGCTAGAGGAGGGAGAAGTCAAGGTATCCCGCCCCTCCCTTCCTGGGGCGGAAATCCAGGAGGGGCTCCCTGTCCTCCAGGGCCCTGACTTCCAGGGAGCAGGGCTGCTAGGTTTCCAGCTTTGGCTGGACCCTGGACCCTGGGGCCAGCATCACCCCCCCCACACACACACACACACACACACCCTCCAGGCACCTTCCCTCCTCCCTCACTGTGGGTGCCACCTCCTTATAGTAAAGGCTCCCTCACTGCCCCTCCTGCCCCATTTCTAATGCTTCCATCCGTTTCTGTTTTCCCGGTTGGGGCTGACTGACACGCCCTTCCCCCCAAAGCTTTCTTTGGTCACTTTCTGAAGGGTCGCCTGATAGACTCATTAAATGTCACATTTGAGAAGAGCAGGGAGGAGCGGGTTCTCTGTGTTCACAACAAGACGAGTCAGGGGTCGACCCGGTCTCCCCTAAAGAGCCAGCTAGGACTGGTTTAGACTTTGTAGGCCGCAGGAGCCTGGGTAGCACAGTCTTTTTTGTATTTGTAATGAGGCCTTTTGAAACTGAAAACTATTCTTAGCTGGGGAGCAGCACAAAAATAAGCCGCGGGCCAGATCTGGCCGGGGCGGGTGGGGCGCCGAGCCCCCAAATAGCAAGGGTAGACACACCACACCCCCTCTGCTCTCTGGGTGGGCCCGGGGCTCCACCCCCCAGGGCCGGTCACGTGGCCCAGGTCTGGCCAATCCCTGTTCTTCTTCCTGGCCCCAGATTGCTTCTGAACGTAATATAGGTGCTCTGAGAAGGGCACCCGGTCGCTTCAAGGGAAAGAGCGTCTGAAATAAATTAACCGGCTCTGACCAGGCGCTGTCACTGTCGTGGGCGCCGTCACCTCTGCTCCTCCTTTGAATCCTCACCCTGGGGCTTAGAGGCATGAGTTCCTGAGTAAGCCCAGCCGTAAGGGGCCAGTGCCAGGTTTGGGAAGCAGGTGATCTGGGCTTCGAATCTTTGTATACACTAGGCCGGCCTAAAATAAAGCGCGGGGCTCAAGCAGGAGGGGGACAATAAGCCTTGACCCATTGTCAGGAGCCACCCCCCCCCCCAGGCTAAGAATAAATGCATCAAAGCTGTCCGTAAGCATCACTCTCTTTACAAAGCGCTGTGCTTCCCAAGGCACTTGTATGCACATCATTTCGTGCCAACCTTACAACCATCTGGTGAGGCAGGCAGCGCAGGAATCCTATCTCCCAATCTAGGGATGAAAACCCTGAGGTTCAGAGAGGTGAAGCCCCTGCCCCAAGGTCACCCAGCTGGGATTTGAACAAGACCACGGGCGAAGGCGAGAGAACATGTGAGGTGTACACACAGCCTGGGGCATCTTGTCGAAGCCACAGGGTTGCAGGGCCAGGAGTGCCCGGGTCTCAAGCGCTTTGACCCACGTGGGCGCCTCCCCCCCCTCCCCAAAATGCCCACCCACCTGCCAAATCCCCCTGTCCTTCAAGCTCAGGTTCAGGGGCTCACACTCTCTCAGAAACACTTCCCTGACTGCAGCTCACAGTCCCCGCTCTCTCCTCTGAACTCCTCCAGCAATTACTGTCTGCACCACTCATTTAGCAATTAATCACCTCCAGCCTCCTGACAGCCGTTCTGCGGCGGCCCCCACCCATTGTCCAAATTCACTGCTGGTCTTTAACTCCGGTTTCCCCAGGTAGCTTGCACGCGGGCCGCGGTGGCAGGGGCTGGGTCTCCTGCCTCTCTTCGCAGCCCTGCACACAGGAGGCGCTCAATTAATGCCTTATCCGTTCAGTTTAACGGAGTCCCCATCTCTCCATCCTCATTCGAGTGAGTCACTTGCCCGCCGCGTGACCTGGACGGTTTACTCAGCCTTCTGGACCCTTTATGTCCTCATCTACAAAATGCAGCTTCACTGTACCTTTCTCCTGGGGTTATGTGAGGGCTGATGAGACTCAGCTGGGAACACAGAGTCTTTTCTGTGCACAGCATTAATGATTCCAGGGGGGTTGCCAATTGCAGAACCCCACCACACCCTCAGAAGGGGACATGTGACACGCACTTGGCCAGGCACGGGTCCCCCTGCCCAGCAAATACTGGTCAGTCCTGGAAATACCGATCGGCTCTGAAGATAACTGATTGGCCCTGGAAATACGCATGAGCCCAAGGGTGGGCTTCTGCTCCAGAGAATAGCCAATCAGCGACCTTCCCTGGAATGGCTATACACACACGGGCGAATGACAGTCTCTGTTCCTCTGCGGTGGTTAAGCCACAGGAGTGGAAATCCGGGGGCGGCCACATGGAAAAATCCCTGTTCCAGCACAGGAATGGAATTGAGTAGAATGGATGGAGATGACAGAAGATAGGATTTAGCCCCTAGATCTGCCCGTGCAGGGATCCTAACCAGGATTTATCAGTTGCGTGAACCAAAAAATAATATTTTGCCCAAGCCAGTTTGCATTGCATTTCTTCACGTGCCAATAAAAAGGTCTCCGCTTTCCAGAGACTCGCATCACACGTAGAATCACCTGGAATGATTCCTAATAGTAGAAATGGTCGTTGTTGGTGTTCATCACCATTAGCAGCAGCAGCAAGAAAAGCAGATGCCTTTCCTTAGGACACCGTGTGGCTTAGTGGCTCGAAGAGGGACCTGTGTTCGATTCTCGCTACTATGCTTTGCAGCTCTGTGTCTCTGGGCAAGTCAGCTAACCTCTCTGACCCTCTGCTTCTTCTTCCGTACAGCAGGCTTAGTCATGTGGGCCCTACCGAGTCGTGGGGGCAAGCAAGCACGTGTGCTGTTCGTCTTACCTGGTACCAGGCACATAGTAGGTGCTTAATAAATGCGAGGTGGCACCCCACTGCGGTTCCTGGCTGGAGTTCCCAGCGGAGGACAGCAGTGCACCTGCTGTCCGGACCCCTCCTTCCCCAGGGAAAGCTGAGGCTCAGAGTGCGGGAGTTTCTTGCCCAGGATCCCAAGCAAGATCCAGGGTTGATGTGATCCAGGGCTCTGGCTACCCCTTTTCAAAATCATCCGCAGCCCCTCTTCCTCACAGAATCAATGGATTTAGCGACTCTTCCTCTGGGCGTGAATGGGAAAGACCCCCCCCAACGGGTTCTTGTCCCCCCCTCCCCCCCCACCCCGCCCTGGTCGTGCCAGCGCTCCATGACCAGCCACTACCTCTCTGGGCCTCGCTTCCTCCATCTGAAAAACGGGGACAATCAGGATGCTCCTGACACAGGACTATCTAAGGCTGAGAGCTGTCGTCCGTGACCTGTTGTCTCCTGCGAGGAAAGAGAGGAGGAGGTGTTGAGCCACGTGGCCGCAGAGGAGAGACGCTTCCCAGAAACCCAGCCGGGCATTCCCAGCCCAGCAAAAGGTTGTTCCGGTCCAGTCTCCAGGCGGCGAAACACCTTCGAGGTCTGTGCTTTCCCTGTCAGACTCCAGAGGACAGGGTTGTTTCCCCAGCAAGATGCTTCCCGCAGGAAAGGGACGGTGGGCTCTTCCTCTGCCCTGAGTCTGCCTCGTGCCAGGAGCCAGGCGCAGCTGACAGCTCGCTCTCGCTCTCGCTCTCGGTCTCGGACTCACCTGGAGCTCTCTGGCGGCACTCAAGGCCTCCTCTCCTTCAGGGAGGACGAGGACACCGAGCTGAGTGGCGCTGTGAGAGCATCCCGCCTGGACTTGGAAGCAAAGCCCGGGTGTATCTCCCCCCCTGACTGTGCCTGGGCTGCCGGAATCACGCCGGTGCACGGGGAGGGAATTTTTCTTGCACTGTTTGCGAGTGGGTGATCCGCCCCCATGGACACTATTCACTCACGTACTCACTCCCTCACTCACTGACTCCATCATCCCTCAGTTACTCGTATATGCACAGATGGCCTCCCCGCCTCCCTCTCCCTCGGCATACAGGACACCCCTTGGACACCCACTTCTTTCCTCTCGGCCCCACCTCTTACTCCAGCCACTGCTGTGATGACCGGCCTGCATGGACTCCAATCTGGGGAGCCACTGGGTAACTGCTCCTTTCCTTCTCCCCCCCCCCCCCCCCGGGGAAGACAGTCTTGAGACACGTTTCACGCACCTCTCTGAGGTCCCTTGGGATCAAGCAATCCGTCATCCAGAGCAGTGACAACTTCAATAGTACAACTTTCTGTTATCCCGAAACTTAGTGGCTTAAAACAATAAACATTTCAAATCTGTTTCTGCAGCCAGAGATTTGGGAGTAACTTCGCCGGGTGGTTCTGGCTTGGGGTCTCTCGAGATGTCGCCTGGGGCGTGGTCATCTGAAGGCTTGCCTGGGGCTGGAGAATCTGATTCCAAGATGGCAGTCTCATTGCCTGGCAAGTTCAGGCTGGCTGTTGGCAACAGGCCTCAGTTCCTCACCAAATGGACCTCCCCATAGGACTGTCTGCGTGTCCACATGACGTAGCTGTCTTCCCCCAGGAAGGGGACCCAATAGAGCAAGATGGAAATCTCAGTGCCTCTTATGACCCAGTCTCAGCAGTCACACGCTACCATTATCTTCTGGTTCGAGAAGTCAGCCCTAGTGAACATTTACTACGTGTCAGGAACTTCCTTCACAGTGCCCGTGACAGAAAGGCGGGAGAGGATTCATGTAGGTGAAACACTTAGGATAGTATCTGGTGGGGGCGCCTGGGGGGCTCAGTCAGTTAAGAGTCCGACTTCGGCTCAGGTCATAATCTCGTGGTTCATGAGTTTGAGCCCTGCATCGGACTCTGTGCTGACAGCTCAGAGCCTAGAGCCTATTTCAGATTCTGTGTCTCTCTCTCTCTCTCTCTCTCTCTCTCTCTCTGTTCCTCCCCATCTCTATCTCTCTCTCTCTCAAAAATAACTAAACATAAAAAAATAGCATCTGGCATAGTAAGTACTCAATAAAATGTTAGTTATTATCTTAGGTCAGGTTTTCCAGAAGCAGAGCCTGGGTTGGGATCTGCATGCAAGTGATTTTTTTAAGGGCGAGTTCTCAGGAGAAACCTGTAAGGGGGTGAGGGAGATAGGATAGGAAGGCAAGGAGCTAAGCAAATATACGTGGTTCCCATGAGGCGCTAGATCCTACGGAGAGTTCTGGAACATAAATTACATTGCAGAATTTGTCCCACATTAAGACAAGGGAGCTGGGTTTCTGTAGCCCTTACACACACACACACACACACACACAGCCCAGGCAGTCACTGGCCAATGGCCACCCGGGGACAGAGACATAGCCTCTTTGGACTCTCCAAACTGGTGGCTCTGGTCACCCATGGGCTACTCCCCGGGGAAGATGCTTTCAGCCGTAACAGCCCTCAGCAACTAGGGGATGGACACACATACCCAGAAAAGAGATCCCAGGGCATCTAGGTCAACACCAACAGCATGTCTGGAAACTATTACCAAACCCCTACGGAAGGTGCTTTGATGATCCACATTGGACAGGTGTGGAAAAAGAATCACAGGGAGAGGTCCAGTTGCTGCTCCAAAGTACACAGCTGGGAGGTCATGAGAATACGATTCCAAATTCCTGGCCATGGTTACCGTCTGCTAGCAGACCTCTGAGGGGACAGCCCCAAACCAGGAGTCAGGAAACTTGGGTTCTGTCCCAGCAACACCGCTGTCTACATGGTCAAGGCAAGGCCTTTGTCATCCAACTGCTACTCCCAAGGTTATTCATCTATACGATAGAGGAGAGTATCCAGACAAGCAGCCACCAGGAGTGCAGAAGAGCTGGGCCCTTGGCTCAGGGAAGCAGCGGGACTAGAAAACACCATTCCCCAGGAATCATGCCGTATCCTGTCCGAATTTCTCCCTTGCTCCCTCCCTAGGGGGTGGGAAACAGGCACCACGCTGGCTGTGAATGCAAAGATCACCTCACAGATTGGTTTCCACTCACGCCCCGGAGCTCAGGGCAATACACTTGAATTAGAGGGAGAGGGTACTGGGGGTGGGGAAGCTCCTCAAGGCTGCCAGGGGACTCTGGATCCCAGCACAGCACCCCAGTGTAGCTTGGAGGGCAGGTTCCCCCAAAACATAGTGGGGGGACTACATTTGTTGGCTTCTACTCTGTACCAAGCTTCAGCCTGGGGCTGGGAATCGGGAGCTGCAAGGGTGCATTTCTTTCTTGGGCCACGTAAGGCCATTTGTTTCATTAGGTAAATTTTCCTGCATCAACTTCTGCGATGCTCTAGAACACTGTTTTCTGAGGATTGGGAAAGAATTTGAACTCAAGGAGAGATTTCCATGATCCCCAATAGTCCAGCCCCAGCCAAAAATGCATAAAATGATATAAGGGCATAAAGCAGGGCCCGGGGGAGTCCCATGGAGCACAGGCCACGTGCTTTTCCCATGCTGCCCCCAGTAATTCTGATGACCCTACAGAGAGAAATAGTGTCCTCACTTTATACGAAGGGGAAGTGGGGCTCCGAGACGGCCGGCCACTTGCCCCCAGTCGCTCAGCCAGTGAATGGCAGGGCTAGAGGCTGAACCCAGAACTTTGTGTTCCCCAAGCCTGGGCTCGTGACCTGGAGATTTCTCCACATGGGGAGGTGGAGTTTGGGGGCGACCTGGAGGCCAAAGTGTTAGGGAGCCTAGAGTTCACTGGAGGAGATGCTTTGTGCTCAGGGTGTGTTTGTGCCTCTGTCCCTGTGGAGAGCTGGAAGGTGACAGCCGAGAGCTTCTGGGGCTCCATCCAGAAGGGTGGTGGGGCTGTCCCCTGGTAAAGGTTGGGTACATGGAGCCTCATGAATGCAACCGCTATTCACGGCCCCACTGCACGCTGATTTCTGTAGGTGAAGAAGCATGAGGGCCAGAGGTGGAGAGGGAGGCAGGAGAAGGGGGCCAGGCTCTGGCCACTGGCTGAAATGGGACAGGGCACCCAAGACAATGGAGAATCTGAACCAGCGTCTGGCATCTGGGGAGCATGGACACGGAGGTCAGGGCGTCTCAGGAGGTGTGAGATGAAGACGAGAAAGGTTCCAACTGGAGTCCTGACAGCAGAGTCACCTGGGACCTGGTTGGAGGCAGAGTCCCAGATATACTGAGGCTGCCTGACCAGCCCCTGGTCTTCCCCACAGCTGGCTCTGCAGCCCACCTGCTGGGACCAGCCTGGAGAGGAAACGGAGGCACTGAGACCCCCTCCCAGGGACGGCTGTCTGCTGGCTGGGGTCAGGGGCGGGGGTTCGTAACTCGACTTTTGCTGGGTACCCAGACTGTCCTCGGAGAGGATTGCCAATGCCATTGCCCCAGCCTGAGTCCTCCTATCCTGCCACCCACCAGCATCCAGGTCAGTGAGCAAATCCTGAGTCCTTACCAGGTGCCAGGTGTTCACCACCCTCCCCACACACACACACACCTTGTGTCATCCTGTCACCCTCACAAGGTGCTGGTCAGAGGGGACCATTGGCAGCTTCACCCACCCACCATCACTTCTGCTTTTGGAAACAGCACCGGCCTTTTCCTCCAAGTGGGTCTATGGGGGTGGGCAGGGCTAAGCCCTTCCCCGCCCCAGGGAGTGGGCATGTGACCCAGGTCTGGCCAATCGGCAATGTTGTATCCCAGCGGCCACCGTGATTGGCCCAGGGATTGGCGAGTAAAGGCAGGTGGATGAAAGAGGTTGAGGGGCTTGTCTGCGGTGACACGATGATCAATGCCAGTGCTGGGATTACAATGACATCTGCCTCAAACACCAAAGCACATTTGCTTGTCTGCCTGTGTGGTTTTTTTCCTCCAGATAAGGGTCTTCAGAATCTGGTCAGGCTCGGACAAGTCAGGTGCCTTGTGCATTTCAGCCGGTCTACTTTGCACAAACTTGCCACCACAGTGGAGGTGTCACCTGGGTGGAGTCTCTAATTGTGACTTGTTACTGGTGGGATTTAGCCCTGAGAGAGGGGAGCTGAGTTAGTGGAGTTTCGTGGAGAGTTACAGAGAGCCGTGGCTCAGTTCATCTTCATCCAGGACATTTTTTTAAAGTTTATTTATTTATTGAGAGAGAGAGAGAGAGAGCATGCAAGCCGGGGGGGAGCAAAGAGAGAGGGAGAGAGAAAGAATCGCAAGCAGGCTCCGTGCTGTCAGCGCAGAGCCCAATGAGGGGCTCGAACTCACGAACCTTGAGACCATGACCTGAGCTGAAATCAAGAGTCGGACACTTAACCGACTTAGGTGACCCCGATCCAGGACTTTTACCGCAGTGACTCCACTCCCTGTAACAGACAGAATGGTGGCCCCCCAAAATACCGGGCCTTCATCCCTGAAAACTATAAATTGTGACTTTATTCGGAAAAGGGTACAGTGATACCTGTAACATTGGTGCATTATCAGCGGGGAGCCCGATGCTGGGCTTGAACTCACCAACCGTGAGATCATGGCCAGAGCTGAAATCAAGAGTCGGATGCCCAACCGACTAAGCCACTCAGGTGTCCCAAAGTCACATATGGTTTTAGTCAAGACCCTCTTATCTCTCTTATGACAGAAGCTGACCCCACACCAGCCGACATGAAAACAGAAACACCTGGTTCATATATGTGAGAGGCCTGGAAACACACCTTCAGGCTCGGCTGGATCTAGGGGCTTGGGTACAGGGCAGCTCTGGTCTCTCCAGCTCAGCGCTGCCCTCCTCTGCACTAACCAGACTTTCTCCCCCTGGCAGCCTCCAGGCTCACATCCATCCTCCAAGCTTAGCAGCCTCTTTGCTGATAACAGCCGCCAAAGTCCCCAGGTCATGTGTCCACCACAGAGCCAATCACTGTGGCCAAAGAAGATAGAGTGTCCTGGTGGTACAGGCCTGGATCACCTGCTGGCTCCAGGGGCCAACCGGGAGGATTAGCCCCACCCACTCTGCAAGGACTGGGAGTGGGGGAGGGGGGGGGCACCCCAAATGGGAAACCAGGGTGCTGCCACCATAGGAAGGAAAAGCGGATGGTGAATGGGTGACGTAACCAATATCCACTCTACCCAGGAAGTTCTGGACAGACAAGGGCTGGAACCAGGTGTCCTGGCTCTTGAGCCCTAGACTAGGGGCTCTCGATCTTGGCTGCAGGCCGGGACCACCTAAGGTCTTTTAAAAAGTAGAAGGGGGGGCGCCTGGGTGGATCGGTCTGTTGAGTGTCCAACTTCGGCTCAAGTCATGATCCGCTGGTTCGTGACTTCGAGCCTTGCTTCAGGCTCGCTGCTGTCACCACAGAGCCTGGTTCGGATCCTCGGTCTCCCCTCTCTCTGCCCCTCCCCCACTCATCCTTTCTCTCCCCAAAACAGATAAACAGAAAACCTTTTGTAAATAAAAGTACTAATGCCTAAGGCCTGCTACAGAGACTGATTTTATGAGTCTTGGTGCCGTCTGGGCATCAGGACTTTTAAAATTTCCTTGGTGATTCTAATACGCACCACATCTGAGACACACAACCGGCCAGTCCTTGGAGAGGGGAAGGGAAGGGAAGAAAAGGGTCTGGGGAAGTGGGGGGAAGGTCCAGGAGCAGGGGAGCACTAGAAAACCCTATTCACCTTTGATGACCGTGCTCACTGCTCCCCCTCAAGCCCAGTCCGTGCCGGCAAAGTCCCATAGGTCCCAGCCTCACACTCAAAGAGCTCTCAAGCCCCATGGGGCGCCTGGGTGGTTCAGTCGGTTAAGATCTAGACTTCAGCTCAGGTCATGATCCCATGGCTCATGGGTTCGAGCTCCGTGTCAGGCTCTGTGCTGACAGCTCAGAGCCTGGAGCCCGGATCCCGCTTCGGATTCTGTGTCTCCCTCTCTCTCCGCCCCTCACCCACTGCTTTCTCTCTCTCTCTCTCTCTCTCAAAGATCAATAAATATTTTTTTTTAATTTTTTTAAAGAGCTCTTAAGCCCCCATCGCCCTTCCCATGCAGCCACCTGTGCCTCAGTCTACCTTCCTTCTCTCTCGGGACCCTCTGGCCAAATCTTCCTCTGCCCTGCACGAACAGAGTGCATCAGTTTCCTGCGGATGCTGTCTCCAAATACCACACACAACGTGGCTTGGAACAACAGGAACGCACGTATTTTCACACAGTTCTAGAGGTTAGAAGTCTGAAATCAGTATCACCGGGCCCCATGCAAGGTGTCGGCAGGACAGACTCCCTCTGGGGGCTCTCGGGGAGCATTCAGTCCCTGCCCCTCCCAGCTTCTGGAAGCTGCAGGCGTCCCTTGGCTTGCGCGGCAGGCCTCCAACCTCTGCTTCGGCCCGCACACCGCCTTCCCCTGTGTGTGTGTGAAGCCCCTCCACCACCCTCTTTCTTACAGGGACAGGTGAGGTGGCATTTAGAGCCACCCCGATCACCCAAATCGTCTCCCCATCTCAAGATCTTCTGTCTTAAATCTTTTTCAGATCATTTTGTATTGAGATGTAATTGACATGAAACATTACATTGCTTTCGGGTGCCCAACATAACGATTCCGTATTTGTACACATTGTGAAATAGTCACCCCACATAACACACATAATAAGTCACCACACTTAGTGACACATTCCCTCCCCTCCCCCAATGAGGACTTTTAAGCTCTAACCTCTTAGCGACTTTCAAACATACAATACAGTAGTGTCGCCCATGGTCACATGACATCCCCAGGACTTATTTATTGCATAATTAGAAGCTTGTGGCTTGTGACCACGTTTCTCTGTTTTGCCCCTCCCCGCCCCCACCCGCCGCCAACCACCAATCTGTCCCCTGCTTCTGTGGATCTGGGGCTTTTTGAATTGTATTTTAGATTCCACATATAGGTGCGATCACACGATATTTGTCTTTCTCTGACTTATTTCACTTAGCATAATACCCTCAAGGTCCATCTGTGTTGCTACGAATGGCAGGGTTCCCTTCTTTCTTGTGGCCAACTCGTGTTCCAGGGCGTGTACCCCGTTTTCTTCATCCCTTCGTCCACTCAGCGGACACGCCAGTGGCTTCCACGTCTCCGCTCTTGTAAATAACGTTGCAATGGACACAGGGGTGCAGGCATTTTTCAGGTTAGTTGCTGTCATTTCCTTTGGGTAAATACCCAGCGGTGAAGTTGCTGGATCTCGCAGTAGTTCTATTTTTAATTCAAGATCCTGAATTTAACCACAGCTAAGAGCCTTTTTCCAATAAGGTCACATTTCCTCAGGCCAGGATGAGGACCCGCTGTTGCCGGGGGCCACCGTTCAGCCTGTTACAGGGAGTTTAGACTTCCATTCTCTAGCTGAGCACACTGAGGTCTGCAACCGTTGTAGACACCGCCCTGGATGACAGGCAGCACCATCCTCTCAGCCC
Source organism: Panthera uncia (assembly GCF_023721935.1). NCBI lineage: Eukaryota > Metazoa > Chordata > Mammalia > Carnivora > Felidae > Panthera > Panthera uncia. The sequence goes on from NW_026057585.1 coordinate 91,984,150, forward strand.
AGGGAGAGGGAGACGAGGCTGTAGACGGAGAGGAAGGAAAGAGATTCCCACGAGGGGAAGGGAGGAGAGCATGTGGGATGGAGTGGCCTCTGACAGATGTCCCAGACAAGCACACTTCGGTGGGGGGGGGGGGCTGTACTGCCCACTGGAACCCTGGACCAGGCTGGCAAACAGCTGTGGCACCAGGACCCCACCTGAGGCTCGAAGGCGGCTGCTGGCACTTTGCCACAATAAGGTCTATTTATACCATGTCTCGTCCCCGGTGTGCCTACCGCTAGCCTGGATTCACCCTCCAGAGCCCGGGGAGTGGAGCAAGAAGAGGGGCCCCTCGGCCGATGGAGACACTGAGGCAAGGAAAGCCTCTGCGATGTCTTCAGTACTGAGGGATGCAGAGGGCGGGGTGACATGGGCAGGGCCTTTTCCTTGGCTCCAGCCCACCTGTCCCATCAGCTAGCTGCGTGGACTTGGGCAAGTCACGGCATCCGGGACTCAGTTTCTCATCTGTAGAATGGAGCTCCTACCGTCGCCCTGGGAGGGCTGGTGTGGGCCCTGGTGAAGACGGCAGGTGTGCAGGCTCCTGGCCCAGGGCTGGCGCTCAGGATGTGCGTGTGGGCTCCGAGGGTGGAGGAGCTGAAGGGGGCGCTGAGGCCAGTCGGAGTGGCAGGGTGGGCTGGGACAGAGGCTCTCGGAAGGCAGGCGCGGGCATCGGGACACTTTCAAGGACAGCCGCCTTGGCTTCCTGGCCCAGAGGCTCTCGGGGCACTTGAGGACACTTCCCTTTCCCTGCGCCCCCGCGGAGACCACCCAAGGGCAGAGGGGTCATGACAGGCAACTGGGGGACACCTTGTGGCAGAACCAGTCTGCAGGTGGGACAGAGAGCAAGAGAGGGCACCCCAAAGCTGCCTGTGCCGTGCCCCGGACAACCCCTTCTCTCAGAACTGGTCTTCTGTCCCCTCTGCCCGGGCACTGATGTGGGCCCCTCTATTTAGCCTCACCTGGTGGGCTGCAGGCACCAGAACGTGCTACACGGTGGCCCTTTGGGAACGAACACTTCGGTGTTTACATGTGATGTGGCCTGTGTCCCTCATCTGACTGGCTGGGGTCATGTTCTCTCCATCAGACTGGTGGGTCCCAGAGAGTAGACCCTTCCCCACTCCCTGATGTGTTCAACCGGCCATTACTGACAATCTACCGTATGCCCCGCACCGAGCCCAGTGTTGGGCACAAGCCAAGATGGACATGAAGTGCATGTCTGCCTTCCAGGCCCCGGGTCAGCCATCCCCCAAGTACATCATCAGCATCGTAATAATCCCTTTGTAGCACCTGCTTTATGGTAGGCCCTACGTAAGCTCTTTAGATATGAGGGGCATGCTATTTACTTCTGAACTTATACATCAGGACACAAAGGCTTGAAGGGCTGGGTGATTTGCTCATCGCACCACTGGTAAGCGGGGGACCTGAGACAGCCTAGCAGGTGGCCCGGCTCTGGGTGCTTGAGGAACAGAGCGAATGGCCTGGCCCGGAACTGCCAGGGTCAAGTGCGAGTCTGAGGTGAGGCCCGAGGGGGCCGCTGAGTCCACATCCCAGAGGAGGGCCGTGTTCCTGCCATACAGGCCCTGGGGGTGAAGGATGGGCAGTGTAGGGAAGTGGATGCGAGGAGAGGAGAGAGGAGTGTAGGGGGGAGGTGTGGAGGGGAGGAAGAAAGGAAGCAGAGAGAGGAGACCAGCTGGGTCTGTAGGGATTCCTGGTGCCGGGGGACTGACCCGGCTCGGGGGCCTTGGTGCAGCCCTCTTCGGTGACCTTGAACCACCCTGAAGAAGGTGGAGCCTCAGTTTCCTCATCCAGAAAGTGGCCACAAGGCCGGAACCAGCCTGATTCCAAGGCCACGACCCTCCCCGACACCAGGTCCCCTCACCTTCCCGCAAGACCTGGCTCTCAGGAAACTTGCCCCAGGCCCACCGGGTATGGCCAGCAGGACAAAATCCTGCCTCTCCCAGCGCCCGGCAGCCGAGATGAACGACCAAGAGAAGGCGTTAGTTAGAGCAACTCCAGGGGCCCCTCCTCTTCCAGGTGAAGGAGCCCCCCCCTTCCCTATCTGCCAGGAGCAGAGCCTCTCTGCCACCTGCTGTTCCAGAAGAGCTCTAGGTACCTTTTATATCCTTCCCCGGTGCTCTCTGATTGCTCCACGGTCCTAGGAGCTGAGAGACAAAAAGCTCCACCTCCAAGCACTGCCTCCGCACGAGTCTTTCCATAAATCCTCCCCCCACCCCCCCACCCAGGGCTGGCGTGCAACAGACCAAACAGTGTGCCTTCCCAATCCATTTGTTGAAACCCTAACCCCTCAGGTGGTATTTGGAGAGGCAGCCAGGGTTGGATGGGTCCCAAGGGTGGGTCCCCACAGATGCGATTAGCGCCCTTATGAAAAGTGACACCACAAGGGCGCCTGGGTGGCTCGGTCTGTTAAACGACTGGCTTTGGCTCAGGTCACGATGTCACGGTTGGTGAGTTCGAGCCCCCCGTGAGGCTCTGTGCTGACAGCTCAGAGCCTGGAGCCTGCTTCAGGTTCCCCACCCTCCTCTCTCTCTGACCCTCCCCACTCATGCTCTGTCTCTCTGTCTCTGTCTCAAAAAAAAAAAACTAAACATTAAAAAAAAAGAGACCAGAGAGCTGGCTCTCACTTTGCTCTCTAGGCCACCCTGGGACACAGAGAGAAGGTGGCCGTCTGCAAGCCACAGGGGGCCCTCACCAGGGACACCATCAGCGGCACCCCACTCAGATATCCCCTCTCCAGAACTGAGAGAGACAAATGTCTATGGACCAAGCCCTCAGTTGTAGTATTTTGTGACGAACCTGAATGTGCCCACAAACAGGCCCTGGTCATGTCAAACCACCTGCCGCTCCTAGACATGCTGGGCCAAGGTGAGGCAGCCTCTCAGCTACCTGCACATGCTGTTCCCTCTGCCTGGAATGCCCTCTCCCTGGTCCCCGCCACCCAGAGCTGACCTCGTACCTCAAGACGACAACACAGCCACCGCCTCCTCCGTGTCTCCTGACCTCTCCCCACCCTGCAGCCCCGGCCCCCGTGAGCCGTCCTCCAGATGCCGACAGGGGTGAGGGCAAGATGTCATCGGTCCCCAATAGAACCCAGTAACCTCGGTGCCTCAGGGTGCCCACCCGGGAAATGGGGCCATGGACAGCACCCATCTCGCTGGGCTCTTGTGAGGGTTAAATCACTTAATATACAAAGTGCTGGCACATACTTAGCTTTATTATTCTTACTTATTATTATTTACCTTTAAAGCCCCATGGTTAATGATTACAGAGGTGAATCGCTAGCCCCATGATACAGCTGAGGAAAGTGTGACTGAGCCAGGGCAGAGGAGGGGGGACTGTTGTGGTCCCTCCGCCAGCTGCCAGCCCCGGGACCCGGAGCCAGTGTCCAGCTGCGTCCGTAGCTCCTCATGCCCCCAGTCACGGACGGAGACACCGAGGCCCGGACCGGACAGAAGCAGGACCTTGCCCAGCGTGGAACTGAGATCAGAAAGCAGCCCTGGGCAGCCACGCAGGGGCGGGGTGCTTTTCTGGAGGTGACTTCATTCACCCCTCCACGCCCCTCCCCCTGGAACAGGTGACTGAGCGGGGAGGTGATCAACACATCCCCTGACTTCCCTGAACTCCCATCCAATTTGCTGTTCCGGGCTTGTGCCAAGAGTGTTTGTGTTAATAAACCAAATGGACTTCTCAGAGTCCACCCAGAGTGACGGATGGAGGAGGCAGCCAGGTGCCAGCCTGAGGGGGGAGGGAGCGTGGGGCACAGACTTCCAGTCGAAGCCTTCTGGGATTTCCCAGCCCCAGGGACTTTTGTGGGGGGTCATCTCTCCCGACACCCTCCATGCACCGGGGAGGAAACGGAGGCAAGGACATTGGTGGGACTAGAATCTAGGATTCAAGTTCTGAGCTGGGTGTGGTCAGGTCTAGGGTCTGATGGCGGTGGGTGGTGGTGGTGGATGAGCCTGAGACCACTAGGCAAGGAGGCTTCCCTAGAGGAGGTCGCTGGAGGGGGCCCAGCCTAGATAATCCACGGGCCCCACGTTATCTAGGGACAGGCCAGTGGTAACACTCAAGTGTAGCCCCAAGCGGGTCCTTCCCGGGAAACCCTGTGAGACCAGGGTCCCCTCCAGCCCAGGAAGATGGGTTCAAGACCCTTCAGGTCACCACGACCCTCCTCCCCCACAGTGAGCCCGGCTCAGTCCCCACTGAGCTCTGCTGGCCGCAGAGCCGGGGCGGGGGAGGGGGGCGGGAAGGGAGCTGGGAAGGGCCTGCCGCCTCCTGACCACCCACCTCTCCTGCAGCTTCAGGCAGCCCCTCTCTGCTTTTATGTCTTTCCCGTGGAGAGTTTCCGTGTAAGATTGTGTTTGAACAAAGCCTCCCTCCACTACAAACACTTTACAAACCTGTGATCCGGCCCGCCCCTCGCTTTGGCCACCAGCACAGGTCTGCAGTCAGGCTGCCTTGGGCTCGAGCCCATTTACAGCGCTCCCTAGCTGGGGGCGGGGGGGTCTGTTCCTCTGTCCGAGCCCCAGTTTCTCTGTCTGTAAGACAGAGAACTTTCCGGGCTTGTTCTAAGAATCTGAAACAAGGAAGCAAGGTGCCTGGTGCACAGCAGGCTCCCTGGGGCAGTAGTGAAATTCTATTTAGTGACAAATGAGGAACCGAAGATGCGCTGGGGGGGCAAGGGGGCGGGTATCAGACGTCTGTCTGCAAGGTGACACAAGGTCCGGGTGCCATCCCTGCCCTAGGACCTGATGCTGGCGGCCCGGCTCCCCTGCTCCCCTGCTCCCCGGCTCTCCCCCAACCGCTGCCCGCACGTCCCATGCTGGTGCTGCATCGGAGATCCTCACTGGCCCTGACAAAGTGTGAACACTAACCGGCCCCGACAGGCTTTCTAGAACGGCGTCCGTAGTGGGGAGGACAGGAGGCAGGATTCGGCCAATAAGCCTGCACATTGTTCATAGAGCCCATCTCGGCTGTTACCGACGCTATTTACCATTTAGATAACGCTCTATATTTCCGCGGGGTTTGCTGCCTAGGCCTTTAGTAACCAGCCAGGGGGGCAAGACGCTAGCTCCAAGCAAGGGGGAAAAAAAAACCGCCTGGAAGCAGCCTGTCTCCCCTGAGCCTCACTCCATCCAGCTCATCCATTCATGCATGCATTCATTCAGCACACGGGAGCAAAGCTTCTAGCACATTCCACGGCCTGCACTGAGCACACGACACTTGGGCCCAACCCGTGCCCTCCAGGAGTACAGTCTAGACAGGGGGACACCCAGCCTGGAAAACACGGCTCAGGACCCGTCGTCTCTGGGAAGGTCCCTGGTCCTTATACCATTAAGACAAACATATGCCTCACACACACCTGCTAGCACTCTGGGGTAGTCAGGGGGCAAAGCCATCACCAGGAGGTAACTGTGTCCAACTCTTGCTCCAGGCTATTAACACAGACACGGAGGACAGCTCTTCCAGCAGTGTGAGCAGATTATGTGGAGGCAGCCGGCTGCTCTCAGCCCCCGGCAGGGCCTCTGCGTGCTCCCCTCCCACCTGCTGATAACAGCTATAGTGTCCACGGAGTTTGGGGGAGGCAGGATCGTGAAGGACCAGCATTGTCAGACCTCTACTGAGAAGCAGGCTACAGGCCTCGTCCATGAGCAAGGTTGGGGGGGTCAGTCTGTAGCCAGGGCTGGGGTCAGTTGAAGGGGGATGTCCTCTAAAATAGAAGCTCCGTGAGGACCAAGACACCATCTGTCTCGTTCTCCAGCGTGATCCCTAGGGCGCAGAGCAATGCTTGGTGCTCAGTAAATAGACATTGAATGAATGAATGAATGAATGAATATTAATCAAGGTTCATTGTGTCGCTGGGGCTCTGGCTCAGGGACAGCTTGTGTCCCAGAATAAGTCAGTCTGAGAAGAGGGTCGGAGCCTTTCTGTAGCAAGCATCGAGCCAAGGATCTGAGCAGAAACCAAGGATCCGCTTGTGATTAAAGCACCGCCCTGGTTTCCCAGTCCCAGCTCCCACACCAGCTCCCGATGTCACTGACGCCTCCAGCCCCTGAAGCCCCATCACAGGACAATACCCATTGTTCACAGGTCTCCGACCCATCTAACCCTTCCACCACCCGCCATCACCTGCCCTTGGGTGTATCAGCCATACACAAGAGCTGGTACCATCAGGTGTCTCTGAACCACCCCTAGTCCCAGCTGATCCAATTGTGTTCGGTGGTCAGTACCTTCCCCCTCATTGTAAAACCAAGGCCAGACTCCTTGGGGTGGCATTCAATGCCCTGCCTTCCTCTCTGGCCCATGCCTTACCACCCCAGTCCCAGCCCAGGTTTCATGCTTCAGTGACAGTGAACACCCTGTCCTGAAGAGTTCAACCTGGTGTCCCTCGTAATTGCCCTTGGCACGCCGAGTATGGTAATTGCCGTTCGTGTGTTTATCTATCCTGCCCTTTCCTTTAAAGTCTTCATATCACCAGCACCAGATCCCAGGCCTAAACTACATCGCCGTCGTCACCACCACGGTCTCCACCACTATCCCTGCCATCGCTGTTGATACAGCTAACGTTGATCAAGCGCTAACTATGTACCAGTTGGTGTGCGAAGATATTCACATAATTTTGGCTGCTCCGTGACATCCTTGATGAAGAGGAGGGTACTCCGTCGTTATCTCCATTGTACGGATGCAGAGACTGAGGCTCAGAGAGATTCAGGAACTTGCTCAAGGATTCAAATCCAAGCGCTTTCCTTCTTATCCAGACCAGGGAGAGAGCCCGGAGCCTGGATAATCCAAACTTCCTCATAACACAACATTCACTCTCTTCGACTTGGGGATGTCTGGAGAGGTCAACCACTCAGAAGGCTGCTAATTTCTGTGGACTCGGGTACAGCCTGGGGCACCACATCCCAGGTGGTGTAAACCTTTGGGACAGGGCTCTGAGTTTCCATCTGCCCCCCTCCCCTCTCTCCTGGGCTCCAGCATCAGGCTGGTTGGCCTGCAGAACAATTTACGAGGGGCCCACACCCAGTTCTGCACAGCTGTACCACGAGGCACCCAGCCCTGGAAGGGGTCAATTCCAGGCCGGAGCCGGCCACTCGGGTGGCTTGATGGATGTTCCTGGGAAAAGGAAACCTCCCAGTCCGCCAGCCAGAATGTTCTCCTTCTCTCCTTCGCTCTCGGCCGGGGAGGGATGGGGAGAGTGCTTTCCAGCTGACGTCATCCTCCTGTGCAGCATCCCAACATCCTCCGGTGCCGACTCCCCTACGTCCACAAGTCTGCCGAGGCCTCCTGCCTGCCCACGACCCTACCCCCAGCCCAGCTCAAATGCCAGGAATGTTCTTCACTCCAGGAGAGTGAGACAGGAGCGGGGCCCTGCCAACAGCTCTAATGTTTCACAATAACATCAAGGCTCCCTTTCTCCCTTTCCACTGATCCTGAGCCTTGCACAGTAGGGATGAAGCAGACCGTAAAAGTAGAAGCTGATGTTAACTAAGCTCTTGCTTTGACCTAGACATTGTTCCAAGTACTTGACAGGTATTAAAGCATTTCATTCACACCCAGACCTAAGAACGAAGATTTCTTGTAACCTCCATTTTACAGACGAGAAAACTGAGGCTCAGAGAGGCTAAGAGGCTTGCTCCAGCTCTCCCAGCTAGAAGGTGGCAGTCCCGGGTTACTTTAATATACCTGTTGGAGGAATGTCCTTCCCTGGTTTCCAGTCTTCTGATAATCCCGCGTCCCCCTCCCCAGCCCTCTGCTGGTGTGTCTGGGAGCGGCACTGAGCATGTGCAGATACCCCCCTCCCCACCCCCCCAATGCCTCCACCACCTGCTTGCAGGGGAAACCCTGGGGCCCCGGGAGAGGGGTAGGACCAGAGTCGCCTCCTCTGCCTGGGTCTGAGCAGCTCTGTGGGTGGGAGGAGGCCGGCTGAAAGCCAAGCCACACCTTCCACACAGCTTCATCAGGATCAGGATGACGTCCGACCTCCTTCTGTCCGACTCAGGCATCTGTTTCTCAGTTGGTTCCAAACTTGGACACAGACTGAAGTGTCTTTTGCTGCCCTCCTGCAAGCCCCAGTAATGACAAACACGTAAATAAGTAAATGGATTGTGTTCGCCCCTATTGGAATGCATCGCCTTCTAAATATATCCCCTTCCAGACATGAACATTGCCATTCTACACTGAGTAGACCCTACTGGCCCTGTTTTCGCTGATGAGGAATTTTGGCCCCGACAAGGTAGGCGGCCTTCCCAAGGGCACATGGCTGGCATGTGACAGATTAGAATCTGTACAGGGTTTACTAGTGGCTGCCCCAAAGTTTATATCTACCTAGAACTTCAGAATGAGATCTTGTTTGTTAATGGGGCCAGCACAGACGCAATTAGTTAAGATCAGATCATACTGGATTGGGGGCGGGGGGGAACCTAAATCCAGGGACTAGCTCTTCCAAGGAGACAGAGACTTGCAGAGACCCAGAGAGGCAGAGGGGCACCGGTGGGGGACACAGCCGTGTGATGAAGAGGCGGAGATTGGCGTGATGTATCTCCCAGCCGGACAATGCCAAGGATCGCCAGCTACCTGGCGAATCTCAGACAGGGAAGGATTCTCCCCTGGAGCCTTCGAGGCGGGGGGGAGCATGGCCCCACCATCACCTTGACTTTGGACTTCTAAACTCTGGAACTGCGAGAGAATAAATTTCTGTTGTTTTAAGCCACCCAGTTTGCTGTCCTTTGTTACAGCAACTCCAGAAACCTAATCTGGAATCCAAAAGTGATTATTGTTTTTTCTTTCTTTCTTTCTTTCTTTCTTTCTTTCTTTCTTTCAGTAGGTTTCATGCCCAGCACAGAGCCCGACACGGGGCTTGAACTTACAACCCTGAGATCAAGACCTGAGCTGAGACCAAGGGTTGGACGCTTAATCAACTGAGCCACGCAGGCGCCCCGACTACAGTGATTATTCTCATCCCTCTCCCAAGCAAACCGCCTCCCATAGCCAGGGTCTCACCAAGAGTCAGTGGGTGCCCGGGGACTGAGGACACAGGGAAGACACAGCCCCTCACTCCAGGGGCTCACACACAGTGACAGCACAGTTGTCTCTTGTCCTAGTTGCTTTGGCTCCTGGTGGGGGAGCAGGAGGAGGTGGGGGCTGTGCGGAGAAATCTTGCTTTTGAAGGTTGGCAACATCGCTTCCCGGCTGTGTGACCAATGGCGGGTCAGAGCCCACTTCTCTGGGCCTCAGTTTTTTCATCTGTAAGATGGGAGTACTTACACCCACCTGCCTCCTTCAAAGCCGGCGAGGGATACAGAAACACTGTAGAGACCGTGTCTGGCTGCGTGAAGGGCAGTACTTTTTTTTTGAGATTGAGGGAGCATACCCACGTGTCCTTACACTTTGGAGATGTGAGATAAACTCCCAGTGGTTAGTAAGCAGAACTTGGTTAATATCCTTTGCACCTGTCTGTGCATGGAAATATCTCATACAAAATTCAAAAGAGAAAAAAAAAAAAAAAGGGAGGGGGCATGATGATAGAGGACACAGGGCAGTGAGGCATCGTCCTGGATCTGTGCTCTTAGGCACCACTTCCTCCGGGAACAGAGTCATCCTCAAAGGGCATCTTGAATCGCACACAGCCTGAGCCACAAAGGGAAGAAAAGGCCTGAGGGAAGAAGGCGTATTTGGACCAGTCCCCAAGCCCCGCCGATGCCAGCTGGCCAATCTGGGCTCCTCCTGCCTCCATTGCCATCATCAGCCATGCCAGGGACTGTGCAGTAAGCCCGAGATTTGTCAGAGCTGGTGTGGGACTGCCGCCAGTCAGGCGGAGGGGGAAGAGACCCACGAGATCAGACAATGCTCCTTTGAAACCCCGCTCTGTGTGGGGAAAGCCTTGGGGTGGGGGGCACCCGAGTGAGAGCCTGTGGGCTGCCTTGAGATGGGAGGATGCAGCGAACGGGGCTCTGTAAGTGCTGGGGGTTCAGCCTGCAGAGAGGGCTTGGCAAGCGCCTGGCACCACTGATCCAGGTCTCAGCAGGGCATCGCCCTTTGGAGCCGCTGGACCACGCTGGGCAGCCCAGCCTCCGGAGCTCGGAGCGGCTGGCGGAGGCCACGCTGCTGACTCTGCTTGGAACCTTCTCAGGGCCTCCCTCGTGGGAGTGTGACTTCACTCCCGAATCACAGTCCAAGGGAAAGATGGACACGGCTGGCTCAGCCCCGCGGGGACTCACGAAAACTACCCCCAAGCAGTCCTGGCCGAAATCACTGGGGTGATTGAATCCAATTCAACCACTGTTTATTAAAGAAACGGACAGTTAAGCGTTGAGGCTAAGAGCAGGGACTCTGGAGGCAGGAAGACCGGGTTTGCATTCCAGCTCTACTGTTTGGCCAGTCACTTAGCCTCTCTGAGCCTCGGTTTTCCCATCTGCAAAATAGGGATAACAACAGCGCTTGCCTCACAGGGCTGTCTGAGCCCGAAATGCATTAGTACTCATAAAGCACTTAGAATCATTTCAGCCATACCATAAGCACCAAATAAGTGTAGGGCAGTGGGACACACAGAAGCCTTGGATCTCCTGCAGCGACCCCACACACGGACAGCTGGGGCTGGAGAGAGGAAATGCTTCCTCTGCGGGGGCACGGCTGCATTGTCAAGGCAGGATCTGAACCTACAGAGCGCAAGTCCAGAGACCCTGCCCCTAAACACTAAGGTACAGAGAACCCTCTTCTCCTATTGTCCCTCCCCACCCCCAACCCCCCAGGAGTCTGGCGGCAGCGGGAACCTACAGAAGACACAGGCGCTGAATGAATCACAGTGCCCCTGCATTTGCATAGTCGTCCTTTCTCTTCCTCTTGACGTGACCTTGAGCATGTGACACAGTCTGTCTTAAGTGTCAGTGTCTTTGTGCGTAAAAATGTGTGTCCGAATATTCAATTCACAGGGCTGCCGGTGAGAACCACATGAGGGCTCGATGCAAACACGCCCAGTGGGGTGTCTGACAGTTAGTCCATGTTAAATAAATGTCATCTTGATTTCGTTTCATTTCCTTGGCTCTGTGCTCAGTTCTGCCCAAGGACCCATGGGGAACACAAGAAAAGAGAAAATACCTTCTCGTCCTCAAGGACTTTACACAAGACGGAAGAGTAGGAAACTGTTCCTTTAAAGGACAGACTACAATTAGGTGCCGAAGTAGAAATCACCTGGGAGTTCAGAGAGCTCTGCGTGGACTGGGGCAGTCTGGAGGGCCTCTGGGAGGAGGTGTTTGAAAGAGCCATCCACCTCATTATCTGCCACATGAAGGGCCTCGTGGACCGCGTCCCCATTAGGCGAGGCCGGACCAGAGACGCGGGCGAGGACATGAAAACGCTGCCTCTCGCGGGGAGAGGCCGGCTCTGATGAATTCTTTCCCATCAAAGGGTCCCGGATGGCAGCGGAACCAACCAGAGAGCCGGCAGCGGGCGAGCCCGAGCGAGTGATGTTCAAACCCGCACGCGTCGGGCCCAGACATTGATGTCCTTCCAGAAAGTGCCCTGCATGGATGTGAGGAAGAACACAAGGATGGGGGAGATAGAACACGCTCAGCTGGGAGAGCCCAAACGGGCCGGTTCCACGACGTCCCGGTCGGGAGGAAGTTGAGCATCTCCAAGGCACGCATTTTCAAGGCTGGGTAGCTCTCCAGGCCGCTCCATCCCAAGAATCCCTCCACAGCACCCCGTGGCCAGCACCCTGGTTGAACTGGAAGGATGTTGAAGCTCAGCGGGTTTGTCGGCACTGCCCAGGTTCACGGTGATGGGCAAATGTGCAGCGTCCAATCCCCTCCCCCCACATCCGCCCACGTGCAATGGACTCCCAGGGATAGACACGCCCTGGGCCGACCAGTCCAAGCCCGGCAACCCCGTGGATGCAGTCATTCATTCGGGGATAAGCTCCCAAAGTAAAGCGATGAGTGACAAGGTCTGAGACTTTGTCCGTACTATTAGGAGGGCGGAATACAATCTCTTCTGCTCCAACCCAGGAAGCAGCGGTGTCGAGTTGCTGAGAGACCTAGGCCATCCCGTGGGGCCAACAGAGAAGAAGGCAGAAAAGAGAGCTGGAGACAGACAAAGTCCTGGTGGTATCTGTAGTAGTTAGGGCAATGCCAGCTGCTGTAACAAATAAACGCCCCAATCTTGGTGACTTGGTCCGATAAAAATTTATTTCTTGCTCACGTAACAGTCTGACATGGGTCTTTCAGATGATCCGGGATCCAGGATCCCTCTACCTTGTGCCTCACCTTCCCCTAGTGTCTTGGAATTCTCTGGACTCAGCCCTTGGGGGGAGATGGGGTGCAGGAAGCATATCTGTTTCTCAAGCTCTTTAACCTGGAAGCCACACCTACCACTTCCCACTCCCTTCCATTGGTGGGAATCGGTCACATGGTCATGCCTGAATGCAAGGGAGGCTGGGAAATGTAGTTCCTGGCTGGGCCACTGCTTCTCAGCCACAGTTCTGCAGTAGGAAAGAAGGCAACTGGACCTTCAGTGACTGGCCAGCCACCTCCCTCTCCACGTCACTGAGTGCTCACCTCAAGCAGCTTCTGAAGCCTGATCTACCCTTGATCTTTTTCACTTATATAAGCCATTACGTTTCCTATTTCGGCGTGGGCCAGTTTGGGCTGGATTATGTGCCATTAGTGCCCAGGGTCCTGACTATTTGATGGAGTCCTGCAGCCCATTTAGACAGATCAGGATAAAATCCAGTCCTTTCCCCATCCAGCGCCTGTCCCACGATATCTTAAAACCTCCTCTCTCCAAAGTTGCATGGTCTAGGCCGTGTCCCATGAACTTAGTTACTAATACAGTAATGCCCAAGGAAGAAGGAGGCTGGTCTGCCCGGAGAGCAGAGACCAGAGGCTGTCCATCGTGTTCTCCACTATGTTCCCACGTGGGAGAGACACATAAGAGAAGAACCAATGGGCCCCCTTTCTCTAGTGACTTGTTTAGGTAATTGTTCAGTTACCCAAAGAGAAATGCTAGAGGGGGTCAGCTTAAGGACAGAAGTCCAGAAAGAACGCCAGGAATTTTCTGCTGCCCTGGGTGCTCTCAGGATCTAGGCGAGGGCTGAACGTGGTGGTACTAATATAGGTCCACAAATTCTTTAACATCCCTCCCTTCCATAGCCCCTGAGTGCAGGCCAGACTTAGCAATACGCTTCTAATGTACAGACGATGGAGAAAATGGCAGAAAGTGACCTCCGAAGGGGGGCCCTGCCGACAGCCATGTGAGTGAACCTTCTTCAAAGCAGACCCCCAACCCTAGTCAAGCCATCAGATGACTACAACGCTGTCCAACATCTTGACAGCAACTTCGTGAGAGACCCTAAGCCAGGACGACCCGGTCCCACTGCTCCTGAACTCTGGACCCACAGAAACTGAAATAATGAATGCCTATTGTTTTCAGTCACTAAGTTTTGGGGCCATCCGTTACCGGACAGCGGACACCCGGTACAGCTGAGTAAGGGGACAGTTGAAGGAAGGTTTTGAACCTCGATGACACTTAGGAACCCACAGACACATTGGCTGAGCTTCGGCAATAGCTATGAAGTAGGTACTTAGAGAAATGCAAGCCGACTTAACATATCCACCCCACTCATCAAAACGGAAGCCAACGAGTCAGTAAATCATCAGTAACAAGGTCAAACTAAAACACCCAAATTAAATGGGTTTGCTAGCATTGGACAAAGGGGAAGTTGCGTAAGCCGAGCCATCTGAAGTGGTCAACGGACAGCCATTTTTTGATGTACAAAACGATGAGTCCATGTGTTTTATCATGATCCTTCACCCTCTGAGCTTCCGTTTCCTTTTTTATGAAATAGGGGTAATGACCCTTATCATGAGGATTAAGCTGATAACCAAATCGGCCGCCTCAGAGCACACAGGATGCCCGTGAGTGTTGCTGACTCACCAGCACCACAGAAATAAAGCTAGTCGGACCTAGAGAATAAAAGTGAGTAGTTGCCTGTTTTTCCCCACCCAATCTTGTCGTCTCTGCCTGATGAATCCTATCTTTTCCTGTCATACCCGTACAGTCATACTCTAGCGAGGGCCTGGTTTCTGGTCACAGAGGGCTGTCCTCTCTTTGTTCCTCACATGGCGGAAAGGGAGCTACCCAGCTCTCCATCCTCTTCTTTTAAGAGGCACTAATCCCATTCTTGAGGGCTCTACCCTCATGACCTAATTACCTCCCAAAGGTCTATTGTACCTGCCCCTGACAGTTTCCAATAGACTCCCCTCTCCCCTCCTGTTACTTGCTTTAAACAATATAATAATATTTTCTTAGCATCATTGGGAAAAAATCAATTCCACTTGTTTTCCACAGGCCAAAGATATATAGATAAATGGACCCATAATACGTCAATAAGAGAGGAACTTAATTGACCAAAAAACAAACAAACAAACAAACAAAAAACCGGGTAGTTGCCAGCAGTCAGAAATTTGAGATCTGCCCCTGGGTCTCCTAAGTGAGAGAGAATTGGGATATGAATGAAGATCCCTGCCTCTGTCTTCCCACCTGTGTAATGGAAACAATCCACTGCAAAGGTGCCCTTCTTGAGCCAGACTTGCCCTTCAGGCCCATCTCTGGTCCTTAGGAGGAGGAAGCGGGGAAGCGGTGGGGTGGGGGTGGGGCGGCTGTGTCCAGACAGCCTGCCCTCCATCCCAGCCAGTGGGAGGGAGGATGAGGACAGAGGGAGGCGGCCAGGGCCCTCATTGCTGAGGCAGGCCTCATCCCAGAGGCCGGATTTAGCTGGATTGTTCCAGCAAATGGCTCAATTCCCTCTGGTTTTTGTAGTACAAACAATCCCAGACAAGTCTTAGAGGGTGGGAAAAAAAAGAGTAATTTGTGTGGCAGAAAACGTGAAGCATTGAGCATGGCCTTGCAAAGCATTTGCATTTTTAAACAAGAAAAGGCTGCCGCTGAGTGTGGCTGTCACTTAGTTATCTTGTTAACTCCCTCCTGGCCCAGGCCCTTGAAGCTGCAGGCTCCCAGCATCCCCGAGAATGCAGGATTTGGAAGGAGAGGCGGATGGCCGCCCTGAAGACCGGAGTTCAAGTCCAGCACTGTCACTAAATCTGGAGGTATCTTTGTGTGGTCTTCTCTTTGGCCCTCAGTTGCCCTTCATTTCTTTAAAGTGTGGCTGTTGGACCAGCTGAACCGTAATGACCTTTAGAAGGCACAGTCGAGGGTTATAAAATCTGGGAGTCGGGAGACCTGGATTCAAATTGTGGCCCCGGAGCTAACTTGACCAAGTGACCCCGAGCTTAATGCCGAAAGGAATTTCTGGAATGAAGGGGCGCAGCCCCCAGCATCCCTGAAAGATGGCCATCTAGCCTCTGTGTCAAGGCGCTCAATTCCCTTGGTGGAGAGGAGGACACCATTCTGTTGCCAGACAGCTCCATGAGTCAGAGTCCACCCTCAGACTTGAGTTCAAATCAGCTCTCATGACACCTCTACCCACAGGGAGTCCCGGGCAAGGCCAGTGAGCAGTTGCACGCGTTTACAACCAGGTAGTTCTCGGTTCCAGTCCCAGCCGGGTGTTCTGAGGTGACCGCATCCGTCTGTATCCTGGTTTCCTCCTCTATAAGATGGAGATAATAATCCAGCGCACCTCTTTGGGTTGTTGGGAGGGTTAATCAAGGTTGGCACTCAGCACAGCTTTGGCCATGGTGCTCCATGAAGCTATCTAGAGCAGTGGCAATCATACGTCAGCGCCTCTCCACCCTTTTCCGCACGCTGGCACACAGAGCACAGGATGTTCACAAGTGGAAAGCAGAGCTCTGACCTTCTGCCCAGGAAAGATGGCATAGAGCTACAGGTGACTCCCCAGGGGTCCATGTGATGTAACCCGGCCCTTTCTGTCCTCCCCAGAGAGCCCAACAGTGCACCTGACTGCTTTTTTTTTTAAGACACATCATTCACACACTTTGGTACATGTGGTAGATTGGACATTTTTCACAATCCTTCACACCCTCCCCCTATTAAAAACTGCACAGCCACACCTGCAGAATCACCCATGAGAAAGAGCAGAGCACGTTTCCTCCCCGTGGACTTGGACGTGGCCATGTGACCTGATCTGGCTGGTGGGTCATGGACAGGAGCAATAGTGTGATGGTTCCAGGATGGAGCCTCAGTCACATCACATGTTTCTACTCACTCCCTGGTACTCCGGTGAGCCAACTTGGCAGCTGCTGCCCGTGCCCGAGCCTCCGTGGAAGCACGTATGGGGCAGACCTGAGCACAGCGTGCAGCCTGGACCCAGCCCGCCCACCCCGCAGGTGGAAACGGAGCCATGGGACCAAGCCATCCTGGATCAGCAGAACCGCAGTCCCGTGAGCTTGAGAGGAAATGCTTGTAGTTGTAACCCAGCTGAGCTATCAGATGATTTGTTGTGCAGCCCTACCGTGGCGATAGCTGGGACCATATTATTTACCAGGAGCAAGTGACTTATGAGACCCCAAGTGACTAAGACACACAATAAGTCCAGCCACTGCTGGTGAAACCAAAGCTCCACCTGACGGTCCTTTAGAGTTGCTCAGAGGGAGGTCCCAGTGTGATGGGAGAGGACAGAGTCCCCCTGAAAGTATCCGAGTCCACAACCACTCTTGAACTTAGATGGCAGCCTGGTTTCCTGTCACTTCCCAGTTCCGGTGCACCCCCACCCTGTCCCTGGACCTTACCTTCTAACTTTATATCATCAGAAAGATGAGCAAAGAACCTGAGAGAGTTGATGGGTGCCTTGGAGGGGCAGGGGTAAAGCCCTTCTGCACACCAGGTCTTCACTACTCCCCATGAGCACCCATGTCCATTGGGTGGTAGTCAGGCTCCAGGACAGCCCCCCCAGTGATCTCGCCTCCTGGGACACACGCCCTTGCATGGTCCCCTCCCTTCCTTTGCCAGGGCTGGTCCGTATGGCAAAAAGAATATGGCGCAATTGATGGCATGACACTTTCAAGAGTAGTTTATGAAAGACATTAGCATCCCACATAGACCCTTTTTTGTAGAAGTTGACAAACCGATCCCAAAGTTTATATGGAAATGCAAAGTAAGTACAAGAGCCAAAACAATTCTCAAAAAGGAGGACAGAGGTGAAGGATTTACACTACCCAATGTAAAAACTGACCACGAAGCCACAGGAAACAAGACAGTATGGTCTTGGCACAAGGACTGACACGCAAAGCAAAAGGAACAGAATTAGGAGTCCGGGAATGAGTCCTTAAATTAATTTATGGTCCACTGATTTTCAACGAAGGTTTTAAGACGTCAGTGGAGATGACCTTACGACCAATCGGTGCTAGAAGAGTTGGAGAGCCATATGGAAAAACAAAATCAACTCAGGCTTTGGCTTGCATCATATCCAAAATTTAACTCAAAGTGGGTCATAGATCTAAACATAAGAATTGAAACTATGAAACTTTTAGAAGAAATTATAAGAGAAAATCTTTATGACCTCGGGTTGGACAAAGAGTTCTTATGTATGATCAATAAAACATGATCACGTTGATCAATAAGAGAAAAAAAAATTGGTAAGCTGGACTTTATTCTAGTTAAAAACGTTCACACTTTAGAAGACACCAGCAGGGGAACAAAAAGACAAACCACAGACTGGGAAGAAATATTTGCGAATCATGGATCTGATCATGGATTCGTAATCAGAATATATAAAGAACTTTTATAACTTAACAATAAGACAAAAAGCCCAATAGGCAAAAGATTGGAATAGACATTTCATCAAAGAAGATGTATGAATGGCTAACAAGCCCACGAGATGTTCAACACAATTAGTCATTAGGGAAATACAAATGGGTACCACACCACAGAGCCTTACGCATCCACGGGAATGGCTTTCATCAACAAGACAGATAATACCAAGCTTTGACAAGGCTGCAAAGCTACTGGAACCCTGATGTATTACAGGTGGCAATTTAAAATGGCACAGCCACCTTGGAAAACAATTTGGCAGCTTCTTATAATAGATAAAAGTGAGTTTACCATGACTCAGCAATTCCACTGCTAGGAATCTACCCGAGACAAAGGAAACATGTGTCCACACAAAGGCATGAATGGGAGTGCTCGTAGGTACGTCAGTCATCACAGGCAAAAACTGGAAACCATCCAGCTGGCCGTCAACTGATGAAGGGGTAAACAAAATGTGGTATGTCCATTCAGTGGAATGCTCCTCGGCGAATAAAAAGAAAGGAAGTCTTGATCCACTCGATGGATGAACATGGATGAACATGGATGAACCTTAACCACATTTTGCCAGGAGGGGGAATCCAGACAGAAAATGCTCTGTGTTCTATGATTCCATGGATATGAAACGATCAGAAAAGGCAAATGGATAGAGACAGAGAGCAGAGGAGTGGTTGCCTAGGGCTGAGAGTAGGAGCTGGGATGAACCCTAAATGGGCACCAGGTAACTTTTGGGGATGATGGAAATGTTCTCAACTGGATGATGGTGGCGATTGCAGAGCTCCGTAGATTTATTAAAACCATCGGTGGCAGGGAGACTTTGGGGCTTCTGTGTTGGTGGCTGTCTGAATCATTTGCTGCCCACTGCCATGTCATGAGCCCGTGGAGGGGTCCAAGTCACAAGGAAAGGAGGCCTTCTGGAACTGCATTGGAGTGTGGCATTGTAGACCCCAGCCCCAGGGCCAGGCCCAGCTGACATCTTAACTGAAAGGGACCGCATGAGAGACCCTAAGCCAGATCTTAAGCTGCTTCTGGATTCCC
The DNA here is from genome assembly GCF_023721935.1 of Panthera uncia. Lineage (NCBI taxonomy): Eukaryota > Metazoa > Chordata > Mammalia > Carnivora > Felidae > Panthera > Panthera uncia. The sequence continues at coordinate 92,002,960 of NW_026057585.1, forward strand.
TCACCCTCAGAAATTGTGAAATAATAAATGGGTTTTTTGTTTGTTTGTTTGTTTTAAACTGCTAAACTTGGAGTCATTTGTTGTGCAGTCATAGATAACTAACACAAACTATGTATATGTCGTGGTGAGCCTCACAGCCAAGTTCTGGGTAGAGATCTGTATCCCCATTATAGAGGTACAGAGACTGAGGCTCAAGAGGAAGCAGCTATCAAGAGGTAGGGGCAGGGACACATGGATGGTTCATTCGGTTAAGCACCTCTTGATTTCAGCTCAGGTCATGATCTCACGGTTTGAGGGATAGAGCCTCACGTCAGGCTTTGTGCTGCCAACACAGAGTCTGCTTGGGATTCTCTCTCTCTCTCTCTCTCTCTGCCCCTCTCCCTTCTCAAAATAAATAAGTAAACATTAAAGAGAGAGAGAGAGAGAGAGCATTTAAACCAGGCCAACCTGAAGTCAGACCTGCGTTTTACAACAGCTCCCTTAGCATCCTGAAGCGGGTACCATGGGAGACACCAAGGAAGAGGAAAAGCCAGACCCTGCCCTGTAGGGGACACTGAGCAGCAAAGCCTCTGAGGCGCGTCCAGCAGCTGCCTTCCTGCCTTGGCTCCTCGTGGCGCCCCATTCGGTACCACGGCTGCCAAATCCATTTCGTTCGGTTCTGAAAAAACCTCCAAGCACCCCGCGTGGGGGTTCCTGCCTCCCCCCTCGAGGCAGAGAGCAGCGAAATTGGACAGTAATGTGTTGTCGTTCAAATATTTCAGCCGGAGCCAGGGTAAATTATGATGCTGCCTCACTTCATTCAGTGTAGCATCTTTCATAAGAGCTGTGTCTCAGAAACACTTTGGAGAAGGAAATAATAAATAATTGCCCAAGGGGACAAAACACGGGATGAAAAGCTCCAGGCTGGTGAGGAGCGGAGGGGGAACTCGGTGTGGAGGAGCTGGCGTGACTGGGGAGCTCAAGCTGGGCGGCGGGGCTTTGGCGAGCAGAACTTTGGGCTTGAGCGCTGGGTTCCAGATGCTTCTGGGAGAGGAGGCCACAGGACCCTGCACCTCAGCCCCAACGTTTCTCTTGCTCATTCCCCTCCAGCCCCACTGATCTCCTTGCTGCGTTTTCAACACACCAGGCACATGCCTGCCCTCAGGGCCTTTGCACTGACTGTTCTCACAATCTAACACACTCTTCTCCCAAACACCCACCCAGATAATTCCCTCATCTCCTCCAAGTCTTCGTTAAAGTATTGCCTTCTTGGTTAGGCCATCCCTGACCTCGCTATTTAAAATGTGTTCTCCTGGAGCACCTGGGTGGCTCAGTCGTTTGAGCATCTGACTCTGGGTTTTGGCTCAGGTCATGATCTCACAGTTCGTGGGTTCGAGTCCCGTGTCAGGCTCTGTGCTGGCAGCTCAGAGCCTGGATCCTGCTTCAGATTCTGTGTCTCCCTCTCTTTCTGCCCTTCCCCCACTCGTGCTTGCGCTCTCTCCCTCTCTCTCTCTCTCTCAAAAATAAATAAGCATTTAAAACAATTTTTTAAAAAATTTAATGTTTATTTATTTTTGAGAGAGAGACAGAGCGTGAGCGGGGGAGGGGCAGAGAAAGAAGGAGGCACAGGATCGGAAGCGGGCTCCAGGCTCCGAACTGTCAGCACAGAGCCCGATGTGGGGCTTGAGCCCATGAACCGCGAGATCACGACCTGAGCCGAAGTCAGACGCTCAACCAACTGAGCCACCCAGGAGCCCTTAAAACAATTTTTTTAAATGTGTTCTTCCTTTTTCCTCACTCCTGACCTTCCTGTTCTGCTCTGTCCGCCCCCCACCCTTAACCCCCTCGCCGATTCTTAGGTTCCGTAACGTATGTATTATTAAAATCATAATTGTTCTCCTACTGCTAGATCGTAAGGAACACAAAGGCAGTGCTTTTGTTCCCGCATATGGTGCCTGACACAGCCGAGGTGCTCAGCAAACATCTGCCGAGTGAACACAGGCACTGTTGAGCGGGGCCTCGAGTGCCCGGGCACAGGTGTGCACTTCCTCCCCACTGTGGACCCACCTGCAGTCTGTGTGAATATGTGTCCCCAGTGTGAATCCGTAGTAAGTTCCTCCTTTGGGAAGAATGGTCTCTGACTTGAAAGACTGCAACCCAATATGGGTAAAGAAGCTGGGCTCCGGGCCCCAGCACACCAGGGTTTTAATCCCAGCTTTACCACTTGCTTTCAAATAACCGCGGCCTGGGGCATGACGCCTCATTTGCAAAGAGGGCTAATCATTATGGTTGCCACTCTGTTAGGTAGGAACTATTGATTACGTCCATTGTGCCTACGGGGAAACTGAGGCACTGAGAGGCCAAGTGAGGGTGAGATCGGACACTCAATAACAAAATAACTACCACGGCTTGGGTATCCGCTGAGCCTAGAAACGGAAGCTGGGAGGAAGCAGGAGGCAGATGAAGCCTGGAGCCCAAACCTCGAAATGCAGACAGCAAGGCTGAACTAGAACCATTTTCGCCCCGATCACCTTACCGTGGAGGATGAATTCGCCCGAGCAGAGCAAAGAGCTGATGCCAGTCATCCGGACTAAAAACACCCCTCAGACATCAGTGCAGGAAGGGTCTTGGAGACAGACCGTCAACCCCCGTTCCCACGTTCCCAGCGAGAAAGTGGGGTTCAGAGAGGGAAAGTCCTTTACTGATGATCGCACAGCAGAGAAAAGTGTGAAATGTGAGATTTGGCCTGGCTCTGCCTGCCACCAGGGCCCTCGTGCTTTTCACTGTTTGATTTCTTTTTCATTCATTCTACACGCACCAGGTGTGGCCCGACTCCTGGGTCAGCCGGGTTCCCCCAGGGTCCTGGGGACGAGCCCCCTGGAGGCCGTGACAGTCCCCCATCCTCGGTCTGCTCTGAAGGCAGTAGAGGCGACAGGGCCAGGAGGAGGGGTCCCTGGGGTAGGGGGCAGGGGGTCTGCCCACCCACCTGTGTCCGTCAGACTCACAGCTCTGGCAGCGGGAGAGAGAGAGAGCTAAAGGGCGGCCGGGCCCCAGGAACATCTGGCTTGAGGCCTCCTCACAGACATTTTTTTCTCCCTCACTCAACAGCAGTGAGTTCTAGTTGGGGGGTGAGGGACGTTTCTCGGCACAGGCTGAGTTTAAAATAACTAAAGATGTCATGTTCCTCAGGGCCACCAGGTGCCTGGCACCAGGCAAGGTACCAGGACACCAGGCCAGGGGCCGGGGGCCCACAGATGAGCACTCACGGAGCCTGCAGTCTGTTTAGAAATAGGATGCCCTGCGTGTTGGTGTCTGAATCTAGGCATCTGTAGGTCCCTCCAGCTCAGTGCTTCTCAGCTGGGGTGAGTTAACCCCCCAGGGGACATTTGGCAATGTCTGGACGCATTTTTGGTTGTCATAACTTGGTGGGGGAGGGGGGGCATGCTGCTGACATCTATCGAGGCTAAGGGTGCCGTTAGACATCCTACAACGTGCTGGACAGGCTGCGATAAGGAATTAGCCAACCCGGGGCGCCTGGGTGGCTCGGTCGGTTAAGCGTCCAACTTCAGCTCAGGTCATGATCTCACGGTCTGTGAGTTCGAGCCCCGCGTCGGGCTCTGTGCTGACTGCTCAGAGCCTGGGGTCTGCTTCGGATTCTGTGTCTCCCTCTCTCTCTCTGCCCCTCCCCCACTCACACTCCGTCTCTCAAAATATGAATAAACGTTAAAAAAATTAAAAAAAAAAGAATTATCCAACTCAAACATCAGCAGTGCCTACATTGAAAAAAACCTGCTTTAAACAAAGAGTTTTTAACCAGGAGTTCCGGGACCCTTAGAAGGCTTGGGGATGTCCTTGCAGAAATTCAGGCACCTCCCTGAGATCATAAAGCACAATTTGGGACCTCTGTGTCCATGAGAATAGTTCTAGCATGATCATTTGAAATCTCATCCACTTGGAGGCCAGGCATGTTGCTGAGCTGTCTGACTGTTTTCTGCTCAGTACCCAGCATGGGGTATGAGCATACGGTAAGTGCTTGCTACGCACTGTTTGGATGAATGGCAGGGGGTCCTTAATAGACCCAGAAATAGTTCTCCTCTTCTCCACCCAAGTTCTGAACACGTTGGGAAATGAGACCAAGGAGCCGCAGAAGGAGGCCAACATATCACCTTTGGTGTGGAGAAAAGCTCATTTGAATAACGCAACACAGCTCTCTGTGAAAGGCAAATGGGTATGCTCAGCGAACCCCAGAATTAGGCGGACCAACCCACCTTGTCACAGACAGCTCGGGGTGAGGGCAGGCCACCCACCTCCCGGCCCTCACCACAGAAACGAAGCCTACGTCTAGGCTGGCATCATCCAACAGAAGGATAACATGAGCCCCAAATGTCATTTGCAATCTATTAGCAGCCGTATTAAGAAAATAAAAAGAAACAGGTGAAGGTACTTATAGAAGTACATTTCATTTAACCCAATGTCCCTAACCGGCGATCATTTTAACACATTGTCAACATAAAAAAATCTTAATGGGGTATTTTACCTTCTTTTTTTTCATACTATGTCATCAAATCCCAAAGTGTATTTTACAACAAAATGGCACATCTCAATTCAGACTCGCCACGTTTCAAATGCTAATAGCCACATGTGGTAAGTGGCTGACATATTAGATGAGGAAGGTCTTAGAGGATCAGGAAATTATTCTTTCTCCCGCAGGGAGAAGAGGGGAAGGACCAGGTCCCATGAGCCTAAGTCACCAATCAGCGAAATCACACTACCTCTCCTGGGATGGCATGGGGAGAGGACAAGAATTGTGCTAATTGCTACCTTCACATGGGAGGAAATATTGGAATTGGAGATGCTTCCCTCCTGAATGGGTGGGTGGGTGATGGGTGTGTGGGCGGGTGGGTGGGAGGGTGGAAATGATGGATGGATGGATGGATGGATGGATGTGTGGAAATGGTGGATGAATGGAAATGGTGGACGGATGGATGGATGGATGGATGATTAACAGATGATGTGAAATCCAGGTAAGGCATACCACACCAGGGCAGGGAGTCAACTTCTATTTTTAAAAAGTTACAAATGTCAAACTCAAGAAAGAGAATTCTGTGTTTGGGGTAGCACTAAGTCTTTGTTTCGAGAAACGAGAATCCCATCCACTGCCACCTCATCCAACCTCTGTGGGTGGAGGAAACAATAACATCTGAGTGGTAAATCTAAATAATGTCAGTAATAACAATAATGTCTAAAAACAGTCACCATAATACTACATGGCAGGTAATTGAATACTTTGGCAAGAACATAAGCTATATTCAAAGAGGGATTCTTGTCTGATTGCTTACTGCTCTGTTTCTAGTACCTGGAATATAGTAGGTGCTCAATAAATGTTTGTCAAGTGAACAAATCGTTTGATTTATTCAGGAGGCTCGATGAGGTTCAGCACCTTGCCTGATGTCACACTACCACCCAATGGTAAAATCTGAATTTGAACTCAGGTCTAGTGGAGGCCAAAGCCTGTTTTAACACCTGCTTCTCAAGTGAATGAGGCAGAAAATCACACGTTCCCCTCTGTTCTTCGTGAACATGACACTTGGTCAGCCCTGTAGACTATTCACCCTGGAGAGCACCCCAGCAAAGGTTCAAGGCCAAGGTGGCTTCTTCTGCTTCTCCCCCTCAAACTGCTGTGTGATGCTCTCCCCATGACCCTCAAGCTGAGGATACTGGGAAACACAAATTCACTTGAACTAATGTAGGTAGAACGGCCTCACCATGGCCCCTGAGAGCCGGCTGCTAAATTTTCAGGAGTGCTGTGAGCTGGTTGTTAAATGCAGCCGTGACTAAAAAGTTAAAGCATATAAAGTTACCATTAAACTCAATTACATGAAAAACAAAGCTTATAAATACTCAAAATTCATCACTTCATCACTATTTTACTCTATTCTGTCGCTATCGATGCTCTGAAGGTTGTTTATGTCTGTTGTACCCGTATGGTGGAAATGCTCCTACGATGGTGTCCGACCGAGCGTCTCTTCCCAACTCTGCACTCAAAGTCCCCAGCGTGAAATCAGCCATGGTGGGAGCATTTACACCACGGAAACTGGCAAATGTTGCAAACCAGGTCCTGCTTTTATTACTGTCCTTGAGAGATTGTTATTATACATTTACCAGTATCCCATGGCTGGTTTACAACCTAGGATGCGGTCACAAATCAAAGAGTGTGGCTTTAAGATTCCCCATTCCACCACCGGGTAATTAGGAGAAAGCCATCTTCGCTCAAAAGGGGCATCTGACTTCAGGAAAGAGAGCTATAGACTTTCTGGGTCTTCCTGTGGGAGGTGGGAAATTCAGTGCACATTCCCTTTGGGGTCCTGTTCATCTCAGCAGAGAGCATCCAGGACCACAGGATTCAGCTGAGGGGCTTTCTCACAGACATCCAGCTTCCTTTGGAAATAGCAAAGCTCAGCCCTCTGCAGTCATTGCCAGGCACGGCAAGCAGGTCTCTTGTCTCTAATGAGCAGTTGGCATGATGCCCATGGTTTGGTCCTGGGTCCCCTGCTGAGATGAGTTGATTTAACCATATCCTGCTGTCCACACCACCCACCCTTTGTCTCTGCTTTTAACACCTCCTGTGTGTATGTCGTTGGTTGGAGTGGGGACCGTGTAAAATACAGAACAAAAGCCTCGGGAAGCGTGTCTGCCCAGCCAGCCACCTCCTCTATACACTTGGAGAATCTAGGAGGTCTTTAATTAGTTTTGCATTTCCTCCTCAGGGGAGTTGAACATTTGTTGAGTACCCCCTGGGTGCCATGTACGTTTCTGGGCATCTTCTAGATAATCGTATTTAATGCTTTAACTACCTTCTAGAGTAGGTACCACTAACTCCTTTTACCTATGAAGAAACTGAGACCTGGGAGGTTGAGCACCCACCCCTTCCCGAGGTCAAGCAGCCAATGAACGGCTAAACCAGAATTATGACACTCTTCTCTCTGGCTGCAGATTCACATATTTCCTACTATGCTACAGTTGCCTGAAATAGATACCCTAGAATAAACCTTAACAAGTGGCTACGGTCTCAACAATCGGGGCTGAGTAGGAGGACACTAGTGGCTGGTGGGGAGCGTAAACACACTCACGGAAGCAGGAGATGATGGGGCTCATTGGAGAGCACTGGTTGGGCTAAAGGTTTACACAGAAGAGGAAGAAGGAATTCATGTGGGTGGAAGGATATGTGGCCAGACTGAGAGGTGGTAAGAAGGAGGGGCAGATGGGTAGAAGAATGGAGGAGTAGATAGACGTGAGGGTGAACATGACATATGGAGAGATAGAGGGTGCCAGGGTGGACAGTGAACAGTGAGTGCTGGACGGGGGTGGGGACAGCAAAATGGCGGTGGGTGGATGAGTAGATATGAGAAGGAACGGATGCCCAGATGGGTAGAAGAAGGAAGAGAAGGGGAAGGGAGGGAAGAGATATGGGTGAAGGGAGAACTGGTAGGTAGGTGGGTAGGTGGGGGGGTAGGAGGATGGATGGATAGACAAGGAGACAGGTGGAAGTAAATACACGGGTATATGCTAACGTGGGCATGGGGAAAGGCTATGGGTGAACACGTGGATAGCGGAAGACTGACATGTGAGAAGGGAGGCGATAGAAACGCGGCCATGGATGGGAGGGAAAAGGAAAGCAGGTGATCGGGTGGGCAGAGGGGACAATGTGTGAGAGTGGACAGTGTTGGCTGCATGGATGGCTGAGACTGGATGGCAGGCGTGGGCATGTGGGGAGCATGATGGAAACCATGACAGAAGAAGGGACGGAGGGAGAGAAGAAATGAGGGGAAGCCTGGAGGGAAGGGCTCATCCCTGCACTCGTGCACCACAGAGGCGACCCCTGGAGAAAGGGAGTCACCCTCATACCCAAGAACCAACCAGAACCAAGGCTGCCCAGGCAACACAAGCAGCTGACAGCTAAGCTGCCTCGGGAGCTCAGTCCTGGGGCAGCCCCGCCTGCCTGCCGTGCCCCAGCCAGGAGCTAGGCTGGGTTCCTCACCTTTCTCCGCCCCTCCTCCTCCCTGCCCGCCTCCCTGCCCCTCCTTCCGCTCTCCTTCCTCACCGGGCAGCCTTGTCTTGGCAAGAGGCTCACTGGAGTCGAGCAGTGGGACCAGACGCTTTGACCTTCTCTGTTCTTGGACATAATTACTGTTATCCCACATAATCGCTTTGAAATAACTCTGTGTCATTACGCACCTTCGTGCTATGTTGCCCATTTATCTGTGAGCAGGCCTGTGCTGGGGAGCAGGGATTTGGGTGGAACAGCGTGCTGGGTTGTTTCTCCCTCCTTCTCCTCCTCCTCCTCCTCCCCCCCTTCCCTTAACCCTTCCTGTCACTCAACAAGGAGTTCAGACAATGGTGCAGACAGCCCCTCCAGGCCAGCGTCCAGGTACCTGTGGAGGTGTGACAGGCCAGTGGGTCCAGGCATGGATGCTGGTACCTCGGTGGGTGTTCCAAGAGGCCCAGGAGTGGCTAGAGGTGGGAGGGGCAATGGAAAGTCAAAAGCAAGAGCTGCGCAGTGTAAAGGGAAAAGCCAGGGTCAAGTCCGAGAGAGAACCAGAAGGCAGGTACCAGACAAGGAGCAGCCCAGAGAGGGCTGGATGGTGGCTGAGATTATGCAAGTGTCCTCAGTTCACTATTGTGAGCGGGCAGGGCTGGGTGTGTCTGGGGACACCGCGAGGCACAGGGCCAGGGAGAGTGGACTTGAACGAACCTGACCAGGAACTGACACATCCCTGGGGCCCAAAGAGCTGCACCTTTGAGCCAGACAAGCCCCATCATACCTCTGGGTCTGTGGACAGGGGTAAAGGTACAGACGGGCCTGGCCAAGAAGAAGACGCCAACTTCCCTTGTGTTGGCCCTGGTCCCCGCACGTCGCCAACGTTCCCAGGAAGGTGTGACCCCAGCGTGCCCGCCCACTTTCCTTCCAGGACTGGCCTGCTCGTTACCCTGCCTTTGGCGATTTCCAGGCTTATATCTGAATCCTGGCTCCATTGCAGGGTAGCTGTGTGACCTGGGGGAAGGGGCTCACCCTCTCTGAGCCTCTGTTCCCTCACCTGTTTAGTAGGGATGATAACTACGCCTGCTCAGAGGGTGGTTGGGGGGTCTCAGTGCGATCGTGCACAGAATCAGCCCATGCCCGAGGCATAGCAATTGCTCAGTAGAGGAAAATTAGAGAAACGGGACACTTGGAGGCCTCCCCAGCTCCCAGCTCCCATCTCTGTCGAGACCTCTCTCCCAGCATGCCGGACTTTGGGTCTCCGACCCTCCATTCGGCTCCACCTGTCCCAGTGGTGGCAATGCCCACCACCTCCCCCTTGGGACCCAAACCACCCGTGGGGAGGGCTTGGGAGTTTAAATGGACAAGAGGGAATGGTAGGTCACCCGGGTTAGGGCCAGAGAAGCCAACGAGGAATGCCAATTGGCCGACCGTAAGCCCGCCGGCCGAGAGCCACAAAGACGGAGCTCCCAGAAGCCTTGCCCCCAGTCCACACCCCAAGACTCTGGGAGCTCCCCAGCTTCTCCCGCCTCTGCAGCCCCTGCTTGTGGCCTCAGCTCTCGTCCGTGGTGGGTGCTAACACTCCAGCATCCGCCGGCATGGGCTGACTCCAGCTTCCGGTGGGTCCGCACTGAACGTTGCCACGGCAGGTGAACACGACCTACTGGTGTGGCCACTGGAGGACGGATTCGCGGCCGAAGAGCGAGGGGGCATGTTCGAGTCTAATTCCATTAGCAACCAGCAGCTCTGCTGGGCGTCTTCCATCCCCTTTAACGCCCTTCGTTGCAGTTTTCCATCACCATCTTTAAACACGTCCTCTTGCTCTGAATGTACCATCCCTCCTGAGCTGCCTGGTGCTGCTGCCCAGAAGGGCGCGAGGAGAAGCAGTGAGGCCCGGAAAGGCTAGAACGGTCGGCAGCCGAGATCCTCCAGGGGAACTTGGAAGGGAGGCTGAGTCCTCTGAGTCCAGCCTCAGGGCACTCCTCCTACAGGAAGCCCTCCACGATTTGAGCTTGCCCAAAGAAAATGAATCAGAGTAGCTATTATGATTTGAGCGCTCACAGCCAAGCACTGCGCTTGGGACTATGCGAGTGTTAACTCGCTTAAGTAATATCCCTGTCTTGAGCGAGAAAATAGGCTCAGAGAGGAAAGGGCGCACAGCTTGTCAGTGGTTGGGCAGGGATGTCAGTCGAGTCCTTGGAACTCCCACTGAGCCACGCTGCCCATCACGTCTCTCCTTGATGTAGACGCTTAAGCCTTTGTAATGCTTTTCTACTGTCTTGTCCATACGACTGGGAGGTGTCCAAGGGCCAGGACCCTTTCCTGTCTCACTAGACCGGGAGCTCCTTGAGGGCAGAAGTTGTGCCTCTCCTATCAGATTAGGAGCAGAAGCTATGCCTCCCCCAACAGACTGTGACTTCCAGCTCTCCCCTTCCACCCGGCCCCTGCCCTGCCCTGCCTTCCTCTGCCCTCCATCTGGCAGACAGCTGGGGCTCCACTCTCCTTTCCTGGCATGTGGCCCTGGCACCGTCCCCTCCCTGGGTCCCCCTCCCGTGGCTCCTTCTCGTCAAGGCAAAGAGTACATCCATCATCTCACTAACTAGAGCCGCACGTGCGCCCCGCTCTCTCCGACAGCTGGAGCAGAAGGGAACCCGTCCTCCCTCCCGCAGCAGCCCGGAGCCCACATCTGGACCGGGCCACGAACAGAGGGGAGGGCGGCTTGCCTGCCCCAGCGTCACTGCCCAGAGGGCACAGATGAGTCCTCCCCGCCCCGCAAGTATTACCTCAAAAGCCCTGCTTTGGAGTCGTACCCTCGAGTCTACTTACCAGCTGTGTGGCCCCAGAAAGCTCCCCTCTCCGCCCCGGCCCGAAAATCCCCGTCCCAGCCTCAGCCCTGTGCCCCTGTCCCCCATCTGCGAGTTTCCCCATCTGTGACATGGGAATGACAGCCCTCCTGCCCTTTTCTCACAGGCTGCTTCTAAGAATGGGCCTGGCTGGGTTTTCTGAGGCTCCGTGACGGGGCTCCTGCTGGCCTCGGACGCCAGCCTCCCTGCACCCCAGGACAGGACGCTCCAGGACGGTCCCCAGGGGTCCTGCGGCCATCTGTTTCCCTGAGACTTCCTTGGGCTTTGGAGTTGGACATACTTGGATTCGAACTCCACCTCTGGTGTGTGTGAAGACATACAATGTGTATAACCCTTGACCCCCAGTCAAGCTTCTAGAATTCATCCTCAGACAGAAAAGCGCCATCACCGACAGACGGCCATCCCAGGCTGGCTACCGCGGCATCATAGGAGCGGAATCCTTGAAACAGCCAGGATGCGCATCAGGAGGGGGCTGGTTGAATGAGCCGTGGAGACCCACGCTATTGGCCACTAGAAAACGATAAACACAACCACTCACATCTGTCACACTGACCCAAGATGTGCAGAACATATTGTCGAGCAAACAATATATCGTTAAGGGGGGGGTGGGGGTGGGGGTGGGGGGTGGAACGCATGAAAGGAAAACAAAGCCGTGGAGTGCCATGTGTAACAGCACCCCTCACTTCCCCCAGCGCCCCCGTGGACATGCGTATACGATCGTGCGTATTCGTGAGCACGGGAGGCGATGGAGAGGACAGAGAACGAAAGAAGGTTGGGAAAGTCTAATCCTATTTGGTATACTTGAGTACTGTCTAAATTGTTTTCATGAGCCCACACTGAAAAAAAAAATAAAGCAACGGCAATTTTCAAAACTCCCATCTCTCACTGAGTTACCACGGGACTTGGGCACGTCGCAGCGATGAGCCTCAGTTTCTTCATCTATAAAATGGAAATAACAATGTCTGTGCATCGGGGAGAGGGTGGAGCACAGTAAGTTCTCTTCCCTCATGGGGGAGGTGGTTGCGAGGGCTGGAGGGGAGGCTGCGCCCCAGCAGCCAGTGGCCCAGCTCTCGGGGACACTTTGACGGATGTGGGGGAGTTTCTGCCTTCACCCCCAGCCACGCTGCAATGCACGCTCCCTGCCCTTCCCCAGCTGTCGTGAATGCAAAGCCAGCCTGCCTCGCTTTGCTTCCAAGTGACCTAGAGCAATGCCTGTCCCTCTCTGGGCACCAGGGGCCCTGCCTGGGACTAGGGAGGTGCCTCCTGCCAGCCTCAGAGGTTTGTCCGGTGCACCTGGCTTTCTTCCGTGCAGCCTCTGGATGGCGAATTCTGGCAGGAGAGGGCAGAGCTCCTGGGTAAACATCGCTTCTCATGCAAAAGCTCAGAGCTCTGCCCAGCGATGCTCACCTGAGGAGATGTCTGGAAGCAGCGAAGAATCCCGAAGCGCTTTGCAAACACAACCCAAGCCGGCAGCTGCCCCTCGGGAATTGGGGTTAAATTCTGGGCTTCCGCTCGGAGGAGCCTGGCGATTTCCTGGATTCCTCCCTGTCTTCTCCCTCAAGAGTCAGAGATGAGACACGGTTCCCGCATTCCTGCAGATCAGATAGGACCAGGGACACCTCGAGGGAGGAGTGGCCCGCCCCCCCGCCCACCTTCATGTCAGGCCGGCTGATGTCTGTCTCAGCGGAGACCCCCTTGGGGACAGACACTGAGGACCAGGCGCCGGACGTGGCCCCTGAAACGTCGCACCCTGAGGAGCAGGAAGGGAGGGCAGTCCCCAGTCAAACTGAGCTTAAAAGTGGAATGACTGAATTTACCTGGAATTGCCTGAGATTACATTTTCTGCCCTCGGGCAGAAAGGGAGCTTGGGACAGAAATTCTGTGCTGTGAGAGAAAAATAAAGTTACGGTTTCTGGCAGACCACAGTACGCGGCTTGAAAATTCATACTCGCTATACACACAGCCCCTAGATTTGAAAATAATGAAAAGAGCCGCTGGAATGAGAAGCGGCCCGGACCCCCACCCACTCGGCCTCCCTCGTGGCCCCCCAGGGAGGTTCTACTGGTAGGTCAGGCCAAAGGGGGGGGGCTGCCTGCCATCCTTCCCTGCTCTCAGGTGTCTCCCTTTCCCCAGTTTGAGTCGTCACCCCAGATCAGAGCAGATTGGGAGCCCTGGGACCTGTCCCGGGAGCAGACCCGGAAAGCACGCATCCATCCGGAACCTGGGGGTGCCCCCGGGACTGGCAGGGCAGCACTACCCACCCCCACCCCAGAAGCCACCCAGATGCCCCTCAGGATCTCGGCTCGCATACCCTGAAACGAGCTCCCCACTTTGCCCCTACACCAGCCCCTCCCCTGGTTTCCCCACCTCCCGTTCTGGAGCCACCTTCGACCCTGGGCCCAAGAGGGGAGCAGGGGCAGGAACCTGTGGGTGTCTCCTTGACCTTCTCCCCCCCATCCAATTGGCTACCAGTTTCCACCAACTCAGTTCTCAAACGTCTCCCGAATCCAGCATAGCCTGCCGCCCGGGCACATGCACTTACGTCCCCGGTGTGGGCGGGCCTCCCGGCCTCCAAGGAGTTAGGAGAGAGGAGTAGCTTCACTGTGACTATTGGTTGCAGGATGCTGAGCTCGTTTTCCAAACTTCCCCAATCTTCTCACCTTCAAGATGAGCATGAGAGGGGCGCCCGTGTGGCTCAGTAGGTTAAGCACCCGACTCTTGATTGTAGTTCAGATCGTGATCTCACGGTTCATGAGTTTGAGCCCCACATCAGGCTCTGAGCTGACAACACAGAGCCTGCTTGGAATTCTCTCTCTCCCTCTCTCTCTGCTTCTCTCTCTCTCTCTCAAAAATAAAATAAAAATAAAATTAGCAGGATTATAGTACCTATCGTATGTATCTTAGAGTTGTTCAGAGGATTAAATGAGTTAATAGGGTGAAGAACTTGGAACGATGCCTGGAAGAATAAATGAGCAGGAACTGTCAGCTAAGGTCATTCCCCACCCCGTCCTGTCCGCTGTGGCCCGGGTGGCCTTGCTAACCTGCAGATCTGCCTTTACCTCCCATTGCAGGCTCCCCGCTGGACTCTTTGCAACTGGGGCTTTGCTAGCCACTTGTATCAGCTATCGTTTGCTGTGTAACAAACGATCCCAAAATGTAGTGGCCTGAAATGACAAGACACATCAATCATCTCCCTTGGGGTCTGTGGGTTGACATTAAGGGCAGCCCAGCTAGGTGGCTCTGACTCCAGTGTCCCAAACAGCTGTAGCCAACATGTCAGCTAGGCTGCAGGCAACTACAGGCTTGACCGGGGTGGGTGAATCCACTTCGAAAATGGCCCATTTATGTGGCCATCGTCAGGAGGCCTGAGTTCCGCCCCACATGGATGTGTCCATAGGACTGCTTGAAGGGGCAGCTGGCTTCCCCCAAAGCAACCGATCCAAGAGCGAGGAAGAAGCCACAGTGCCTTTTAGGACCCAGCCCCCGGAGTGACGTACCCTGACACCTGCCATGTTCCATCGGTCACACGGGCCAACCCCAGGCCAGTGTGGCGGGGGACACACAAGGGCATGATACCACTTTGGAGGCTGACTCCCACACCCCTCCAAGTCACGTCTTTCCCCAGTCCACAACTTTTGGGCAACAGTCCTGGAACACATTGGTAGTGCCCATGCAGCGCCTCTGTGCCTTTGCACACGCTGTTCCCTCGGCCTGCAACACTCTTCCCTCCCATCTCAACCTAGCCAAGGTGTGTTTGAAGACTTAGATAAGGATTTCGTTTCTGGAAAAGCGTTTGTGACCTTACTACCAGGTAAAGTCTCTTTCCTTGGCTTAAGATTGTCATAGCAATTGAATGGCCAACAGCGATAATGATAGTAACATTTATTGAGCGCTTACTAGGTTCCAAGCACTGTGCTAAATGCTCTACATGTCATAGCTCATTCGGTCCCCCAACAGCTCTGTGACGGAGGTCTATGTTACAGAAGAGGAAACTGAGGCTCAGAGAAAATCAGTAGTTTGCCCAAGGTCATGCCGCTGGTAAGAGGTAGAGTCCAAAGTCAAGCCCAGCTCTCTGACTCTTTTCCATTATGAATACGGAGCTATGTCTCTCTCCTTGACCATGAGCTCTGGGAGGGATGGCATTTTGACTGGTTGATCTCTGTACTTCCAGTGCCTGGCCCACATCTAAGAGAGGAGAAAAGCTTTAAGAAGAACAGAAAGGAAGTTTAGAGGGGCAGACAGACCTGGGGGGTAGAGGTTCAGGCAGGATCCTGAGCAGGAGGCCTGGGTTCTCCCTCATCTGTTCCCCTTCCCCCTTTCTCCCTCTCCCCCCTCCTCCTCCTCCTGCTCCTCTCCCTCCTCCTCTCCCTCCCCCTCCTCCTTCTCCACCCTCTTCCTCCTCCTCCTCCTCCTCCTCCTCGCCCTCTTCCTCCTACCCCTCCTCCTCCTTCTCCTCCTCTCCCTCCTCCTTGCCCTCTTCCTCATCCTTCCTCTCTCCCTCCTCCCCTTCCTCCTCCTCCTTCTCTTCTTCCCCCTCCTCCTCCTCCTCCTCACCCTCTTCCTCCTACCCCTCCTCCTCCTCCTCCTCTCCCTCCTCCTTGCCCTCTTCTTCCTCCTCCCTCTCCCCCTCCTCCCCCTCCTCCTCCTTCTCTTCCTCCTCCTCCTCCCCTCCTCCTCCCCTCCTCCTCTCCCTCCTCCTCCTCCTCCTCCTCCGAACTGATTCCCAAGGCCCAGCCTGTTCGTTGAGCCCCTCCTCCTGGCGGGAGAGGGAAGTGCTCCCTGTCTCATCCCACCCCGTTCCTGCAGACTTTTGTAGCACTGGTTCTTAATTTTTATGTCTGCTTAGCCACTTGTCCTATCAGAGGAGTAATTTAATTAACTCCAAGAAGTGTAATTAATTTTAATTGTTCATGATAATTCATTGTTTAATACTCTATTAATAATTATAAAAAATCCTAATGCCCAGTTACTGTCCTATAATAAGATAATTAAACGCTTATATGGGAGACACTTCATTTTCAAGTGCTTCCACGTCACTTCAGTCTTCGAAGCAGAGCTTCCTTGATTCAGCCAGCGGCCTGCTCACGCGGAGTCTCCCGAAGGTGGCGACTTTAAATTTACTTTGGAGAAGGACGGGCCGGTCCAGAAGTTGGCACGGAAGCCGGAAGAGACAGAACGCAGCTGCGTCGGAGGAGGGAGAAGCCCCTGGACGGGTGCCCTGTGCACTCCCCGAAGCCAGGCCAGGCCCATCCCGACCCGCCACACAGCTTCTCTGTGACCTTGGGTGAGCAGGTTAATTAGGCACCAATTAATACACATTATGGAGTGTTTTCCAAGCCTGCTGCCTGCCATGATTCTTGGTGGTGGGGCCGTGTCTGTGATCAAGACAGATGAAATAACGCCCCAGTGAAGCTCAAATTTTAGAAGGGTGAGTTAGACCACAGATGGATGCGTGGATGGACGGACGAAGGGACAAACAGACAAAAGAATGAGTGAATTCAAGGAGCACCAGTGCTACGAAGGTATGGCAAAGCCCAACTTGGTATGTGCTGGGTGGCGGCGGAGGGGGCGGGAAGGTTTTTAGCTAGACTCGTCAGGAAAACGTTCTCAGGGAGATGACATCTGCCCCAGCATCTGCGTGACGGGAAGTCAGTCTTTTGAAGATCGGGGGATAGAGTATTCCAGGCATAAGGGAAAAGGCCTGGGGCTGGGATAAGCCTGGGGTGCCCGAGGGGCATGAAGGACAGAGGGGGCTGGCACACAGTAAGGAGGAGATGTAAGGTAGGTGACGAGGTGAGGGGGCGAGGACTGGATCGTGCAAGACCCTGTAGGTCAGGGGTCAGCACCCTGCAGCCCTGGGTCTAAGTCCCGTCCGCCACCTGTTCTTGCAAATAAAGCTTTATTGGGACACGGCCATGCCCACTCACGTGTGAATCGGGGCCACTCTTGTGCTACAAAGACAGTGTTGAATAGTTGCGACAGGGACCATATGGCCCACAAAGCCGAAAATATTTACTATCTGGTCCTTTACGGGAAAGGTTGCCAACTCGGGCTGCAGAGCCTCAGATTTTATTTTAACTGTAATGGGAGCCCCTGGAGGGTTTTAAGCAGGGGAATGTCACGGTCTAATTTATATTTTTAAACTATCACTCTGGCAGCTGGGTGGAGAGAAGACCGGAGGATGGCAGGCAGGGAGTGGGGTGGGGAGAGGCTTGGCAGCCTCCGCTCAGGCTGTTGGAGGATAACGACTGCTCAAGACCAGGGCGGAGGCGACAGGAGGCCACGGGGTGGGGGTGGGGGGGCCCTGCAGCCTCCAGGCGCGAGGTGATGGTCTTCAGAAGGTGCAATTGGTGGGGCTTTTTGACGGACGGAGGTCTCAGGAATCCAGTCCCTTACTGCCACGCCTGTGGCTCGCATGGGGTGCCGCCCTTCACTCGGCCTTGGTCTCCCCGCTGTGGAAAACAAGGAGGTGGGATTTTCCAACCTGGCCTTCCTGGGTCCCTCAGTCTGGAGCAGTCATTTTAACCCTCCGTCCAGTGGCGGCTTCCGCAGCCAGGCACCTGCTACAGACGCCAGAGGAGGGAGGAGCAGGCTGGGTGGGTGGGGCCGGCTGGGGTGGGAACTTGCTGGGGCGGCTGGGCCCCAGATGACATCAGAGACCCAGCTGGACTTGCCTCGGCAGAGGAGGAAGAGGGGAGAGGGGTCCCCCACCCAGGCCCCCCAGAAGAAGGGCGATAGACTCAGGTTCTTGGAGCAAAGTTTCTTGGAGCAAAGGCAGGAGGAAGCAGCAGAAATCCCTCTGGACCTCTCAGCTCCAAAAACCTCTCAGGAGTGGCCACTCTTTCATTCCAGAAAAATCTGTTGAGAACCTAATGTGGATCCCTGCCCTGCGGAACCTTACATTGCACGAAAACCTAACAAGCACCTATCGTGTGCCAGGAGCTGGGTGCTAGTGAAGGAGATAAACCCCACCTTACGGAGCTTCCACACTCATGGGGAAACCATTGTCACAGTCATAAGTACCGACTTAATGCCTGAGAAGTAGAATACAGTAAGCCCAAGGGGACGCGGGGGCCCAGAGCAGGCGCCATATCACCGAGGGACCACTTGGTCCGAGGAATAATCAGATCAGCTAATTAATTAAAAATTATTTTTATGTGTCAACTCAGTTAGGCTACGGCATCCAGCCGTTTGGCCAAACACTAGCCTAGGTGTTGCTGTGAAGGCATTCTTTAGATGAGAGGAACGTTTACGTCACCTAAAGCAGATCGCCCTCCGTAACGTGGGTGGGCCTCATCTCATCAGTCGAAGGCCTGGAGAGCAATGACTGAGGTTTCCAGAAAAAGAAGCAATTCTGCCTCCAGAATGCAAGCATAAAAAGTTGCCTGGGTTCCCAACCTGCTGGCCTGTTCTGTGGATTTCACGTTTGCCAGCTCACGTGTGTGTGTGTGTGTGTGTGTGTGTGTGCATACATACATGTATACTTAGGTGCGTGTGTATTTATGTGTATGTGTACCCTACCCATTCTGTTTCTCTAGAGAATTCTGGTTAAGACAAGGTCCTGTGGCCCATCCTCACCTGAGCGGATGAGCCCCTAGAAAACATCTGGCTAGGATGCAGGTTGAGAAACTGAGGCCCAGACCTAATATGGGACTTTCAGATCACATGGGCCTCCCACTGCCAGAAATGTCCCCACGCCTCCTCTGTCTGGAACATATGGCACTTCATCTGAGAGTCCAGGCGTCCCCAACAGAGGGAGACCCGAGAGCCCGGAACATTCAGTAAAAGGGGCCGAGATGCATTTGCCCCAAGCCTGCCCGCCCTGCCCAGGATGGCTGTCTCAGCTCTCGAGGACGGCTCACCACTTACCCACGGGCATAAATCACAGGGGCCAGGGCCTTCACTGGGTGGAAAGTGCACCATATTTTCCCGACCCTTGGGGAGACCGTTCAGCATTGGAGACCACAGTGGACTAGAAGAGTGCCCGAATAGGCTGGTGTTCGGGCCTCATGGTGCTCCCCCCCACCTCCCAGACAGACCCCCACCCCCCACCCCCACAGCCTTGACCCAGCCTGCCCATGGTGGCTGCGGGGCAGGCCCTAAATTGGGGGCTGGGAGAAGGCTCAAGGAGGGATTCAGTGAGGGAGCCGTAGGGGGACCTGGGCCACTCCTTTAGGGGCTGGTCTGGGAGGAAGGAGGGCATGTGGGGGCGGGGCTGAGGGCTTGTTTCTGAGGCAGCCAAGTGCCCTCTGTGCACACACATCCAGATACAGGCGCAAGGGGCACATAGGCAGAGAGGGACAAACGTCTTTAGACGCCCAGAGAGACACGGAGTCAAGACACAGCCCCAGAGAAGGACACCTCAAACACACACACACACACACACACACACACACACACGTGCGCACGTGTGTCCCCGTCAGCAGCCAGCTAACCTCCCTGGAATTATCTTCCCGCCCATCTATCCCAGGCTCTGGAAGAGAATGAAGAATTTGTACCTTGAAAGGGACAAGGATGGAGAGGCCTCCAGAACTTCTAGCCGCCCTCCCTGCCCCCGAAACAAACTGAGACCCTACCCTTTTCAAAGCAGGCAACAGGCTGGAAAGGCAAGGCAGGGCCACGCCCTGCACTTAGGCACCTGCTTCCCCCACCTGCAGGTGGAGTCTGGACCTGGGGTGGGAGCTGGGGGTATAGGGTGAAGGGAAGGGGACCGGCTGGAGGGGGAACTGATGGGCCCTGTGGCCCCATGGGTCTAGCGTGGCCCACTCCCCACCCTGACCCAGAGGCCACATGGTGGACACAGGGCTGAGAGAGTCAAGGGGGCACAGGACCGACCGCCTCCCAAGCCCCTCCTGTGCACCGGGGGCTGGCCAGCAGCCTACAGGAAGCCCCTCCGTGGCTCTCTTTAGAAATCCCCCAGGGAAGCCTTATTCTCTCCAGTCTGTGTACAAAAGAACCAAACCAGGGATCTGAACGTGTCGATAGCACGCCCCGAAAGGGCGACGGAGCACGAATTACAGCCGGTTCTTACTACCCCCCTTCTATTCAGTCAACCCATATTTAGTGAGCACCTGCTATATGCTCATGAACGAGCCAGATGGACCCCTGGCTTGGAGCTCCACAATGCCTGGAGACGCTGCTGGTCCCAGGGGGACAGGAAGGGGAGGCCCGAGCCCCGAGGAGACCCTGGGGAGACCGTCCCTTCCGTGGCGGGGACAGTGGAATGCACGCCCTTTGAAGCCTCCCATCCTGACCTAGCCTTTGGGGTCAGGCACTGCCATCTCGGGGGAAGGCAAGGGGCGGGCTCCGTCCTGCCTCCAAGGACAATATGGGGGATGCCATCTGTCCCTGCCTTCCCCTAGCGGGGCCGAGCAACTCCCCACCCCCCACCCCCCGCCCCCCGCCCCCAGCAGGAGCTCCAGATACAAGGGCCCAGCGTCTTCTAATTTCCAAATCGGAGGCGGTGAGCGGCTGCGTCCCCACCCTAAGCACTGAAATCTACAATTTACTTGAAGGAATTATACACTGCCGGCTGCTTTTAAAATCGAGAAAAGACCCCCCACAGAACTGTTTCCTTTCCTCAAGTGGCATCATCTTCTGCAGAGAATCTGCCCAATTCTCTAATTGCACCATCTGTGCTGGGGAGGGCGGGGGCTCGGCTTGGCTCCTAGTCTGTTCCCTCCAATTTAGTCTTAAATTCCACATCCCCACCTGCCGGGCTTCTGCCGGGCAGCCCTCCCACTCTGACCCTACAGCTGCCAGACCCACCCCTCCAATGGGCTGGACACCTCCCACCCCCTTGCCTGGTTTCCCCTTCTTATGCAGGGCGTTAACCCCTCAGCCCCTGTGCCAAGAGACGCCCCCACCCCCCGCCAGCCCAGATTTGGGGTCAGTGGGGTCTCTCCTAACTTCTGCTGCTTACAGAATCTTCTGGAAGCCCAGCTGGGCGTGACCCGCAGGGACCTTCTGCTTTTCCCTGTAACGAGACCCCAGTAGGCTTTGACTCCAGAGGCCAGGCTTCTCTTTCCTCTCCCCCACGTCACCCTTCTGGGCCTCGTGGACAAAACCTGACCTGGGTTGTGAGCCAGGCTCCTGCGTTCCTGGCTGGGGAAGCCACTTGACCTCTCTGAACCTGGGTTTCTCCATGAGAAGCACCACCAACTCCATCTTTTTCTATTCCGACCACCTTTCTCCGTTTGGATCTCCCCCCCCCCCCCCCCCCCCCCCCCCCCCCCCCCCAAAGCAGACCAAGATTTGGCTACAAGTCAGTTAGGAAAGAGGTGATCCCAGGACACCATGGGCACAGCAAGGGAGTCCCAAAGTGAGAGAAGGAAGGGAGTCCATAAAGTGTGGGCACTGAGCGGTAACCACTGTGGATGCCCAGGGCCCAATCCCGCGGGGACCCTCTGAGAGACTGGGTGGCGCACTGCTCAAAACCGCCCCCCAACCCCCACCCCAAGGGACAGGCGGGGAAGCTGGGCTGGCTGAGGGTCACTCCCAGAACACTGACTCCCCAGGCATATAGGCCCGTCCCGGGCAAGGACTGAGCCTCAGGACAGGGTGCAGTGTGCGGGGGGAGTGTCTGGGAGACACCTATGCCCGTGACCCACCTCATCTCCTGCAAGGTGGTGGCTAGTGCAGCACCCAGCACGTAACAGGGGCACAGCTGCCCCGTTGTCCACCTGCTAAATGGCCTCATTTGAAATTCTGATCTCATTAAGATCGGGACAAAGGAAAATGGCTGGTGCCCATGTCCCAGGTCACTAGGCCTCTCTCCTCCACGGGAGTTAGAGCCAAGCCGGGCGAGGGAAGCTGAGACCAGGCCCGTAGCCCCTGAGGAACTGTGTCTCCACCTCATTCTCCCCTGCCTAGGCTGGCTTCCTTTGCCACACCTCCCACCTGCGCAGGGAACTGTCCACACAGCCCTCTCCCTGCAAGCCCATCCCCGATCAGATCAGCCCCTCCTGTATTCCAGCCTCTTGTGACGGCTGGTTCTCCCTTGGGTGAAGCTCCATGCCTCCCCACCCCAGCCAGCCCTACTCACAGCGGGGTCTCCTCTCACTCCTGAGCAATCGCAGGGACCTACGTGGCCTCTTCCTGGGCGGGGAAGCAGTCAGCACCTCATTGGCACCTGCCCAGGTCACCCCCCTGCTTCTTCCTGTTTCAGCATCCACACTTACTTCCCCTGGCCCTCACGTTCCCTCTTGAGGTCTGAGCATCTGAGCCCAGCTCTGGACCCATCAGTGTAGGAGAGGACTCAGGGTGAGTAGGACAGGCTGACTCACGCGATTCTAACCAGCAAAGTCCCTGCAGTCCCTGCTACCTCAGCCCCTTTGAGATGCCCTGGTGTCCTAATCAAATCCTATGGGCTGGACTGTGGACACCTTCAGCTGGGGAGGGGGAGTACACGACTCGGGGTGATGTGAGGTCACCATGAGTCCTCAGCCACGCAGGGATCTGGGGGACAAGATATTCAGGCAGAGGAAGAGGGAGCAGCATGTTCAAAGGTCCTGAGGTGGGAATGCTCAACGTATGTGTGAGAGTAACTAGATGGGGAGGTGGACGTGTTTCGGTCTCAGTTTGGGTGGGGCTCAAAGACAATCGATGCCAATTACACCCATATTTCCATAGGAGGTGTGAGACCACCCAAGCGGGATTTGCAAAGGAGGCCGGGAGACCTGGCCTTGCCACCCTTAGCTTATTTCCCACCTCTAGCTTAAAAGAGGTTGGAAAAGCCAAGAGGGGGCTGGAGATGAGGAAGGGAGTTTGGGGGCAGAGGACTATCGGGAGTTCTGAGACTCGCCCCACCAAGAGAGAAGAGTGACGTACCTGCCCTTCCCTCAAGCCCAGGCAGGGGGGTTTTCAGCAAGACCACTTGGAGAGGTGGATAGGCATCCCCTGGGTGCTTGGGTGGCTGGGGACGCGCAACAATGATCTGTGACTCATTCAGGAAACGTTAAGCTGATAACATGGGGGAAGATAGGGAAGCACTTGAAACCTGGTATGTATTGGGGCGCCTGGGTGGCGCAGTCGGTTAAGCGTCCGACTTCAGCCAGGTCACGATCTCGCGGTCCGTGAGTTCGAGTCCCGCGTCAGGCTCTGGGCTGATGGCTCGGTGCCTGGAGCCTGTTTCCGATTCTGTGTCTCCCTCTCTCTCTGCCCCTCCCCGTTCATGCTCTGTCTCTCTCTGTCCCAAAAATAAATAAAAAAACGTTGAAAAAAAAATTAAAAAAAAAAAAAAAGAAACCTGGTATGTATCAAGGCCCAGGGTCTCCCAGGGACCGATGTGGGCCCCAGAGAGAGGGACTCATCAGGGAGGGTCCCTCGAGGGGCGAGGAGACCTTAGAGCATGTCACTAGCACAAGGCGGGTGGGGAATCCCACGGGCCAGTCCAAGGAGCTGTAGGTCAAGGAGGTCAAAATGAGCTCCTTAACCCAATCTGACCGGTGTCCTTAAAAGAGGAAATCAGAACACACGGAGGGCAGTACTTGTAAAGGGAAACTGGGTAAGGACACAGAGAGAAGGCGCCACCCGTAAGCCAAAGAGAGAGGCCCCCAACCTGCTGACACTTTGATCTTGCACTCGCAGCCTCCAGAACTGAGAAAAAACGAGCCTCATAGGTCAAGCCCCCCAGTCTGTGGTATTCATCATGGCAGGCAGACTATATACACCACCGTGTTGTGCCAGCCCAACACTCCAGGGGCAGGGTAGGGCTGGGCAGGGGCTGAACGGACCTAATCCCCAAGCCGTCTCACCAGGCTGCGTACCACGGGCTGAAGCCAAGAATCGTGGAAGCTCCACCACCTTCGCGATAAAGACAGGCGGGCATCCAAGGCCCTGGATCCGCTTCTGTCCCCCACCGACCCTCCTGGGTCCCTCTGGCTCTGGATGGAACCGCCAGCCCGCCTTCCAACCCGGGGCTCTCCTCTGCACTTTTGCGTAGGCTGTTCCCTCCATCTTGAATGCCCTCCCTTGTCTAACTCCTACACGTTCTCTCAGGCTGGGCCCTATGGCACTTCCTCCAGGAAGCCTTCCTGGGCCCTCCCCTGTGCTTCCACAAGGCTCTGGGCTTCCCTCGTGTTGGGATCAGTTTCCCAGAAGGTTACCTCTACTGGACCGTGAGATTCTAAAGAGCCGAGGCCGTCCGTGCCGTGACCGCCTGCTTTCCGAGGGTCTGATGGCGTGCTTGGGGGTTGGGTGAATGGAAGCATATACACAGAAGCAAGCAGGACTGGGGTACACGGGGGCTGAGCATCGGGGACTGTCGGAGCTGGTGGGGGCTTTGGGGCCACCTTTTCTAACCTCCTCGTTGCGCGTGGGGAGGCCGAGGCCCAGACAGAGGAAGCTGCTGGCCCAAGGTCACAGGGATCAGACGCGGGTCCCAGAACTCCGTCTCCCAGCCCGGCGCTCCCTGCACGGTGGCGCATTCTCACCAGCCCCCTCTCGGCCCCTTTGACAAGTGGAGTTTAATTATTTACGACGGCGCTTTATAGCTGCGGGTGAACCCACCGGAACATATTTTGTAAAAGTAATGAAGGCTCAGTAATGCGAGACCTCACTACAGCTCCCGTCACTAAATCTTGGCCCAGGAGTCGGCCAGACTCTGCGTAGGCATTTTTTTTTTTCTCCCCTTCTCTCTTTCGGAGAATTACAGGGTTTGCAGATTAGGATTGGTTGCAGCAAAGGCATATCTGAGACATTTT
This sequence comes from Panthera uncia, assembly GCF_023721935.1. Classification (NCBI taxonomy): domain Eukaryota; kingdom Metazoa; phylum Chordata; class Mammalia; order Carnivora; family Felidae; genus Panthera; species Panthera uncia. The sequence goes on from NW_026057585.1 coordinate 92,027,544, forward strand.
TTCTCATTTAGGGGGGAAAAGAAGCAGGCTTGTTGGAGCCAGAGGCTGAGCCCCCTCAGTGGGGATCAGGCCAGCTACAGGCCCCCCGCTGACGCCCCCCCCCCCCGCCCCGAGGTGTCATGCGGGGCAGGTGGGATGCTGTCACAGAGGAGCTGAGGAGTGAGGACAGGCCTGGGAGTCTCTGGGCCTCAGTTTCCCCATCTGTAAATTAGGAAGAGACTTTGCCTCTTTAGTTCCTTCCGCCACGTTCCAGTCTTCTCCCCAGCGATAACGATGGCGACGGTGAAGCAACAGGTTTATTCTAAGAGGCAGGTGTGCCGTGGGCGTCCCACAGGCTCTCACTGAGGACCCCCAAGCCCCCTCAGGGAGGCATCAACTCCAGCTTGCAGAGAAGAGGCAAGTGACTTACCCAAGTTCGCCATGCTGGAGGGCAACAAAGTTGGGATTTGAACCCAGGCCTTCTGTCTCCAGAGAGCTCACCTGTACAAGCTTTGTGCGGAACACCTGCAAGGGCCAGGGGCTGACCTTTCCAGGTGCAGGGCCAGGCGCTATGTTGAGCGCCTCACGTACAAGGTGTGAGAAAACACGCCTTATGTTTACTCCTCTCACTTTAAGTGACAACACTGAGGCTCCCAGTGAACCCTGACTTGGGACCCGGCTCTCCCACCTAACGACACAACCCAGGTCTCTCCACTCAGCGTGTCTGTCATGCCAGGACTCTGAGCTGAGTTCCCTGGACTCCGGTAGCCACAGTTTGGCCTCCCCAAATATCTAAGGAGCAAAGATGGTGTCCCCAACTCGTTGCACAGGAGGGTGGGGGACACACGCATATTCAGCTTGCGAGTGATGGTGTTTTTGAGCCAGACTGAAGAGAAAGGCAGGGGAGGCCGGGCAAGGCAGGGGGTTGTTTGCAGGGAGGGTGTGCCTGGAACATTCCAGCATTTGGGAGGAAGGTTGCAGAGCTTTAAATAATAGATTCGGGGATGAAAAACTCAGACGGTGAGATGGAGAGTCTGGACAGTGAGCCCCTCACGGAGAGGAGCTCTTCATCTGTGAATCTCCAGTGCATAAGACAGAGTAGGTGTTCAGTAAATAGAAGTCGGGGTTGTCAACTAAGATGATTTGATTTGGACCTTGTTCTGCTACTAATAAGCGGGCAGCCTTGCGGGTATCCTCACTTCTCTGGGTGTCTCCCCTGTCTCCACAATCAGGCCCATCTCCCCACCACCGAAAATTGTATCAGGCAGCTACCTAAACACAAAACGCTGCAGGTGAGAGGCTTTCAAAGCTCCTTGAGAGCCAGTTCAATAAACGTACCCGCAAGACCATGCCAATATTTAACTGAGTGCCAGAAAATTCCGCAAGCAGCTGATCTAAATACATCCTGCTAGGTATTGGAACCATGTGCTTTTGCTTGGTCCTCGGGAGAGAACGAAACGCCTGCTGACTAGTCCCTGTGTTGATTGCAGACCTACTCTCAGGGAAAGAAGATTAAGGCATTCATTCATTTAGCAAACGTTAATTGAACCAGTACTATGTGCCAGCACTGTTGCAGGTGCTGCGGACATATGCGGCAGTGAACGCAACACAAAATCCTGCTTTCATGGAGCTTACGTTCTAGTGGAGAGGCACACTTGTATTTTGAAAACTAAAGCAGGGAGAAGAAAGACAGGAGGTGTGTGGGGAGGGGGGCTGTTGCTTTTTGATGTGGGGCACGGGGGTCAGAGAAGTGCTCTGCTCTGAGCAGAGCGGAAGAAGCAAAGGAAGGAGCCAACAGATGTCTGGGGACAGTGCTCCAGGCAGAGAAAACGCGAGGCCAAAGCCTGGGCCCGGAGCACGCCTGGTCAGAGGGAGGATCCCTGGGGAGGCCAGAGGACAGGGAGAGGGAGGAGAGGTCACAGTGTGGCAAGAGCCACACCAGGCAGGACCTTGTGGGACCCAATGGGGACTTTGTCTTTCGCTCTGAGATGGGAACCAATGCAGGGCTTTCAAGCAGAGTGTGATGTGACCTCACCTTCTGCGGGCTCCCTTCTGCCAGCAAAAGCGGTAAGAATAAACTGGAAAGCTGGGGCAAAGCAGACGGTTGCTCCTCGAAGGGACCCCGGTGAGAGATGAGGGCCTGGGGTGGTCGCTGCAGAGGGGGTGAGAAGTGGCTGGTTGGGGATGATTTTAAGTCAGAGACCACAGGAGGTGTATTTATCGCTACTCTGACTTATCGTCCAAGGTGAATCTGAATCTGACTTTCAAAGTCTTGGCCACCAGGTCCACAAGTTGTTGCTTCCAGGAGTCCTTGGCTGACGTTGACACTGTCTCTTTTGACTCTAATCCCCAGAAGCTAGAAGATGCTTCCACATTGAAACTGTTAAGTACCTCAGGGCAGGTGCAAACAGGAGAGGAGCAGCTTGGAGGAGAAGCCAGCCCCCTGTGCTGGTCTGAGACGTGCTGTGTAACTCCTGGGGGACCGGGGTCTTCCCGAGGGGTCCACCTACATCTGGCAAGACGCTGCTACACAGCAGCAAACCCACAGCCCCCAGCAAGGCCAATAACCTCAGAGCAACGACAGTGGCTGTTGGTGCCAATGACCCCCGATTTGACTAAGTGCCAGGCACTGTGCTAAGCACTTTGCTTACAGTAGCTCACATAACCCTCTCCATAGACCATGAGGTTCGTACTATTATGATACCCATTTTGCAGATGAGCGTTGGAAGCTCAGAGACACTAAGTAATTGGCCTAAGCTCGCACAGCTATAAAGTGACAGACCCAGGGCTAAGACTCTGGTCTCTAGAACTGCTCCTTCAGCCTTTACAGGCAAAGCCTCGCTGACTAGCTCTGGGTCATGGGGCAGCCGCTCCCGAGGCTCACCACCCAGACCCCTCTGATGGTCTCACGGTCCTGGGCCCCTTCTCTTCCCAGGCAGGGCCAGCCCTCAACACCCACCAGCTCCATTCACACACTCCCCACCCCCACTGCTTCCTGCAGCAAAGGGCCCATGGTCCACTATTTCCCACCTGCAGAGAAACCACCTCAACTCCAAGGCCAGGCAGTTGGAGATGGGCACCATCTAGAGAGCTGAGAACCAAGCCGTTTGCTTATTGCAAAGACAACAAACTAATACCTTAGCAAGGCCCGAGGGAACCTTTTTAATGAATATGTAATGACTGAAGTGTTAGATAAAATGACACGACCATAGGGGATTCCCCCCACCCCCCGCCCCCCAACACTGGGTGGCCTCCAGGGTGGGTCGAGAACTTTGTTGAGTGCACACTCACAAAAACCCTGCAGTACAGACAGCGTTGGTGGCTGGTCAGAGCCATCTTACAAATGAGGAAACTGAGGCTCAGAATGGCTAAGTAACCTGCCCGGGGATGCACAGCTAACAAGGGTGAAGCGGGGTCGCACCTAGGTTCACTGCCCGTATGGCACTCTCCCCACAACTGTTAGGCAGGCCAGGTGGGGGAAGGGCGCTGAGTATTTCCTTCAACAGGTTCGCCATCACACCTGCACTTTTGCTCTATTTACTTTCCATGAACTCATTCTTCTCTCCATAAATCACACAGCAGTCCTGCCCTTGTCAGAATCATCAAAGGCCCAATTAACCCTGAATACCGTGGCCCCTTCTCTGCAAACCTCCCCGCCCCCCCAGACCCACAGCTTTTCAGGCTGGGAATGCCCGGCATGCAAGCACTTATTCTATGCCGGCCCTGTGGGGGGAGGGGCGAACCCACACACATACGAAAACCACCCACAGCAGCTAAATTCCGACTGCCAAGCCTTTATTAGTGGTGATAAAAGGCAGCAGAAACAGCACAGGGTTTTAGACTCCCAGGTGGGGGCTGAAGTCCCAGGAATTAGTCATGTTTTGACTGGTAGAGTTATGGAATTTATAATGGAGGCCCTAGAGAAATTAAACACGGATTACGGCCAACTCCCTCCCCCTCCCCCGGCTGAATGCCTCCTGCGGGAACAGTGCCTTGGGCTCCCTCGCCCCCTCCAGGAGCCTGGTTTGCTGGCCCTGGAGGGCTGGGTGAAGGCGGAGACCCCCTCAGTGCAGGGTCACAGAGGAGGTGGCTCTCACCTGCTCCCCACCTCACCGGGTGATGTCCACCCCTCATGGAATCCTGGGCCGTAGGAATCAGGTGTATCCTGAGCAGCACCAAGCCCCCAGCCAGGGTTCAGTAAGTCTCATCGAAATGAACCCGTGTCTTCGACCTTCTCAGCTTTGCCCTTCGTAAGTGAAGCGTCATTCCCTGCCCTCCCCGCCCCCCCGGGGAGGCAATAGTCGAGGGTCAGGAGAAGTGGCCTGAATTTGGGCGAGTCCAGCGAACTCTGCCTTAATTAAAGAAAAGAGTTGCACCCACCTTTCACACTCTGCTTTTAGGGCCTCTTTAAGAAGCCAAAGATCTCTGAGAGTGGTTGTATATCAAGATCCTAACATCTTAGTGGAAAAGTTCATCAAAAGGACAGGATGAAAAGGAATCTCTGTTAGCAGCTTGCTGGAGCTTCAGGGCGTTCTTTGTGATGCCTCTGTGTGGTTGACTGCCCCTGGAGTCTTTAATCCTGGCTTTTTGTTGGCAGACCAGTGACTGGGGAGAAACTTAACCTTTGCTGAGCACCTACTACGTGCCGGGCGCTGTGCTAAACCACTTTATAAACATTCTCCAGTTTAGCAGATCTTAAGAAAAGGGTTCAGCCCAGGGTAGGTGTCTAATAAATAGTCACTGAATGGATAAATGACTTTAAGCCCCATATCAGCCCTGTGAGCTAGGGCACTATAATCATCATCTCTTTACAGATGAGGCAATAGAACCAGAGAGGGGCAGTTCTTTGCCCCAGGCAACACAGCATGCAGTAGGAAACAGAGATTCAAGCCCAAGTGTCTGATTCCCAAACCTGAGCTCTCTCCAGTCTCCCAGGTGGGGCTTCCTCCTTGCTCAGCAGGGATTGGCTCCGGGATTGTGGGAAGTGAAAAGCCCAGGAGCTGTCCAGCATTTGCATTGCTGAAAGGAGAACACTGGAGCCAAGCCCAGACTCCCAGCTGGGGCAGGGCATTCTCTTGCCCTCCATACGAATACATCTCCCCTCTCACCTTGGAGACTGCTCTTCCCGTGTCCCACACTCCGGGCGCCAGGCTCAGATCCCCCAAAACTGACAACTACCAGACAGCTACCGGATGACAGGACCAAAGATCTGCTGGTCCCTCAAACCCAGTGCAACTCTAAGTACCACCAATACCAAATTCCCCAGTCTAAGGCATCAGAGCAGAGCAGAGTCCCGGATGACGCGGCACATTTCGCCTAGAGTCTGAATGCACGCTTTCCTGATTTGTGTTATTGTTCTTGTCTGGTCTCTCTCTAGACCGTTCTCCAAGCTATGCCCAGAGCTCCATTTCTTCAAGCGACGTCATGATTCTGCTCACAATTCCAAAGTCTTCACTCCTTCATGCAATACTCCATGTCCTTCAAGAGCTGGCCCTCCCTATCTCCATCTTCTTTTGTCCCCCTCCCCACCGCTTTCATTCTCCAGCCATTCTAAGCGCCCCGACGGTTTAATCCCCCATACCAGGTTGTCAAAGACAGCCGTGGGGCTGGTAGCAGGGACAAGTATTCCAAACAAAAGGAGCAGCGCGTGCTAAGTCCTGCTCCTCAGGCCAGAGTTATCTCAGGAATCACTTCCTACGGAAGATCCTCTGGCTGACCACCTCTCCCTGTAGCCATCAGTCGCTCCCCATCCCTATGATATTTCTGTGTACAGAATGGGACTCTGCTCCATGAATCAGACAAGAAGTTACCCTGCAACACTTCCCCCTGGAAAGTAAGCTAGCCCCTTATGATGTTTTATCCATTTTGTCACCAGCACCTACCTGCCTGTGAGGAAGTAAAAATAAACAGAAGAGGGGCGCCTGGGTGGCTCAGTCGGTTAAGTGGCCGACTTGGACTCAGGTCATGGTCTCGCGGTCTGTGGGTTCGAGCCCTGCGTCGGGTTCCGTGCTGACAGCTCAGAGCCTGGAGCCTGTTGGGGATTCTGTGTCTCCCTCTCTCTCTTTGCCCCTCCCCTACTCACACTCAGTCTCTCTCTCTCTCTCTCTCTCTCTCTCTCTCTCTCTCAAAAATAAATAAACATTTAAAAAAATGAGTAAATAAACAGAAGAGCCAGGTTTTTGCTTAAGGACTTGGTTAACAGAGGCTGGTGTGTATAGAACTAATCACATCTATAATACAAATTATGATAATAATAGCTAACCCTTATGTGTCTGGGACCTGCTCAGTGTCTTATTATGTTAACTCATCAAACCCATACGATAATCACCAAAACCACCTGAGGTAGGCATCTCCACCAGGTCCATTTTACAGATGAGAAAGCTGAGGCACAGGAGGCCAACTAACCTCCCCCAAGGCAACAGAGGCAGAAAGCAGCACAGCAAGGATGCCGGTCCAGACAGTCTGGCTTCAGAGTCTGAGTCCTTGTCCATTTCGCCATCTGTTTCTCTGAAGGGGACGTAGAGGTGGGAGGGGCAATCAAAGTCTCTTCTACAGCCAGGAGGACACCAGTGTTAACTTTATTCTCCACATCAGCAAACCCTAGAGCTCCGAGCGGGGTTATGGCGGGGAACTTGGCCTTCCACACCCCACCCACACCCTAACACAAGGGTGCCAAGCCCCAGCTTTGGAAGCAGAAACTGGCAGGACAGAACCCTCACGGCTGGGAACAGCCCCCCTTGGGGCCCTTCCGGTTGCCCCCTCCACCAGCCACACCCAGCACCCCCTTCCCCAGCTGCCGAGACCCTGCCTCCCACCCCCCTGCACCTGGTTGCCCCTGGCAGGCAGCCCCAGACCCCTCGCGGAGGATAAGCTACCCCCAGCTCTGAGCAGCTGCCAGGCCATGCCGGAGCCGGCAGGCATCTTCTGGGCACCACTTGCCGCCCCGCCAGGCCTGGCATGCCAGCAGTTGTGCGTTAGGTTGATGGCCCTGCACAGCCCCACGGAGCTGCTATTTTTAATTTAATTGGAGAGTCAGAGGAGAAAGATGGTACCCAGCGAGGGAGTTTTAAAAGCTTTCGGGGTGGGGGAGGGGGGAGAGAAAGCGAAGAAAAGTTCGTAATTATACACCAGGCAGCCAGATTTGATGCTTGAACAGAAAGGTTAAATGTTACATTCAGAATAAAATGAGAAAAAGTCCTGATGACAGTTGCCCAGAGCTAAATAAGGAGGAAAAAAAAAAATACCCCTTGCCCATCTCTTCTCCAGCTTCCTCGTCTCCCTCATCCTCGTTTCTGAGTCTCCCCCCTCCGCTTCTGCCTTTTAAAGCTCAGAAGCCCACAAATAAGCCAGTTTGGAGCACAAAGATTACCACTTACTATGTCAACACTTGATTGCCACCCCAAAGCAGCTTTCACTCGAACCTGAAAAAAATCACACATTTTCATTTCTCAGGCCAATGAGGTCTGACAGGGTCCAGAAAACTGGGATGGCAGTCTGGCACTGTGAGTAACCACATGGGCTTTAGTACGGATGGACCTAGGTTCAAATCCCTCCTCTGCCAAGGGACAGATGGTGTGGGTCATAAACAGAAGAATATAAACAGACGGACTCGGATGGCACACTCCTTTCATCCTTCCTTTTCCCACAGGGAATATAGATGTGATGCCTGGAGCTGCTGCAGTCATTTTGTGACCATGAGGCAAATCACTAAAAGTGGAACAATCGAGAGACAGCATCCTTGAGGATATACCACTGTTCCCCAGGACTGCCTATTTGCAGTCAATAGAGACAAATCAATCCCACTGCGTTTCAGCCACTTTTAGTCTCAGTGTTCTCGAAATGCTGAATCCATTCCTAACTCTGACAATCCCATATTGGCCTGAGCTTGAGGGTCAACTTGAGCAAGAGCATCACATCACTAAGCTTCAGTTTACCTACGTGTAAATGGGGACAGATGTCACTCACCTCACAGTGTGCATGTGGGGATTGAATGCGACTCCATTTCTAAGGCACAGTGGCTACTATTGTTGTTCACAGTCCCGATGAATGGGAAGACGATATCAAATTATAAAATGCCAAGTCACCTTTAATTCCATAGCACTTTCTAGTTTTCCAAGAGACCTCTCTCCCTTCATTTTAGCTCATCCTCCACCCCAAATCTCTGAGGGGAGGAAGTATTATTCCCTATTTTACACCTGGAAGCCCCAGAGAGGTTAAGCAACTTGCCCAAGGTAGCTTAGCTAATGACAGAGCCAGCCTGTAATTCTAATCAGATCCCAAGTCCCCGGGGCCTCGGCCGGGCTGGTTCTGAGCTGTTCTACTAAAGGTCCCACTTCTCCTCCTGGGGACCACTGACGTCTCAGGGTTGGGGACAAAGCTGTGTCTGAGACAATATGGTTCATGTGTCGACACAAGGTGAGTTGGACTCTGGCCTTCAAATTCCTCCTCCTGGCCCTGAAGCCTCGAGATTCCTTGAGCTCTAATCCCCCACCCACTGCACCTGTGACTCTATTCACATTAGGGAACCAAGAGCCCTGTTCACAAGGAGCCATATGACACAGTGGTTGAGAACCCAGGCTGGATTTGAACACCACGCTTGCCACTCAGCAGAAAAAAATATGTTCAAATTTATTTTGAGAGGGAGTGCGCGTGCGTGCACATGCAAGTAGGGGAGGGGCAGAGGGAGAGGGAGAGAGAATCCCAAGCAGGCTCTGCCCTGTCAGCGTGGAGCCCGATGCGGGGCTTCAAACCCGTGAACCATGAGATCATGACCTGAGCCGAAGTCAAGAGTTGGACGCTTAACCGACTGAGCCACCCAGGTACCCCGAGAAAAAAGTATTTGTTACATAAATAGTAAGTTCTATGAGTCAGGGTGAGCAGAACAGCTGCTGTGACAAAACAAGCCCCAAATCTCAGTGGCTGAAGGTGGTCGATTTTTCCTCATGTCCCAGGGCAGTGTAGCAGGGTTGGGTGGGGCTTGGGGAAGGGGGGTCTATGTTCCATCTAGTCATTCGGCCCCCTTCCCCCATCGGATCCTCTGCATCCTGCAGGCTGATGGAGCGATTTTAAGGGTCAGGCACACACTGAACTGGCCAGAGCCTGTGGCATGGTCACATGACCCTACCTAACTGCAGGGTGGGGGTGGGGTGCTGGGAAAGTGTAACCACACGGCCGAGGAAGGAGGGGCGGTCTCCCACGGTCCCCAGCAGTCTCTCTCAGTCTGCCCCATGGAAAGTAGGCATCCTCCTCCCCCCAGATCACATGACCTTGTTACATTTGATTATTTCAGTCTCCGTCACCTCAAACAGAGTTCCTTAATTACTGCCTCCGTCCCCCCGGTAGATCGCAATCTCCTTGAAGCCAGAAAACCTGGCATCTATCCCTCCGTGGTCCCCAGTGCCTAGCACATAGTAGGTCCTCTAACGTGTATGAAATAAATATTACATGAGTAGAAACTCAAACTTTAACAGAATTTCGGGACATCTGGGATAAGGGAGGGAACGTGGCAGAGAAAGAACAAGAGGCTCCAGGCCCCTGACATCCCACTCGGCGGGTCCCTAGAGGCTGCCCTGGCCCCACCTGGGTCCTCATGGACTCCCGCTCCCTGCGTCTTCCCCAAAGACCGTCCATCCTGCTGCCACGCATGACAGAAGCCAGCTCTGGTTCCAAAGAAGTTTATTTGCATATAAAACAAAACCCTGGCCATGGAGGGAGGGCCCTTTGGCTCACCTGTAGCAATTTGTCCCTGGCCAGAAAGAATGAGTAAGACTAGAAACTTCACCTCTCCCATCCCACCCCATCTGGGACCCCAGCACAAGGTCCTATCTCGCTCGCCCCAGTTAAAACCTACTGAACTGAGAGCAGGACAGCCCAAGGGAGATGCCAGTGAAAAATTAAGTGGCTACGAGGGAGACGGTAAGTGATCACTCCCCTCCAAATGACAGACCACCCCCTGGAGACACTGCCTCCGGAAGGCTTCCAGGGTCGACACCCTGTCCTCCTATGGGCTGGACCTCACTCTTGAAACAAGATAAAACCCTAGTACCTAAAAAAAAAAAAACAAAACAACCCTCATGAACTCGGAATTCCAAAATCAGCTGACCCCACCCCTGCCCAGGCCCCCGTCACTGAAATTAATCCCCTCTAACCCACGGGCGGGGCGGGGCGGGACCCAGGGGCCCACAGGTCACAGCCTGAGACTCTCCTCATACTCCTCCTTGGTCATCCACTCGGACCTGTAGGTAGACAGATGGGCCACGACGGACGCTCCTAGCCAGACGCTGAAGTTTCTGTTGGAACCCACCCACATGGTGGCCTTGGAGGAGGAGAAATGACCTGTCATCAGCTCCTTGTACAGGCGCTTGGTGAAGCCGGGGTACAGGGTGTTGCCCCCGCAGGCCATCACGTGGGAGGTGAGCAGCGGGTGCATGGAGGCCTCGCAGGCCAGGATGGCATCCACCACGGCCTGGGAGATGCCGGGCCCTTGCAGGTCGAACACCTGGGGGCTGAAGAACATCTCAGGGGCCAGCCGCTGCATGGGGGTCAGCTCCACGCGGGTGCCGTCGGGGAGCTGGTAGGCGTTGCCGTCGTCTGAGCCGCTCGGCAGGCTCTGGCGGAAGTCGAGCGCCTCCCCCAGGTTCTGCGGCACATAGCACTTGCTCATCTGCGTGGTGGCCACCGTTTCCAGCTGAAACAGGTTGTGGCGATTGCAATCCTCCTTAAAGAGGCTCTTGAAGAGGTAGGCCGCCAGATCCTGGCCCGCGAACTCCAGCGTCTTGCCGCCGGGCTGCAAGGGGCGGCCGAGATGGAAGGGCTGCACGCGGGTCAGGCCGTAGCCGGAATCGACCACCACGCCGGTCAGGAGGCCCGAGGCGTACAGGGACATCTCCAGCTGGTCGGCCAGGAGTACCGACGGCACATCCAGTAACTCAAACATAATCTGCAAGAAGGGAGGAGAGACGCTGGGTTATTCCCCCCCCCCCCCCGCCCCCGAACAAAAGGTCCCGATCCAACTCCGTCTTCCCCAAGACTAAGCCACGTGCCCAGCTCTCAGAATGGAAGCCGGTGCAGACCTGTGTCCCTAAGGGATGGAGGTAGGCGGCTGGGGGGGGGGGGCGGTGCCCAGAGGAGGTGGGGCACAGGGCCCCCCCAGGAGCTCATGCTGTGGAAACCAGGGAGGCTCTACAGGGATTCGGAGTCGGATTTGCCCTGGGGAGTTTGACGACCACATTCAGAAAGACCCGTTTGGGTGGAGGGGTGGGAAGGGCGGTCAGCTGCGTGTCAGAAACGGTGCTGAGGTGCTTGGCTCTGTGAGCAGCGGTGGACCCAGGGGGGCTACGGCCAAGGGCAGATCTGCCGCCTGGACCATCTCTTTAGAAGAGGGAAGAAGACATCAGACAAGAAGCAAGTGCAGGATATCCACCACTGCCTCCAGAAAAGGGGGGGGGAGAGGAAGGGGAGGGGGGGAAGGAAGGGGAGGGGGAAGGGAGGGAGGAAGGAAGGAAGGAGGGAAGAAGGGAGGGAGATAAATCCACTCACCTCTTGGTAAGTGAAGCCTTTTTTTTTTTTTTTTTCCACACATGGAGGCAAAACTGGGATTCTGACATTTAGGGTTTGGCAAAATCCTTAGGCTGATTTTCTCCCCCACCCATCACCCCCTAGATCTTTACAGAGCACCCCCCTCCCACCACCCCCCTAATTGCCCAGTTCGGACTGCAGCCCCATGTTTCTGACCCTACACACACAGAAAGGTGGCACCAGTGGGGGCTCCCGTGGCCTTTGGCCACACAGCCACCACTTCCTGCCCCAGCGGGCCCATCTCCCCCACTCAGGGGGAGGGGGCTGCCCCATCCCCGGACTCAGAATACTGTCCCGCCACCATCCATTTCCCAAATGGAAGCCAAGGCCCTCTTTTTCGAATGGGAAATGAAATATGAGTCCCACTTAGAACTCTCTAGGAGCTTCCGATCTATTTAGAGCGGGGGTTGGCAAGCATTTCCTATAAAAGCTAGACAGCCGGGGTTGCCAAATTTAGCAAACAAAAATACAGGCTGCCCAATTAAATTTGACTCTCAGACAAACAACAATGTTTTCGTGTACGTATGTCCCATGCACTACTTGGGACACGCTTATACTAAAGTATTATCTGTTGCTTATCTGAAATTCAGCTCAGACGTGCATTTTATCTAGCAAACCTACAATAAGTAGGTCTTTTAGCCTTTTCATGCTATATATACAGTCTCTGCCACAACTACTCAGCTCTGTGGTATGAAAGTAGCCAAGGACGATATGTAAATGGGTGAACATAGCTATGTTCCAATAAAACTTTATTTATAACAACAGATGGTGGGCCACTTTGGCCCACTGGCTGTAGTTTGCCAAGACTTGACTTAGGGTAAAATCAAAGCCCTCCCCACCCACAGGCTTGGGCCTACAAGACGCAACCCCTGGGACTTCACCTTCCTGCCTCCCTCTTCCCATCCTCCCTGGTGACTGAAATCACCTCCTCAGAGAAACCCTCCCTAATCACCCTCTCCCCACCAGCCAGCTATCACCCCATTTCATTTTGTTTCTAGCAGTGATCACTCTCCGGAATTCTTAGTGGGTAACTTATTCAAGGTCAAGTCTTCCCCAAGGATGGAACATGATCTCTGAACATTTCGGGATCCATGAACAAAGTACCCAGCATCTCCCCATCTTCATAGACTATTTCCACTGCCATGTCCCCGTCTGTTGGAAGAAACTCCGTGAACCCCATCTTGCTTAGAACAGGTGCCAGGCACACAGTAGGTACTCAGGAGACAGCGATGGGGCAGATTCTTTAGAAAACGGAGCTCCCGACCCTCCTCATGTCCAAACACAAAGTGCCAGGCCTTACCTCCAGGGTCTTCTGTCGGTCCGCGGGCTCCCTCAGAGGGCACTCTGTGACCATCACAGGGGAGTCCTCATGCTCCCGCCTATGTTTCTCCAGGACAAATGACCAGATGTGCTCCACGCCTTCCCAGTTGAGGACGCGGCCACGCTGGATGGGGTAGCTGAAGGTATCAGGATGGCAAATGTCGATGCCCAGACTCACGCGCCTTCGGGCATAGCTGGGGCCGGGGTTCTCCCTGCACGGGATGTAGTTCACGATGCTCGGGAAGACCATCTGGGGCTCGTTCCACCCAGACAAGCCAGCCTTCAGAAAGCCAGACCCGTGGTCGATGATAATGGTTCTCGCGGCCATGGCGAAGGCAGGGATCTTGGGAACTTGACTGTGGAAGGAAAAGACAGGGAGGGAAGTTACTTGTGAACCCATTCCAGGCCACGGTGGGCTGCTTCCCACTCTCCACCCCAGAGTCAAACCTCAGGCTCCCCTAAAGCCTGCCGGCCTCCCCTTCCAAGCCTTTATGCAGGCTGTTCCTGCAATGTTCCTCCAGCCCCAAACTCCTAATCATCCTACAAGGCCCCGCCTGGGAAGTCCTGCCACGCCCTCCTTCCCACCAACTTCTCCCGTTGTGCTTTGCACACTCTGTTACACCAGGGGCACGCTTTCGCTCCACGGGAGTAGAGGTCGGGCCGTGTTATTCTTGGAAGCCTTGGTGAGAAGCTTTGCCCCCAGAAGCTCTCAGTGGTGGTTGGCTGCCCGATTCAAGGACTCAGGGACGTCAGCCTCAGGGGCCACCGCCATCCGGGATAATAGCATACTAGCGACAGCATCATGAGCAGGGGTAACGACAGTGACAGTGGCCACCGGCAAAGCCGCCTTTCCGGGGTACACACCCTCTGTCTAGCTCTAGGAGGGAGTTTGCCGGTGAGGTTGAACGATGTAAAACTGCCATTCGTGCCTGCCAAAAATGATCAAACAGCAGCAGGCTTCCAATGGCTTGAGCTGGCAATCATTCCATGTTCCTACCCACCTGTAAGGCAGGTACCACGGTTGCACCCATTCTACAGGTGGGGATACTGAGGCACGGAGGGCTTAAAATTACTTTCCCAGGGCCACACAACCGAGAAGCAGGGCTGACACCTGTACCCAGAGCAGATCCCAAAGGCCACACTCTGAGCATCAGGCTAGGCACGAGAAGTGGGTTTTGAGTAGGAGCCAGGCAGCTGAGTTACTACATAAGGGAGGCCAGGCTGTCAGCAGGTTGGCTAAGCATGATCATAGACAGTTCCAACACCCGTAAAGTGGGGGGAATAATAAACGCCATGCTGGAAAGGTAGGTGGACTCACTATGTGATTTCCAGACTTACTGCAAAAGTCCAGCAGCCAACACGATGCGGCATTGGTGAAAGGCTAGTGACAGAGGTGCCTGAGACAGAATGAGGAGTCCAGACATAGATCTTTGCAAAGAAGGAGAACTGGTGTTTGGCAAGGTGCAAAAACAACGAAAGGGAGGAGGAACAGTCTTTACGAGAAACGGTAGGGAACGACTGGATGTCCACACGCCAACAAAAATGAACCTTAATCCATACCTCACACCTTATAAAAAACTAACTCAAAATGGGTCACAGATCTACGTGGAAAACCTAAAGCCATACTAAAACTACCCAAAGAAACAGAGGCGAAAATCACTGTGACCTCAGATACAGCAAAATTTTCTTAGATGGAACATCATCAGCCTGGCCCTTAGAAGAATGAACTGATACACTGGCCTTTGTCAAAATTTAAGAAATTTGCACTTTGAAAGACACCGTGAAAAAAAAAAAAGAAAGAAAGACACCATGAAGGGTACAAAAAGACAAGCCGCGGACCGGGAGAAAGGATTTGCAAATCGTACGTCTGATAGGTCGCTTGCATCCAAGAGCATACAAAGAACTCACAAAATTCGGCATAAGAAAAACAATCCAAGTTTTCAAGGGGCCAAAAGATCTCAACATGTCACAAAAGAAGATACACGGATGGCAAGGAGCCATATGAAAAGGCGCTGGGCATCATGAATCACCAGAAACGTGAAAATTAAAAGCAGCACCGCGTGGCTAAGGGAACGGCCAAGGTTAGAGGCTGACCAGACCCGGCTCTGGTGAGGAGGTGGAGGACCGGTGCCCTCGAGCACGGCTGGAGGAAACGCAATTTAGAAAACAGTCTGGCAGTTTCTCCTCTAAAGCGAAATACACCCCCGCCATCCCTAGGATCCCCATTCCTAGGTTTTCTCCCAAGGAAACGAAAACATATGTTCACCTGATACTCACGTCAATAGTTGCTCTATTCATAACGACCAAAACCCCAGCGACTGCCTCAAGATCCCTCGGATGGGGAATGGATAGACAAATCTCCATCCAGCGGACTAATACTCAGCACCGAATGACTGGTACGCATAGTCACACAGAAGAAATCTCAAGTGCACCGAGGGAAGGAAGCCAGACTCAAAAGGCAACGACTGTATGATTTGAATCCCGTGACAATTCTGGGAAAGGCAAATTATAAGGACAGAAAACAGATCCGTGGCTGCCAGCAGCTGGAGGTGGAGGGAAGGGGGGGGCGGTTGCCCATGAGGGGTCATGGCAGGATTTGGGGTGATGACGGAACCATGCGATATCCGGGTTGAGGGTGAATATCACCGGATGTGTTGGGCAACTCATGCACCTACACGCTGAAAGGGGTGACTGTTACTCTAAGTAAAAAATGTTAGGGGCGCCTGGGTGGCTCAGTCGGTTCAGCATCCGGCTCTTGGTTTCGGCTCAGGTCATGATCTCCCAGTTCGTGCGTTCAAGCCCCACGTCGGGCTCGGAGCTGGCGGTGTGGAGCCTGCTTGGGATTCTCTGTCTCCCCCTTTCTCCGCTCCTCCCCTGCTCGTGCTCGCTCTCTCTCTCTCTCAAAATAAATAAACTTTAAAGGAAAACCCAGTGGGCGTGAGGACAAATGAAAGCGCGTGAAATCACCTCGCAGAATATGAATTGTTGCACAGACTGCAGACACGGTGTCTCGAATGCACGTGGGTGTTTCCTGTAAGACAGACATCCAGGAAGGCAGCTGGGCCCGAAGGTTATTTCTGGGGCTGGTATTCCACCAGCTATATGCTCTGCTTCAGTTCTGGGTGGCCCGCGACTAGGGAGCACGGCAGCCACCGCCCGTCCCCGGCCAGCGTCTCCCCTGCACCGCCAACCTCGGGGCAGTGACTAGGCTTCACCGCTTTGAAATCGCTCTGACATCAGATGGGGTAAAAAGGAGAAGAGAGATGGGGCCAAGGTGTCGGCCTCCTCCCTGGCGTGCTGCCAGGCTGAGTGACGGATTTCCTCACACTGCATCACCCGGTGATGGAGAGCAGTGGGCCCGGATGGCATTCCGGGAAAAGAGCTCTGCCGCCGGGTTCCCCACATCACAAGAGCAGGGTAACCGGCGAACGCTTCCCTGGCCTGGGCGTTCGGAATCATGCGACCCCACTGTGGTTGTGCGTCAGGAGGCTGGCAGGGGGGAGGGGACTCCAGGCCGGTGGCCCAAGTGACCTGGCCTGGGAGCAGAAGGCGGGGGAGGCAGTGGGCCATTCCTCTCCCGGACTAGAACACAGAAAGGAAGTAGACAGACATGAAACCTACATACTCAAAAGCATTTTTACAGTCATTTACTCCACAAGCTCCTACCGAGCACCCTCTATGTACCAAGAACTCTCGTAGACTGAGTGGCTCCTGCCCTCCTGGTCCTTCCACCCTACTGAGAAAGACTGTCAGTCAGCACCAGACCAGATATATCATGCCGGGGGCGGGGGGGGGGGGGAGGCGATTAGTACAATGAAGAAAAGTAGGGGTGCCTGGGTGGCTCAGTCGGTTAAGCATCCGACTTTGGCTCAGGTCACGATCTCACAGTTTGTGAGTTCGAGCCCCGCGTCGGGCTCTGTGCTGGCAGCTCAGAGCCTGGAGCCTGCTTCAGATTCTGTGTTTCCCTCTCTCTCTGCCCCTCCCCCCATTTGTGCTCTGTCTCTCTAAAATAAACAAATGTAAAAATTTCTTTAAAAAAAGTAAAATCTGGTAAGAGGGACACGGAGAATAAGGAACACAGAGGTGTGGTGTTGTTCTCAGTGGGGCAGCCAGAAAAGGCCTCTCCATCAGCTGACATTTGAGCAGAGGACTGAAGTGAGAGAATAAGGCATGTGATTACCTGGAAAAGCATCTAAGCCGAAGGAACAGCAGGTGCAAAGGCCCTGAGGAAGAAACTGCTGGATGTGTTCTAGGAACAGCCGGGATGCCAGGATGGTGGGGATGTAGCAGGCAGAGGGAAGGGTGCTGAAGGTCTTGGGTGGGCCTTGCAGGCCTTTGTTTGTTTAGAGACGTGGGAAACCACTGGAGGGGGATGAGCACAGGAAGGACATGATCTGACTCAAGATGTCCATACATCCTTTGGGCTGATATGAACAAGGGACCGCAGAGATAGAAGCAGGGGATGGAAAGGTGGTGACAGGTGATGGTAGGTAGCCTGCACAATGGAAGCAGCAGTGACGAGGGTGGGAAGTGGTCGGCCCCTGGATGGGTTTAGGAAAGGCCGTTACGGTGGAGTGTGGGACCGGGAGAAGGATAAAGGAAGACATCAAGATCTGGGGCCTGGAAAGCCACAAGAATGAAGTACCCACTCACTGAGATGGAGACGACAGTAGGAGGAGCAGGTCTGGGGCAGGGAGGGAGTCGGGAAGTTTATGTTGGATGTGCGAACAGTTTGTGATGCCTGCTGGGCACGTGTGACGATGTCTGGCGGCAGAGTCTGCAGATGTCTGAGCTGGAGATATAATTGGAACTTACTGAGTGGATGAAATTGCCAGTTTTGGGGATGGGTGAACTCACGAAGAGCCTCGAGGTAGATCAAGCCCGACGCCTGTGGGTAATTTAAGGTCTGGGAGCTGGGCGTTGAGAAGCAACCAGCAAAGAGGATAAGAAGGAATGGCCGAGGGGCTGGCGGGGCGTCTCAGAGGCCAAGCAGAGAAAGTATCTCGAGAAGAGAGAAACTAGATGAAGACCAAGGGAAAATCTGTGGAATTTAAGCCACACGGAAGCCACCGGTAGCCTTGGCATAAAGCATCTCATTGGAACGTCACCAATGGAGGAAAGCCTGAGGGGTAGGAGACGGGGTCTACAAAACTGGCTCTGGGGTGGCAAAAACATAGCGGAGTCCACAAGAAAAGAAATGTTAGGACAGAGTCACCCACACGATGTACGTTTTCTGATCCTGGGTCACAGAAAAACATTACCATAAAGATTTTCGCAGGCTTCCATTACCGGTCGGGATGGAGGAAGCCCAGCACAGCCCCGCCTGCCACTGAATGTAACTAACAACATCGGATAAGATGCAAAAAGCGAAAGAAAAGCCAAAGCGGCAGATGAAAGAAGAATGAAAACTTGGAGGTGAGGTTCTCGGCCGTTCTATTTCCCTTTTCTCTGAGGCAGGTTCCCGGCAGGGCTTCAGGAGTGGGTCACTGACAAGTAAGACCAAGAGAAAACCTGTCTTTCTGGCCAGAAGATCAGGAAAGGGGGCCTCTGTAAGTCAGAGAATGTGGAAAGAAGACAGCAGAGGAGGGATCCCCTCGTTCTGTGTTAAGAACTGGGTCAGAGCCCAGGCTTGCCTGTGCATGTGAGGGATTGACCCAAAGCAGCAGAGGGAAGGCCCTACGAGCCGACCCGACATTGGAACCACTGCCCCCCGGATGGTCCGAGCCCACCTGGGCGCTGGATGTGTGTGGGCCGCTAAAACAGAACCAAGAAAGCAAGCCGATCTCCAGGGGAGTTTCACAGAACACAGGGTTTCACGGCATGACATTCAGGACACCCCACACAGAAATCAAAATTACTTAACACGCAAAGAATCGGGAAAATGTAACTGACCGCTCCTTCAGGGAAAACATGCCCATGCCAACCCTGAGCTGACCCGGATGCTGGAATATTCCTGAAGACATCCGAGCAGCTGTTACAATGGACGTCAAGGTAGACAGGCTGGAAGTCAATGGACAGACACGTGTTTTCAGCGAGAAGTAGATACTATAAAAAGAAGCAAGAGGTATGCATAATAGCTGGAATTTGACAAAAGGAAAAAAAAATCTGTGCAGCAGTAGAATAAAGGTGTCAGAGCAATGAATAAGAGAAATTAAGATAGCAATAGAGGGGCGCCTGGGTGGCTCAGTCGGTTAACCAACCAACCGACTCTTGATTTCAGCTCGGGTCATGATCCCAGGATTCGTGAGTTCAAGGCCTGTATCAGGCTCTGTGCTGACAACACAAAGGCTGCTTGGGATTCCCTCTCTCCCCCCCCCTCTCTCTCTGCCCCTCCCCACTGGCATGCGCTCTCTCTCTCTCTCTCTCAAAAAATAAATAAAAATGGTATCAATAGAAGTTTTCCAAACTGAAAAACAGGAAAGAAATAATAAAAAAAAAAGCTTCAGAGACCCATGGGACTATATAAAAAAGTCTAATATTCATGTCACTGAAGTCCCACAGTAAAAAATATTTGAAGCCGAGTACCTGGGTGGCTCTGTCAGTTAAGCGTCTGACTTCAGCTCAGGTCATGATCTCACAGTTCATGAGTTCGAGCCCCACGTTGGGCTCTGTCCTGACAGTTCAGAGCCTGGAGCCTGCTTCGGATTCTGTGTCTCCCTCTCTCTGACCCTCCCCCGTTCATGCTCTGTCTCTCTCTGTCTCAAAAATAAATAAACGTTAGAAGCACACAAAAAGATGCCAAACATCCTAAGTCATTAGGGAAATGCAAAGCAAAACCACAATGATGCTACTATATACATTCTAGAAAGGCTAAATTTTTTTTGAAAAAGAACAATCCCAACTACTGGCAAGGATTTGAAGAACTGAAATTCTCATACACTGCTGGTGGGACTATAAAAAGATTCAATCAGGAAAATAGCTTGGAAGTTTTGCACAGAGTTAAACACCCATCTACCAGTCAACCCAGCAACCCTATTCTTTTTTTTTTTTTTTAGTTTTTTTTAAGTGTTTATTTATTATTTTGAGAGAGAGCAAGAGAGAAACAGAGTGTGAGTGGGGGAGAGGCAGAGAGAGAGGGAGACACAGAATCCGAAGCAGGCTCCAGGCTCTGAGCTGTCAGCACAGAGCCTGACCTGGGGCTCGAACTCACAGACCTCGAGATCATGACCTGAGCCCGAGTCGGATGCTTAACCGACTGAGCCACCCAGGTGCCACTCCAGCAACCCTATTCTTTTTTTTTTTTAATTTTTTTTTAACGTTTATTTATTTTTGAGACAGAGAGACAGAGCATGAGCGGGGGAGGGGCAGAGAGAGAAGGAGTCACAAATTCCAAAGCAGGCTCCAGGCTCTGAACTGTCAGCACAGAGCCCGACGCGGGGCTCGAACTCATGGACCGTGAGATCATGACCTGAGCTGAAGTCGTACGCTTAACCGACCAAGCCACCCAGGCGCCCCTCAGCAACCCTATTCTTAAGAGAAACCAAATTTTATGTTCACACAAAAGCCTTTTACACCAGTGTAAATTACTCAAACCTGGAAACAACCTAAATGTTCTCCAACTGAGTGATGAATAATAAATGGTAGGTCCATCCAACTGGTGAACCAGTCAGCGGTAAAAAGGAGAAACTATGGATACGTACAATAGTACGGATGACTTCAAAAATCAGTGTGCAAAAGGGGCACCTGGGTGGCTCAGTCGGTTAAGCGGCCGACTTTGGCTCAGGTCATGATCTCGTGGTCCGTGAGTTCGAGCCCCGCATCGGGCTCTGTGCTGACAGCTCAGCTCAGAGACTGGAGCCTGTTTCAGAATCTGTGTCTCCCTCTCTCTGACCCTCCCCCGTTCATGCTCTGTCTCTCTCTGTCTCAAAAATAAATAAATAAACGTTAAAAAAAATATCAGTGTGCGACGTGCAAGAAGGCAGAATTTCTGGGTCCTGCAAAGAAATCCGTAAGTTTGAATTTCTAGGACATTCTGCAAAAAGGCGGAAACCGTAAACACCGAGAACTGACCAGTGATCGCCAAGAGTGCGGGGCTGGTAGAAAGGGTTACACTGCATAGGAGCCCGGAGGAATTTGGTGGCAGGGGCGGTAGAATTGGATTATATCTTGGTTACTTGTCCGCATGCATCTGTCAAAATTTAGAAGCACCCATCAGAAAGGATAAATCTTAACCGCATGCAAATCTTTTAAGTGAATTTTTAAAAAGAACGCTTTGGGAACTATTGGTGGTGATATTTGAATATGGGTTGTATCTTCAATGTTAAATCTCCTGCATTCAATCACTATATTGTGGTTTCGAAGGAGAATATCCTTGATTTTAAAGAGATACATGAAGAAGTATTTAAGGTAAAATGTCATGCAATTTACTTTCAAGTAGATGGGAGGAAAAAAAAAACAGCGTGTGTATATAGAAGCAGCCTCAAAGCAAATGTGGTCAGAAGATAATGGCTAGTGCATATAGGTGAAGGGTTTTTGAGAGTGCATTGAACTGTTCTCACACCTTCTCGAAATATGAACGCTTCTTAAAATTAAAAGCTTTCAGGAAAATAAAGGCTGGGAGAACAGAAATCAGAGACGGCAAGTATAGACGATTTTGATGAGTTCTGCTATGAAAGCAAGCAAAGAAATACAACAATAGATATGGAGGGATATGGGGCCCCAGGAGGCTTGGAGGGCTTTTTTTTTTTTTAATAGATTAGAAATAATATGTTAAGGTTTTGTGCTGATGGGAATAATCCAGTGGAGAAAAAAGTTGAACCAAATCAGAACAAACGGCAGTTAATTCTGGACTCTGTATTATGAAGCTTTTGCCTGCTTTTCCAATACTATATTCTACCCTCTCCCACAGAGCACAGGCCTCCAGCCTTTTTCTGGTCCTTCCGTCCCCGGGCCATAGCCTACGCTGTCCTCCCCAAGAGCCTTGGATTCCCTTTACCTTCCGTCTGGAACACCTGTGTCAGCTCTTCTGGAAACAGGTGCTTCTCGTCAGGCAAGTCTGAGCTCAAGGGTTGCCCCGTCGGAGAAGTCCTCCCCTGTCCACTCGCTCTGCTCCCAGCCGTCACCACAGCAGTGACCTTTACGAGTCCCGCAGCCCGTATCCAAGTACACACGTTGTATGTCTTCTGGCCTGTTGTCTGTCTTGCAAGTGCCACCAGAGTGCAGGCTCTAAGGCGGACAAGTTTTTGTCTTTTGCTTCCATGGTCCCACCAAATGGCTGGCATGTTTTTGTTAAATCAACTTGTGTTGAATGAATACCGTTCTTTTTTTAATATGTATTTATTTATGGAAGCGTGCAAGCGGGGGAGGCACAGAGAGAGAGGAGGACAGAGGATCCGAAGTGGGCTCTGTGCTGACAGGCTGAGAGCAGCGAGCCTGATGTGGGGCTCAAACTCGTGAACCATGAGATCATGACCTGAGCCGAAGTGGGACGCTCAACCGACTGAGCCACCCAGGTGCCCCGAATGATTACAGTTTTTAAAACACATTGGCATGCTGGCAACATGATGGTTCCATGCGGACTCCGCTTCCGTATCCCTAAAACATTGTTTTCCTCCATTAGACTCTGGTAACTTCCCTGGTCAAAACCCTCCACCAGCTCCCACTGCCGACAAGAGAGGGTGTGAACTCTGCTGGAAGGCACCAGTCTCTAGCCCCCTGGCTGGCCTCACCTCTCGCTCTCCTCCCCATCCATGAACCTGGGGCGAGAGCCACAGGGTGGTATCTGCTTCTTGAGAAGTTTACCCATTTCACATCTCTTCTCTGTCTGAAATTCCCTTCCCTGAAACGTCTCCAGCCTTGAAGATCCAAAACCAAGGCTTTACTCCAGAAAGCTTCTAGCATCAGTCAACCTTCACTGGGGAGCTCCCTCCTCCACAGACTACCACAACCCAGAACACCTGCTGGGGCTTACTATGTGCCAGGCACCGGGCAAGGCACTTCCCCCATATGATCTCATTTAACCTGCACAAGAAGCCAATGACAAGGGCATTGACCCATCTCCAGTGTATGGATACAGTGATTATAGTTGACAGACGTGAAGGAAGGCATCGGCTCCAAGACACCCAGTCCACAGGGCGCTGGGGATTCAAATCCATGCCTGCGGTTTCCAGAGCCCAAGGTAAGCGCCGCCCCGACTAACCATGTGGCCTCAGGCTAACCAGTTCACTAAGCCTTCGTTTTCAGATGGGAACAAAACTACCTTTCACGGATGCTCCAAGGACGGGTGATATCGCCTCAAGGGCACGGCACAGAACCGTCACACGTTAGCTCCCGTTAGTTTGATGGAGCCTCTTACTGCTACCTGTCTACCTGGGGGTCTTCGCTCCCGCGGGGTCGGCACGCTATGTGTGCATGAGAGCCCTCCAGGGTTTGTCCATCAAGGCTCCCTCTGGGGCCCGTGCCCATTACTGCGTTTGGTTGGAAACATTTTGCAAGGAACTCGGCGTCTTCATCCCCACTGTCACTGGCTCCTGAGGAACCAGGTGACGTGGGCAGCGTCACCCCGGCTTTACACCCCCGCGTTCGGAGACCGGCACCTGACTGCTGCTCACCCTGAGCATACGTCCCAAGATCCCTGTGCCATGCGGGAGCTTCACTCCCCATCTCGTGAGCACAGCCACCCTGTGGGCTGGCCACCAGCACTGTCCTCGGGTGTTTATCTAAGGAAACGGAGGCACAGGTAGAAAACCTACCAAGTTCCCACAGCCGTTGAGCACTGAACTAGGGCATGATCCCAGAGTCTCTGGCTGCAGAGTTCATGCCTCGAACCAGACAGCCACGCTGCTCTCAGCCTCCCGATGCTCCCTACGGTCGGCACAGCACAAAGACGTCCCTGTCCCGCTCCCCCCGACCTACAGACATGTCAGCTTATGTGGCGAAGGGGCATTAAGGTTACAGGTGGGATTTGGGCTGCTCATCATCTGATCTGGGCACGTACCCTGGATTATCCAGCCAAGCCCAAGGGAATCACAAGGGTCCTTTCAATGTGGAGGAGAGAGGAAGAAGGTCAGAGTCAGAGAAAGATCTGGAGAGGCAGCAACACTGCTGGGGAGGACGGGGCCGCGAGCCCGGGAGTGCAGGCGGCCTCTAGACGCTGGGAAAGGCAAGGAGATGGGTCCTTCCTTAGGGCCTCCACGAGGAACACAGCCCTGCCAACAGCTTGATTTCAGCCCCTGAGACTCACTTCACGCTTCGGGCGTCCAGAACCGTAAGTTAATAAATCTGTCTTGTATTAAACATGAAGTTTGTGGTCATTTGTCATAGGAGCCATAAGGAACTCATACAGACGCAAAAGCAGCTCACGTTTCTTTCCTGTTTGTGGCTGACCAGGCCACGGGGGACCCATGGTAGGGCCCAGAGGCAAAGCGCCCACTCCAAGCACCCTGCCCTTGCCTCCCGTGGGGAGATCCACCTGCCGGGCTACCAGGTGAAACCAGACATTTTATCATGAGGCCAGACATGGCTCTCAGCTTCTCTGCAAATCAGAGACCAAGCTGGGGGACAGAAGCCGGGGACCGTCAATGGCTCCAGACTCCCCCTTCCAGGGGCAGGGAGCTGAGCAGACCCCGCCTCCCGGAGGCAGATGGGCTGAACCTCTTTAGAGGAAGTCCAAGGGCAGGGTGGAGTGGATCCTTCCAAGGAGTAACTGGGTTCAGGGAGTCCCTTCACTGAGGCTGGG
Organism: Panthera uncia; assembly: GCF_023721935.1. Taxonomy (NCBI): domain Eukaryota; kingdom Metazoa; phylum Chordata; class Mammalia; order Carnivora; family Felidae; genus Panthera; species Panthera uncia. Next base: position 92,052,097 of record NW_026057585.1, read on the forward strand.
ACAGGGGAGGCAGAATGGAGAGAGACAGAGACAGAGAGAGACATCAAATTTGCATGAGGAGAAGACAGGGTTTTAATTACTCCTTTTCTTAACTCCATTGTACCTTGAGGTATTCTAACATTACTCTCCCTGGCAGGGAGGATTGATTGATTGTCTCTTGGCATTCAGAAACCCTGATTAATGTAAAACTAACCAGTCGTTCTGAACTCTGGGGAATTAATCACTTAAATGTGGGAATTACTCAATAAACCATTCAAACATGCAATAAACCAAGCCATTAAAAATTAATCGCTCGACATCCTGGCCGTGTAAACAGGGCTAATAAGATCCTGGCAGCCTACGGTGAGAAGGTGGGGGGAAGCAACGCCTTTCCCCAGGTGCCCAGCTGCCCCCCCAGGATCAGAGCAGACACCGATGTCCAGGCCACGTGTCATAGATCATTGGGGCAGGTGACCTCTCATCCCTGGGGCCTCCTGCCCTGGTCCTTGGACAAGGCCGGCACGTGAGAGCGGAGCGCTCACTGGGCTGGTAGCAGGAGAGGGCGGGGTTAGAGCTACAACCTCTGACAAATTATCGAGCGCCTACTGTATACCAGGCACTGTGCGGGGCCCCGCAATGGAGCAGCGGACAAGGAAAGAAGGCCACGGAGCTGCCCTTGGTGTGTGTGTATGTGCCAGAGGGAGGCAGGAAACAGATTTGTTTTATAAAATATAGGCTACAAGGAAAAATAAAGCAAGGGACGGGGGTACGTATACGGGAAGAAATTCCTATTTTAAACAGGCTGATCAGAAAAAGCCTCTCCAAGGAGGAGCTCTTGACCAAGACCTGAGGACATGGGGACACAAAGCATGCCAGTATCTGGGGAAGAGAGGGGTAAAGGCCCCGAGGTGGGAGGGGACACAGCGTGGCTGGAAGGGAGAGACCCGGGCGTGTGGGGCGGTTTCCAGTGGGGAGGAGGACAGCAGTGGGGAGCACGGAGTGCAGAGCATGTAGGGCCTGGGCAGGAAACCATAAAGGAAGGTGTTGCCCCTGAAGGTTTCTGAGCAGGATGAGAGGGGTCGTGCTCCCCACCCCCCACGTTAGGAGAACCCCACTGGTGCTAGACTAAGGATGGGGGGCGGGCACAGGCAGAAGCAAGAAGGCCAGTTAGGAGGTGGCCACAATCAACAGGGGCAGCCACCACGGCCTCACCCCATCCAGTCAACAGCCCCTGTACCTGGCTTTGGCCCCACCCTGTACTTAACCCTCAGCCCAGGGCTGTGTCCCAACCCCCTGGCCACAGTGACTGATTTAGGGAAGGACAAATGACCTGATGTAAGCCAATGACGAGGAGACACTAACTCAGGGCTTCTGGGAAAGAACATTTTTCTCTCTCATCGCAGAGGGCCGCCCCCACGAACCATTTTCTGCTGTTTTGCATGCACATGTCAGATCTGAAACTCCCACGGTCCTTTACGCGACCGCCTGAGGATAAAGTGGGCCTGGGGAGAAGGGCAGAGCCGAGAACGTCCCAGAGAAATGGGGCCAGCGGGCAACGTCATACACTTCTGGATCAAACCATTCCTGAAGCCGGGCTCCTTCTGGAGTTTTCAGTTCTCTGAGCCAATCAATGTCCTTCTTTTGTTTGAGCCAGTTTGGGTCGGTGAGATTCCTAACTGACACACAATTCCTATGCTGGGTGTATGATTTCACCTAGGCCTTACACATACCCTTTGAGGTCAGTATTATATCCAATTTTCCAACCTATAGGTAAGAAGACGGAAACACTTCCCAATGGCATACCGCTGGAATTTGACAAAACTGGAATTTGAACACAAATCTCACGGGCTTTAAAATCCTTGCCTTGAACTACCTCTACAACCACAGGGGCCTTCAGCGGGACCGAATAGCTGAAATCAGGAACAGCCACACAGCACACGCTGTCGCCTACTCACTCCCTCAGCACACACCACAGCCAACAGGCATCACCAACTTTCTGAAGAGCCCTTCCCGCAGGGCCTCGATGCCGTGTGGACTCTCTCCCCCCGCTTATAGCCACCTGGAGGCCCCACATGACACATTAACCATACACAGTCCTGACAAGTTCAAGAACGAATGCTGGCTGCTGAGTCATGGCTCCCAAGCCAGCCCAGGCCCCTGCCAGGAACCCCAGGAGACTGACCTCCATGCTGAAATCCAGGAGAAGCCACCAGGAGCTGGCGGTGGCCAGGCCCCTGCAGAGAAACCGCAGCCTGGAGGACAAGACCGCGGCAGCACTCACAGGGGAAGCCAGGAAACCCCACCTGTGCCCCACACTGTCCTGGGCAGGTCACGAATTTGAAAACCAACAGAAATATCCAGAAAAATATAAAACGCCAACATTGGTAAAAGAAGAAACAAAAAAGTTGAGCAGAATAAACCATTAAATAAATTGAAATGGTAATTAAAGATAAGCCCCCCCAGAGGGCCGTGGCCCCGGGTAAGTGTAGAGGTGAGCACAGAGGTCCCCTCTACCGAATGGATTATCCCTCGGTTATAGAAACTAGGGAAAAAGCACCGAACTCATTTTATGAAGTTGGTATAAGGTGAATTTCACAACCGAGTAAGGATATGATAAGCAAAGAAAATCATAAGCCCATTCCACTCATGAACGTAAGTGAATATAACTCCAACATAAAATATCAGCTAACCGGGAGCGCCTGGGTGGCTCAGTCGGTTAAGCGTCCGACTTTGGCTGGGGTCATGATCTCACAGTGCGTGAGTTTGAGCCCCGCACCAGGCTCTGTGCTGACAGCTGAGAGCCTGGAGCCTGCTTTGGATTCCGTGTCTCCCTCTCTCTGTCTCTGTCTCTCTGTCTCTCTCTCAAAAGTAAAAAGTAAAAAAAATTTAAAAATAACATTAAATTTTTTTTATTTTTAAAAAATTTTTTAAATATTTTTATTTATTTTTGAGACAGAGAGACACAGCATGAGCAGGGGAGGGGCAGAGACAGAGGGAGACACAGAATCCGGAGCGGGCTCCAGGCTCCGAGCCGTCAGCACAGAGCCCCACGCGGGGCTCGAACCCACGGACCATGAGATCATGACCTGAGCTGAAGTCAGACGCTCAAAGGGCTGAGCCACCCAGGAGCCCCTAAAAAACTTTTTCAAAAGGATCAGCTAACCAGGGCAAGCGTCAAGTTAAAGCAACTTGGTAGAGAGGCAGCACGGGTCAGATCAGGTCGGACAGCCTGGGTTCCGATGCCAACGACCCCTCCATTCCTCTCTAGCTGCCTAATTCCCCTGGATCCTGCCCTGGACCCTGGGCTCCACCCCCAGTATGTGTGCACATGCAGACATGCACACACAACACAACACATGCATACGGGCACGCTTGTGCACACACATACACACGCGTATGCACACATGCACTCACTCACACGCACACCTACCCGCGTGCATGTGTGCATTCTCAGTCACTCGGCCACACGACCCAACCTCCACCCTGATGACTAACACCATCCAGGCCCCAGAGAAGCGCGTGCAGAAGCTCCTGTTCGACATCACAGAAACGAGAGGCCACCCGAGCGCAAAGGCCGGGGACCAGAAGGACCCAGCTTTGAGGGGTGACAGGCACTGAGCAGCAGAAGCACCTTGCTAAGAGGAAACACAAATTAACCGACATCCCAAACCTCCTCCCAGCCCCGCCCCCATGCAATAGATGCCCGCGGAACGAAGGACCGTTGCCTCCCTTCCCTCAGGCTCCCATTAGCCGGACCACAGCACCATTCACAGCCGCCTCATGTGGCAGCTCAGGGACACTCGAAACACTGACCAATTTCTAGGACTCTTAAACATCCCAATGTGCCTGGATCTCAATGTACTAAGGGTCAAAGCATGATACTAATTATTTACATTGGCAACTGGATGGACATTGAGGGCCAGAACTATATATATATTTAAAAATTTTTTAATGAATTTCATTTATTTTTGAGAGAGAGACAGTGTGTGTGTGTGTGTGTGTGTGAGAGAGAGAGAGAGAGCAGGGGAGGGTCAGAGAGAGAGGGAGACACAGAATTAACGGCAGGCTCCAGGCTCCGAGCCGTCAGCACGGAGCCCGACGCGGGGCTCGAACCCACGAACCTTGAGACCACGACCTGAGCCGAAGTCGGACGCTCCACCGACTGAGCCACCCAGGCGCCCCTGCTAGAACTATGTTTTTAAAGGGCAGATACGTTCAAGCTTCAGATAATTTTGAATTTAAAAATTTTATTGATGTACACTTTGGCACATAATGTGTGCAGCTGATTTTGAATTTCAGATCAAAAACTTCTAAACGTTAAAGAAATTCTTTTTATTTGTTTACATTTAATTTATAGTTCATAAAAGTCCAATTCTGTATACTTTGTACGTAACGTTTTGGTTTTTTATCTTTTATCTCGCTGCTATCAATAGAACACAAATCATGTGAAAGCCTTGATTACAATAAAATCTAGTTATTTTATTGAATTGGAGGCCATGGAAGTAAGTTCTCTGGAACAAATAGGTAATGTATGAATTATGTGTGACTGCATCACTCATCCAGATATTTCTGACGTATTAACAGAATACTGAAATGTCTGGTAATAATTAAATTCGGTGATCTTGGTATCTTGTGGACTTGATCTTTATCAAGGTAGATTTCTCAGGCAGGAGGGCAGAATATATTTTATTTAACCGTTTGCTAACTCGTTTTATAACTTTATTTCTAAATCGAAATGAAATTTAAGTTATATATGAGTGGGGTTTTTTTGTTTCAGGATAGTTTTCACGTTTTTTTATTGAAGACAGAGTTAATACACAGTGTTAGATTAGTTTCAGGTGTACAATACAGGGATTCAACCATTCTCTACACCACTCAGTGCCCTTTAATTCCTATCTCCTATTTCCCCCATCCCCCCACCCACCTCCCCTCGGAAAACCACCGGCTTGCTCTCTATAATTAAGACTCGGGTTTTTTATTTGGCTCTGTTTTTCTTTGTTCATTTGTTTTGTTTCTTCCGTTCCACACACAAGTGAACTCATGTGGTGCTTGTCTTAGACTTATTTCACTTAACATTATACCCTCCAGCTCCATTCATGTTGCTGCAAGTACAAGATTTCATTCTTTTCATGGTTCAGTAATACTCCATTGTATATATATTTAGAATTGATATAGGACTATTCATATATCCCCTTTCCCTGGCCCTACAAATGCTGAAGTTGGGCCCGACAAGCTGTGCAACGTTGGGCAAGTTAGTTAGCCTCTCTGTACCGCCCTTTGCCCCATCTAAGAAAGGGATAAAAAAAAACAATGCCTTACCCAGAGTTGTTAAAAGGACTGAGTTAACACGTATAAAGCTCGCGTAACCCAGTCCGGCACACCGAACTTTGTAATTACTTTTAGACACAGTGGGGTTTAGCACACAAGTGCGAGAATTATAACAAGAGATTGGCAAACACCTCTGGTCAAATTTGACATCTATGTTTACAAACTCAACAAGGAATTGAAGAGAATTTCCTTAACTGGATCGATGCTACGTCATAAAACCTATGGCGAATGCCATCTTGAGCTGAGAATCTTAGCCCTGTTCCTTTTAAAACTTGGAATAAGACAAGAAGTCTGCTCTGACTGCTACTACATTTTCGATATGAGACTGGAGGTGCTGGCCCACGCACTAGGACAAGAAGAAATAAAACAAAATAATTGGAAGAAGAGAGAGAAAACTATCACTGTTCACATTTAAGATAAGAATGTCAGCACTGATAGAACAAAAGCCCAACAGGACTGAAACATGTTCAAAACAATGAACTTAAAAATGAACTGCATTCTTCTGCACTGGTAATAACCAATGAGACATGCCGCTCATGTTATCAATTAAAAGATATAACCTAGTTTAGAACTGACCCAAATGCTCAGGATTTGTATAAGGAAAAGTCTTAAGTTATCAAATGACAAAAAAAAAAAAAAGATATAAATGTCATGTGAACGTCATTAATACGTTAACTCCCCAAATCAATCCAGAAATTTTAATGCAACTTCAATAAAAATTACAGCCAGTGTTTTACAGAATTTGACCAAGTTATTCTGTTTTAAAGTTTATTTATTTATTTAGAGAGAGAGCAAGTAGGGAAGGGGCAGAGAGAGAGAGGGAGAGAGAGAATCTCAAGCGGGTTCCGTGCAGAGCCTGACGCGGGGCTCAAACTCACAAACCGTGAGATCATGACCTGAGCTGAAATCAAGAGTGGGACGCTTAACCGACTGAGCCACCCACGTGCCCCTGTTCAAGATAATCTGGAAGAAGAAAGTTGCTGAATCTTGGAAAAGAGGAACAAAGTCTCTGGACTCTGAGGAATGAAGAGCTATCCCAGGGGAGCGGTAATAAAAAGAGCTGTAATACTCGTATGAAAACAGATGGATGGCCGAACAGCAGAGAGAACTCAGAAACAGGAGTCTTCCTCATGCGCCAAGTTGAGTCCTGATAACGGTGGTCCCTAAACTGGAGGAAAAAGCCTAAAATGCGGGCGGTGGGGGGTGGGACATGGGACTGATTTATGGCACAAACTACAGTACAGAGAACACAGGACAGGATCCACATGGATCAAAGTCCTCAATTTAAAAAATAAAACCATGGGGCGCCTGGGTGGCTCAGTTGGTTGAGCGGCCGGCTTCAGTTCAGGTCATGATCTCGTGGTCTGTGGGTTCGAGCCCCGCGTCGGGCTCTTTGCTGGCAGTTCAGATCTTGGAGCCTGCTTCCGATTCTGTGTCTCCCTCTCTCTCTGCCCCTCCCCTGCTTGCTCTCTGTCTCTCTCTCTCTCCCTCTCAAATAATAAACATTAAAAAAAATTTTTTTTAACTAAAACTAAAAAATTTTTTTTAACTAAAGCTAAGAGGAGAAATCATAGGAGAATCTTTTTGGCTTGGCGTAGAGGGAAGGGCTTTTTAAACGCACACAATTTCTAAGGCCAAAAACAAAAACCGGGAGAGATGTAACAACATAAAAGTGATCGATTTCTATTCTGTGAAAGCACAGATGCGTTTAACAGACACGTATCACAATGAGAGAAGAACCCAGTGATGTCTAAAAGTGATAAGTAAGGAACTCTTACAAACCAACACAAGAAAAAGGACCAACGCATGGGGCAAAGGGGAAAGCATACGACTAGCCAGCTCGGGGACAGGCAATCCAGACAGCTGGCATGCAGACAGAGGTGTTCACCCACACCTCGCTCAGCAACACCCCTGGTAAAGCAATGAGCTGTTCTACATGTACCAGGTGAACTAAAAATCACCAACAGGTGCAGGGAGGATGCAGGGGGGTTGGTAAGGGAGGGCGGGAAAGAAACCTCCGAGCCCTACTGGTGGAAGAGAGCCCAGGAGGACCTTCTGGAAGGTCGTCCGGGGCAACCCAGTGACTAGGCATTCCCACTCTTTGGTCTACACCCCCAGAGAAACAACCCCACCAGGCCTGTGACGGGGCTTTACAAGCACATTCCCCGAAGCCTTGTTTGCGGAGCAGGACCTGGATGGAGATGTCACCAACATGGGTGCCCCGTAAGGACAGACCAGAGTCCCGGCTGCATCCACGGATAGCTTGCTGGTCCCTGGACTTTCCAGCAACAGACGGGACTTTGAAACAGCCACTGAGTCGAACCGGTTAACAAATGAAACGAGCTCATCAGGAGTACAATACCGGTGACATAAGTTAACACGAAAGCTTACATGTTTTATATGGCTGCACACGCATCAGGACGGACCAGAGGCACGAGCATTCCCCTGGGGCGGGTATAGCGGCCAGGCTGGAAATGAAAGATCTGTAGAAAGTGAAACCAGAGAAGGGCCTTGACCAGACAAATGATAGAATGACGTGAACTTGCCTTACCTGGGGGACAAAAATAGAAGATTTTTTTTCAACGTTAACCTAGTTTGGGCACGTGAAAAGCGTGTGAGGAATGAGCGCGAGGCAATTATGCCAGATTCAATCATTCCTGGTAGAAATTAGGGCACGACTCAGACTAACAAATCGTGAAATCAGAGCTCCTAGTAAACTCTGTGGGCCTTTCAAATCTCAATCTCCGTCCAAGTCTTTCTCTCTCTTTTTCTCTCGCTCTTTCCCTCTTTTGCTGGCTTAATGTCCTTCCCAGGGCTCAGCACCCGCCAGGTAAGCGGTTAGTGTTCCTCTGAGAGCCAGCGCTCCCTCCCCACTCCAGAGGCCACCCAGTCCTGCCTCGCGGCATCAGAGGGTCCCCCTGCCCTCGCAGACCCCGCCCGGGCTGCCGGTCCCCACTGTGCGTGCGCTGCACGGCTCCCCCGCCTGATCGTGAGCTCCGTGGGCACCGTGCCCTCCCCGGAGGTGGCATGGGGGTGGGGGAGGAAGGGAAGTCGCGTGCTACACCCTGCGGTACCAGCACCCGGTCTGTGTCATTCAGGACGAGACAGAAGGCAGAGCCGTGGCCGATTAAGTCGGCTTAGTTCCCCTGCACACTTCACAGAATTACAAGCCAATACGACCTCTGCCTTCTAGGCAGAACCAGCCTAATTAGCTAATTCTTTGAGATCGGGAGAGAGAACTCAGGTGCCCCTAAAGCAAAGTCGTGGTGGGGGAGGAGCTGGACTGTGAATCCCCCCTCCCCCCCAGGATTTGGCTACACAAAAGCCTTTATGGAGAGAGGAGAATTCCCCTCTACCTGCCCACCTCTGTCCTCTCCCCATTCAGATCTGGTAACTTGCCAGGTCTCCCCATTATTCCAGGTCCCACCTCGTCTCCGTGGAGCCAAGTCCTCGGTTTCTTGGACCCCCCTCTGCCCCCTCTCACACCTCCCGTCTGCTGGTAATAAGGGTTACTGCTTCCTGGGCCCCCACTGTATGCCCGGCCCTGTGCAAACAGCTTCAACATCCCTGCCCCAGTGAGACACCCCTGGAAAGCAACATGCCCGGCAGCTTCTGCCCCGAGCAGAGCCAGCTGCCTGCTGGGCTCCTGCACTCACTAGCTCAGCTTTTAAAGGCCCCAGAGGGGCTCCTGGGGGCTCAGCCCTGGCAGGAAGCGGGCGTCAAGGGAATGAGAGACTCCCCAATGTTGCACCCCGTGCCAGTTTGCTTGGTGTGCAGCCTTGAAACTGCCCATGCTTGCCTTGAGGGGGAAAAGAGCGAGACAGGCCTGTGCAAGCTCTCAACGCCTATAGGGAAGGCAATCACGGCCATGTTCAGGAACCGAAGGGCAGATGCCGTCCTTCCAAGTTCATTGGGTCCCCACCCCATGTCTACACATATCTAACCGCTAGTGATCAACATGGGACCCGGGCCCTGCTTCTTAGTTTCTGTTTTACAGCCTCACTGATCGCAGCCAAAGGGAATCTGTTACCCCAGCGCTCCTGTGTGTGTGTGTGTGTGTGTGTGTGTGTGTTGCAATATTTTCTCTTTTTTTATTGCTCCTAAATCTTTCCAGTTGTAGCTAAAGCTTCCCTCTTCCTCCCAAGTAATGGAGGGAAGGGAGAACTAAAAATAGAAGGAAATTTACATTTGCACAACACCTGTTATATTTTACTATGTTCTTATTTAATCCTCTTAAGAGCCCTACAAGGTGGTTGGTGTGTTTATAGTGAAGGAAAGGGGTTCGGAGAAAGCCAGGTTTGCAGGGATGAACCCTCCCTGGAGGCTAGGCGTGGCTGTAAAACGGGTCAGTGGGGAGAAAGATGGGGCGGGGGGTTCTATCTGCAGCTTCTGGAAGTATCTTTAATGGGAGAAAGCAATGCCCTTCTTCGTCCTTCCTCCCTTCCTTCTGCTGGCTGAAATGCAGACATGTTGGCAAGTTCCAGTAACCAGCTGGGAGCAGGAGGGGCTTGGGGAGTAGAAGCTATGGCATAGCAGAAATAAAGAGGAGGACTGAGTCCCCACACTGCGGGCCCCGTGCCAGGCCAGGATGGACCCCACCTCTACACTTTGCTTAGGCCTCTTTTTTGGCTTTTCTGCATCAACCTTAAGCTGATATGGGGACCTATGAGATAATCCTCCTTTTGCAGACCTTATCAGCGCATTGTCCTACCACCTTAGCATTCAAAGGATTAAAGGGATTTTCTAGTATTGCTCACCCACTCCTTCCCACGAGAGTGGTTCAGTTTTCAAACATCCTTTTCTCTGAGGGGGAAGGACTAGGCACCATCTGGAAGAGCAGCTTTCTAGGATCTCTACACTGCCCTCAACTTCCCCTGTGATGGCAACGTCAGTCTGCGACAACCAGGAGAATGTTATGTAACTTCATAGGGTAGGCAGTAAGACACAATGACATAAAAAACATTACAGCAAAGGGAAAAGTAGAAAAAATGAGACCGGGAAGGTTTATATACCTGCAGCAATTTGACTGAGCTTCCTAGCAGCCAAAGCAAAGGGGGAAACACAACTAATGGTGACTGCTGGTTGCTCAATATCTGTTTCCCAGACTTTGAGGCCTGAAAGGCACTTCTCCTGTGGGACGTAGAAGTCAATGGATGACGCCAGCAACAGTCCTTGTGGCAAATGTAATAAAGCGTCTTAAGGTATAACGTACTTAATCCTTCCAACAACCCTGGGCGTTAATTGTCATCCATGTTTTACAGATGAGGAAACTAAGGCAAAGGAAGTTAAGTGAGTAACTCTGCCCAAGGCCACACAGCTAGGAAATGACCCAGCTGAGATTCAGGAACTTGGACCCCGGGCTTTTACGTGAGGGCCTTAAGGTGAGCCAGACCTGGGTTTAATTCTCATCCACTGCCTATCGCTGAGCAGCCTTGGACAAGTGACTGCACCTCTCTGAGCTTCTGTTTCCTCACCCATGGTGGAAATAAGCCCATAAACCAAACAGAGTGGTTGTTACGACAAAGAGAAATCTGCAGGTAACCAGTATGGGTGGGACTTTTCCTAGTGCCTTGGAATTACCCCTGAAGCCAAATGAAAGATAAGGAGAGCTAACTACTCTCAGATTCTGGAAAGAGCTGACAAGGTACCGCCGAGAATTGAGGTCGGACTACCCCCTCTCGTCCCCTGCCAGGATTCACCAGGAGGAAGCAGAACCAGTCCTAAACGCCAACTCTCCCCACACGTGCTGTGCACAGAAGGGCAACCTTACAGAGAGCAGGGTGTTGGCCACGGAGAGGTGGCCTTCCTTCCACCTCTCCCGAGGATCCTGGGGAAGCTCAGGGGCTTTCGATGGGACATGACATCGGAGGTCCTAATACAGATCAAATGATGCTCTAATAACTGCCAGGGCCCAGAACATAGTGAACATCGTCAACGACATTAAGGTCCAGGAAAGGAGAATTTGAAGAAACCCTATTAAGGGCAGGAAGTGGAAACGTCAAAATTGTTTCCCATTTTTACCCACAAGGCGCTAACACTCCACAGCCAGCAGGCTCCGTGGACAGAGCCCATGTCCACAGGGTCAGAGAGCCCCCGTCGGCCCCTTCAAACCCCTCCCCCAACAGGGACCCCACAAGGTCAGCCCCTCGCCAGGGAAGCTGCTGGACTTGAACATTCCCATGGCAGAAGACACGGAGTCCTCCCAGGGGACCTGTCCCTTGGGTCCACCTCCTCCCCCACCCCGCTGACCTCTGTTTGGCTCTCCTTGACCTTGAGTCTGCCAGCGAACGGGGTGACTAGTGGTGGCAGGACGGGGTCCTCTGTCCTCTGTCCTCACCTTCTTGTTTCTTGGGTCTCCCATCTTTACTGCTACTAGAGAAGGTCTTGGCAAAACCCCAGAGTCAAGCCCCGGAGAGGCCGCCTCCATGAGCAGGAAGGCAGACACTGCTCAGCAGAGAGGCCCATGGACTCTGGGAAGAGACAGGAGCCACTGTCCCTGATGCGAGCCTAAGGTTGGGGGCAGGGCAAGCAAGGAAGGGATGCGTAAGAAGGAGCTTCCCACCATTCACCTGAGCCCGAAGGGGACAGAGAATAAACGTGGGACACAGACCCCAGGTCTCCACATAGGTTTACATCCAATTCTGAGAAAGACTGGGCTCTTTGTCGTGCCCTGTGCAACAGAAAACCCTCCCAGGATATCTGAAGGCAAAGCCACGCGGTCGCACAACACTCGAGGAGTTTTCTTAAATGCCGGCTCTTCCCCACCGGTTGGATCCAACTGGCCCCAGGCCTGTGAAACCTACCTCTGAGCCTCAGCTCCCTCTCCGTCAAGGACGGTTGAAAACCCGTCCCATCTGGGAAGATGGGGATAAGGCGGGTGAGGCCACCGGGCAGGGACATCCACCTACAGTAGGAGCCTAATAAGTGCTTGGGCGGCCCTTTCTCGCACGCAGACTGAGGCCGGCGTCCCGGCTTGGCTGAGCTACACGCTGCTCTGATGCAAAGGAGAGGGGGTGCCGGGGCGCCGAGGGGGCCCTGGCTGCAGCCCAGCGCCGGAGGTGCGGGATCCAAGCCGAGGAAGCCGGAGTCACGCACTCCGCAGATGGCGGAGAGGAAGGTGCCGCGAACACGCGTCTCGGCTCTCCAGTTAGTTGGGATCAGCGTGGAGGGAGCTCTTTTTTCTCCCCCCCCCCTCTCTTCCTCGTGTGATGTGTCTCTGACACTAATCAGGGATCCGTCCCCCTGGGAGCCAACAATAATGATTAATGGTGTTAAATATAGCCAGAGACTGCCGGGGCCAAATTAGGCGCCATGCATAAAACATCACTCGCCTCGTCAGGCAGGCAAATCAGCCGGGCGTTGAGGCCTGGTGCCCGTGGACCATCGGGAGGCCCAACCCAGCCACCTCCCCGCCACTGCCCACGGGGGAGTCTGCCGGGGACCCCGCCATATAGCGTGTGCCCATACGTGCCCCCCCTCCCCCACCAGGCTCCTGAGTTGGCCCCGAACAGAGGAATTGCTATCGAAGGGTGGAAATAAAAAGTGCTCGGGACCCAAACGGACGTGGGTTCAAGTCCCAGCACTTCTACTCTGTGGCTGAGCGGCCTCAGGCAAGTCACGTCCCACGTCTGAATCTCAGTTTACTTTTTGTAGCCGGTAAGGGGGCATCGAGGTGTAGGGAGACCAGCCCTTTATTTAGTGGGCACTCAGAAAATGTTGGCTCGCGGGGCGCCTGGGTGGCTCAGTCGGTTAAGCGTCCGACTTCGGCTCAGGTCATGATCTCGCGGTCTGTGACTTCGAGCCCTGCGTCGGGCTCTGGGCTGACAGCTCGGAGCCTGGAACCTGCTTCCGATTCTGTGTCTCCCTCTCTCTCTGCCCCTCCCCCGTTCATGCTCTGTCTCTCTCTGTCTCAAAAATAAATAAAACGTTAAAAAAAAATTAAAAAAAAAAATAAACTGTTGGCTCGCTTCCTCCCCGTCTCGGGCCCAAACAGCTGTGTGACTGTCAACAACTAACTTGCCCTCTCTGAATCCAAGTGTCTCAGCTGCAACATGAGGTCTCCTGCCGCGGGGCACGGAAAACACTTCGTACGTGCTAACAAACACATCCGTTCGTTTTGCCGTGGCTGTGTACGAGCACCAGCTCTGTGCCAAGCACTGTGCTAGATGCTGGGTTACCCCAAAGACGGGGACATCCGGTGCCCGCTCTCACGGAGCATGCAGGCCAGTGGGGAGACAGGCGGTGAGTCAAACAGATGAAGTAACTACAAATTATAAGATCCTCTCTAAAGGAAACAAAGAAGGCTAAAACAAAACGTGAGTGGGATTGGAAGGGGGCCGTGCCACGCAGGGGACAAGTGAGAAGGGGCCGGCCCTTCTAGAAGCACGGGAGAAGTTTCTCCCGTCTGGGCACCCGCTCTCCCTGGTCTGCCCCACCCCCGGGAGGGTCCCCCTCTTCTGTGACATGGGTCCCCTCACTCTTAGGGGTGGCTGGGGCGGCAGAAGGAGCCCATCGCCTAGGATCGACGGTCCCCCAACTTCTGATTGGGCGCAGGACCCAATAAGCATTTGTTGACAATGGTAAACGCGCACTCCTTCCTGACTTGATGTACATCGTTCAACATACATCAAAACACTCCTCGAGAGGAGGAAATGAGGATATAAGCGGGAATCGAGTTCTGATTCTGTCTCCCGTGTTCTGTGGCTCTCTGCACGTGGGATCCACGTAGCCCACGCTGGTGACCACAGCACAGAGGTGGCCCGTGGCACACCAGGAAGTAGCTGGCGGACGCACCAGCCGTCCCCTCCCGCCACAGATGCACCAGGAAGGGGGGGAAGGCCCCGCGCTCTCCTCCACCACACCCGCTCACGGGGCGCATCGACTCTGGGTCCTTCCCCAGCACGCCTCCCCGGCCCCCTGCAGCCATTCCTGTGGCCCAGGAGGGGACCCCTCCGGAGGACAACCCTCCTGCTGTTCCTTCCCCCTCAACACCCTGGTCCTCACCCGGCTAATTCAGCCATCATCTCCGAAGCGTCAGCTAAGGCAGTCCCACAATACGGAACATAGAGAAAATACTTGTAGGAGCTCAATGGATGAGGCTGCCCACAGCCGGCAGCCACTTTCCTGGGGACGTGGGCCATCCCGGGCCCCTCCTGTCTGTGCTGAGGGCCTTAGGCCTTGACGGTCCTACACCCTATATCCTGACTGGGAGGCTCTGAGCTGAGGGAGCAGCCCCTTAACCGTGGCTGCCTGCTCTGTCACGCTGGTTGCAAATACCTATGTGACACTGAGCTCCTTGAGCGTGAGACTATTTATGCCACACCGCAAGGGCCTGGCCCAGATGATATGCAGGACAAATGTCTGTTCGACTGAATTGTCATAAAAGTAAAGCAAACTTTGTGTGAGTGAGGAAGACTTCTTTTTGTTTTTTAATGCTTTTTATTTATTTTTGACAGAGAGAGACAGAGACAGAGACAGAGCACAAGTAGGGGAAGGGGAGAGAGAGGGGGAGACACAGAATCCGAAGCGGGCTCCAGGCTCCGAGCTGTCAGCACAGAGCCCGACACAGGGCTTGAACTCATAAACCGTGAGATCATGACCTGAGCCGAAGTCGGACGCTTAACCGACTGAGCCACCCAGGTGCCCCTGGGTGAGGAAGCCTTCTGAACCAACTCTGGAGACCCAGAAACCATGGAAGACAATGTGGGTGTTTCTAACCATGTAACGATTCAGAACCTCCTGTGGCAAAAGGTACCATAAACACAGGTAACAGACAACTGAGCATCTCAGGCGAGAGAAGCGCTCTGCAGAGGCCAGGAGAGGGTTAATACCTACACAACACGGAATGCCAACAGGTCCAGGAGAAGGGGACAAATGACCCCGCACACAAACGAGCAAAGGATCCGCAGAGGCAATTCACAGGCGAGAGCGTCCAAATAGCCAAACAGATAAAAAGCCACTCAGACCCACTGCTGGTCGGGGAAATGCAAATTAAAAGCAGTGATGAGCTTTCACTTTATGCCTCTTGACTCGGTCAAAACTAACAAGGCCAATAACGACTCTTGCTGGCGGGATCCAGGGAAAGGAGAACTCTCAAATTTCTGGGGTAAATGTGGAGTGCTAAACCTCTGCAGAAATCAGGCTGCGACGGCTATTATAATTAAAAGCACACAAACCTTGTGGCCCATGGCACGATTCGACTCCTGGAATTATACCCCAGAGAAAGATCTAAGGAAGCACCTAGGGATGTATGCGTGCACAGAGCTTTACCATCATGCTGCTTATTATGGTAACAAACAGAATACAAACGACGATCAACCGGGGAACCAAGCAGTCCAATGACAGTGTATCTACACGCTGGAATATTACACGGTCGTTAAAAAGAATGTGCGGGAACTACAGCTCTCCGTGGAGAAGGGTTTCTACAGGGCGTGGCTGAATGAGAGAGGGTCCAGGAATCGGAAAACATTACTATATGTCTGGGCGTGACTCTAAGAACATGGGAAAATATGAGAATATCTATACAAGATGGTCTCGGGGTGGGAGGGTTAGAGGATAAACAGACTGAAGAAAAATCACGCTAAAACGTGTAACAGTTACGCACGTATATAAAACCGTCTGTAAAAAGGCGTCGACACGCGTATGCAAAGGAAACGGACGCACGCGTTCCCCGCGCCCCTCGATCGCTCGCGTCCTCCCGCTCACTTTCAAGCCCGATTTTCTCCACTCTTCCTCATACGTCGCATAATTCAGGCACCAAAAAACAGATTTCCAAATAAGCGGCTAAATGCCTTATTTATCTGGCGCCCTTAACTCTCCAGAACACAGCCCAGAACTACAAAGCAGAACAGAGATCTGATAGCCAAAACGGATGATACATTCTTCACTCGGAGCGAAGTGCTTTGGGCTAATTACTCTTATTTTATATAATTTAAATAAGCTTATTAAGCTCAGGGTGGCAGACATGCCTGAAGGTGACCCCCCGATGATCCACATCATTGTGTGGTCCCCTCCCCTTGCGTGGGGGTGGGGCTTGCTTCCAACCAACGGAACATTGCAAAGGGACTCCTAGGATGGTGTTTCACCCTTGAACGAGGCATCCACGGGGTCTCCGATGGAGAGCACCACGAGGCTGACGACGGCCAGTACCCCAGGGCAGTACCAGCCACCAGCCAGAAGAGGGCGTACGCCCTCGGTCATTTAACCGCAAGGAAACCAATTCTGCCGACAGCCAGAATGAGTCTGGAGGAGATTCTTCCCCGATCGAGCTTCCCATGGAGCACACAGCCCAGAGGAGACGTTCGACCGCAGCCCTGTCAGATCCTGAGCAGAGGGCCCGGCTCAACCGCCCCTGGGCCCCTGGCCCACAGAACACACGAGACGGTAAATGTGCACTATTTTCTGCCTCTACGTGTGTCGTCAAGTGGTTATGCAGCAAGAGAAAACTAACACACTCATCAAACTCAGAAATAAAAGGTTGAATCGAGGAAAACCTACCAAGAACTGTAAGACACGACTGTATAGCAGATACAAACCAGCTAAGAAGTGTCTGGGGGGACGCCTGGGGGTGCTCATCGGTTAAGCAACCGACCCTTGGTTTTGGCTCAGGTCGTGATCTCACAGTTTGTGAGATCGAGCCCCGTGTCGGGCTCTGTGCTAACAGCAAGCAGCCTGCTTGGGATTTCTCTCTCTCTCTCTCTCTCTCTGCCCCTCCCCTGCTCACACTCATGCTCTCTCTCTC
This sequence comes from Panthera uncia, assembly GCF_023721935.1. Lineage (NCBI taxonomy): Eukaryota > Metazoa > Chordata > Mammalia > Carnivora > Felidae > Panthera > Panthera uncia. The sequence continues at coordinate 92,069,144 of NW_026057585.1, forward strand.
TCTCTCTCTCAAAAACAAATGAGTAAACAAATGGGGCACCCGGGTGGCTCCGTCGGTTAAGTGTCCGACTTCAGCTCAGGTCATGGTCTCACGGTTCATGGGTTCGAGCCCCGTGTTGGGCTCTGTGCTGATATCTCAGAGCCCGGAGCCTGTTCGGATTCTGTGTCTCCCTCTCTCCGCCCCTCCACCACTCATGCTCTGTAAAAACAAGTGTTTGGGGCCATTGACGCTTAACCAACTGAGCCACCCAGGCGCCCCAGGGAATGAAAGTCTTAAATGACCCCTTCACAGAGAGCTGGGCTCCTTCACGGGGACCCAGCAAGGATCCCAGAAAGCATGAGAGCTGGTGCCTTGCCCTCCGCTCTAGGCGCCCCCGCGCCCCCCAACTCGCACCCCATGCCAAAGAACAGTTTCTGAAATGGGTGCCTCAGGAAGGTGCTCTGCGCCTTAGGATTTACGACACGCCTCCCCCTCCAGAAGCAGGGACCCAAAAGACGCTACAGGGATGTTCGCAACGCAACTGTTCATAAAGCAGGAAAGGGAACGGGGCGATGTGTCCAAAACCAGAAGACGGGTGACGTTATATGGAATGTCCAGACAGCAGACCCCCGTGCGGCCCATACAGATGCTTGAGGGGCGTTTCTTCGCACGAGAAGGTATTAAACATTTTAGATTACAATGTGAGCTTCGCTATTATGTGTATTATCATCCCTTTGGTGTCAAATAAAATACAGAGAAAAGGGTTCAGAAGGTCGCAGATCAAGGAGGTCACCATGGCTGTCTGGGGAAGGAGATTAAAGGGATTTTCCTCCTTTTGCTTATCTGCATTTCCTCATTTTTCCCTACCACGAACAGATATTGCTTTGTACAGCTGAACAAAAAAAGAAAAAAAAGACGAAGTAAGTACTTTAGCTTCTGGAACCGGGGAGCACTTTCACCCACATTATCTCTTATAATCCTCAAACCATAAGCAGATACAGCAGCTACACCCCGGCCTCCTAAGTGCCGAATCCGGCTCAGGCCCTCTGTGCCATCCGCACTGTTTCGGGCTGTTTCCTCCCATTCTGTTCCACTGAAACTCTTCCGCTCTGGTGGGGGTGCTGAGCGGGGTCTCTGGGTTCCAGGGGTGGGCACATGCCCCCGGAGTTATACACCAGAGGTGGGAGTTCATAGTGGACATTTTTCTGGGGAAGAATCTGGAAAATTTTGTATTCTTTTTTTTTTAAGTGTTTATTTATTTTTGAGAGAGAGAGAGACAGAGCATGAGCAGGGGAGGGGCAGAGAGAGAGGGAGACACAGAATCCGAAACGGGCTCCAGGCTCTGAGCTGTCAGCACAGACTGCAACACGGGGCTCGAACCCACGAACCGTGGGACTGTGACCTGAGCCGAGGTCGGAAGCTTAACTGGATTGAGGCACCCTGGTACCCCTGGAAAAATATTCTTAGAGATGCCTGTGACTCCTGAGAGGTACGACCCACTGTCCTGGGGCCTCCAGCACAGCCTCTGCCCACCTCCTGTGTGTTCCAGCCAGCTCCATTGGTGACCCACTTTCCAGATCCCGCCTTCTGCCTGGGTTTCCTGTGACCTGTCCTCTGTCCTAACAGTCCCCCTGCCAGAGATGTGTCCTGCCAGAGTGCTATCCTTTATCTTGTCCCTTATCTTTGGACAAATCAAAGCAAGCTTTGAGTCTTTCTAGAGGGAAACATACACAGTGAATTTTATTATGGATCTGGGTGATTTGCACCTCCTGAAGCCCACCCACCAACGGCCCCCTGCAGTCGGTTGAAAAGTGTCCCCTAAAAATTTCATATCCACCCAGAACCTTAGAATGTGACCTGACTTGGAAAGAAGGTCTTTGTAGATGTAATTACTTAAGGATCTCAAGATGAAATCATCCTGGATTTCGGTTGAGCCCTTCATCTAATGACTTCTAAGTTCTTGGGATCCTGAGAGAAGGAAAAGACTCAGAGCCACATGGGAACAGGGGACAGAGGCAGAGGGTGAAGGGATGTGGCCACAAGCCAAGGAGCACCCAGGAGCCACGAGAAGCTGGAGGCGGCCAGGAACGATCCTCCCATAGAGCCTTTGGCGGGAGCATAGCCCTGCCAACACTGTGAATCTCAGCAAGTGATCCAGATTTCAGACTCCTGGCCTCCAGAACTGTGAGAGAACACACTTCTGTTGTTCAAAGCCAAGTTTATGGCCACTTATGATATCAGCCCTGGGAGATGGACACAGCCTCCAATCCCAGAGGGCCCGGAGGCTCCAGTTTAAACGAACCTCTTTGGTACGAGCAATAGTCACCCGGTCTGCACATGCTCCCTGGACCCCTCCCTGTGGCTACCTCTCCACCCTTCAGCCTCAGCGCGCCCCCACCCCTGCTCTTCTCCAATGTGCCTGAGGCAAGACTGGTTGCATCAAGCCAGGCGAGAACCTTCCACCACATCTCACGCCCTTCCCTCCCCTCCCACGTCCTATTAATAAAACAAAGTAAAAGTTAAATTACTTCTAACACACCCCCGGTCTGCTTTCAAGAGGGCTGGATGGTTTGAAATTCTAATTTGCTTTCCAAGGTCTTAAAATAATTTCACAAGAGCCCTGGCGAAGCCGCCCCCACCCCCGCCTGCATTACACAGCGGGATTAGACTGCGGGAGCCCAATCCACAGCATCGGAGCCGGGAAGTTGGAAAGGACAGTGCCCGGACAACCGGACAAACAGGAGAACTGGGGTCCACTTCCGGCCCCCCTGCAGACTGCAGGTGCCGTCTCAGGGGAGACCCCATTCCTCTCTGGACCTCCGTTCTGCCGTCTGCAATATTCCACGGGAGGCATTCGGAGGCTAATGCCACATCTTGGCCACAGTCAGTCTCAAAACCAGGGGTTCTAATCCTTTTTGATTTATGGACTATGAGAGTCCCTGGTGCTTGGCCAGACCCAGGCCCCGCTCCCCAGCTCATGGAAGACTAACTTCCCGGCCCCAAGCAGGGCCTAGAGACCAGTTCTGGCCTGTGAAGGGTGAGCAGAGGACATCAGTCCTGGGCAAAGACGTCTCGAAGGCACAGGGCCATCTCCACAGGCTGCCCCTTTAGCAGTGACCACAGAGGACCCACGGAGAGATGTGGGAGCCACAGATCCACCCCGGAGCTCTGAGTTGCAAGGCGGTAGAGTCCCCCAGCTGATCTCAGACTTTGCACAAGCATAGAGCTAGGCTGGTTTGTTTTAAGCCACTGAGACTTCAAGCCGTGTTCATTAATGCAGCACAGCCCAGCCTAGCCTGACTAACATCAGTACTATTTCTTTTCAAGGATCCGATGATGAGAAACCAGGGCAGAAAGTAAACGGGACTTTCCCGAATTCACAGACGGACGGCAGGTGCACGGCAGGGGAGGAGGAGTGGACTAACTCAAGCCAGGTGCGCGGCACCGGGCAGAGGTCGGAGACAGCTTTCCGAGGAGAGCCACCCACGCTGATGCTGAAGGGGAGGGACCGAGGAAGGAAAGGGAGACACAAGAGGGGTCAGCAGGTGCACATGCCCAGAAGAGAAATCCAACAGGAAGCTACAAAGCGTTCAGCGTGGCTGGAATCTCAGGGTGTGTTGGGGTTGGAGAGGCAGAGAAGGGAGCACCAGGGACGCGGAGGCTGTTCCGTGAGTCTATCCCACCTCCAAGCAAAACCAGCCGTGGGGAGGCGGGGGTAGGGGGGGCGCCGGGGATGGGGCCGGAAACATGCCCAGCTTCTCCTGACCCTGAAGAGGCTGTGTCAGCAGTCCCTCTGTCATCTCCACACCAGCACTTCCTCTCCGGCAGCCCCCGCGTCCCCGCCCAAGGGAGCAGGAGCGCACCAGCTAGCCCACTGCTAGCCTTTGACCCTCAGACACACCCCGCCCGAGGCTCATCAGACACAGGCTGGTGCCCAGAACGGCCCATTTCCACAGCTAGAGCAGAAAAGGCCTTAGACCTCTGGGCATACCTCTTTGTTCTACCGAGAAGAAGCATGGGCCCAGAGTGGGGAAGCAACATGCCTAAGGCCACACAGCAAATCCATGGCCCAGCTGTGGGACGAGAATACAGACTGGACCCTGAGCGTGCTGCTCTTTCTTCTACCCCTCAGCTTCTTCTTCTTCTTCTTTTTTTTTAACGTTTATTTATTTTTGAGAGACAGAGAGAGACAGAGCATGAGCAGGGGAGGGGCAGAGAGAGAGAGAGGGAGACACAGAATCCGAAGCAGGCTCCGGGCTCCGAGCTGTCAGCACAGAGCCCGACGTGGGGCTCGAACCCA